>NC_056738.1:21696971-22001971 GCF_019279795.1 Protopterus annectens | reverse complement strand
CTCCCACTATATTACTGACTCGGTCATCTGAGCCCAGTATGTTCCAATTTTTTGAAAATATATCTTGTAGTAACTTAATATTATTCGTGTAAGTCACTGTAATCCTCAAAGGATTATGTTTAGGAGTTCTCACTTCACTTAATTCATAAGAATTTGAAAAGTAAGGTTGACCCTTACTTCTTCTTAATGTAGCCATATTACATGTCACTTGCTCAATTTCTCCCTTATTGTAACCCCTGTCGATAAACATCTCCTCTAAATGTTGCAGTTCTCTAGAAAATGTAGTATCATCTGCCGTTAATCTGGATGTCCTTAATGCTTATCCCTTGACCACGTTTTTAAAAACATTTTTGGGATGCATGCTCTGTATATGAACATGAGTGTTCCTGTAACATTCCTTATGAAAAATCTCAGTATGATACTCCCCTGTGTCCTTCCTAATTATATTAACATCCAGAAATTCAATGGATCTATCAGAGCTCTTGGCAGTAAATTTCAACAATTGAATGCTGTTATTGATATCGTACAAAAATAACTCAAGATTGGATGATTCCCAAAATAGGAAGAGGTCATCCACAAATCTCCAATAAAAGACAACATTCCTTGACAGAGCTTCTGTAAGGACATATTGTTCCCATTTAGCCATTACTAGGTTGGCATAGCTATTGGCACCTGAAGTGCCCATAGCTATGCCATCCAATTGTCTGTATATGGAATGTTCATACACAAAAACATTGTTCTCTAGAATAATTTCAACTAGAAAGCATAAAAGATCTATAGTTCGAGCGTCATGCAAACCATCTTGCTCAAGATAGTGTTGCAATAACATAATACCTATCTTATTAGGAATGACAGTAAAAAGTGACTACACATCAAGGGTAACCATCAAACAATTTTTAGTGGGAAGATGATATTTAGTATGCCTGTGCAAAGCTATCAAAAAGTGTTTAGTGTCTTTAATACTACTATTCTTAGCTATCACAGGTTTTAAATGGTGTTCTACAATAATAGACAGGGGTTCAGTTCACTATCCACGCCCTGCTACAATCAGCCTCATAGGAGGATTACTGGGATATTTGTGTATTTTAGGTAATCCCTGGATAAGAGGAATAGTTGGCTGTTCAACATAGAAATACTTGTATAAATCCATAGTGATCTGTCGACACTGCATGCATTCAAATAAATCATTTTGTGCTCTATAACTGCATTGTTCAACTTGTCCACTTTCAATCTTTTCATATACTTTCCTATCATTAAGCATCTAATACATGACATCACTATAAAAAGTATAGTCCATAATCACTAAAGGTCCTCCTTTATCAGCTGGCCTAATGCAGATGGTTTGATCACGACCCAAAATTTCAAGTGCTTCCCTTTCATTGCTACTTAGGTTAATAAAACTTTTAGTACAGCTTCTGTTGTCATAAAGAGAGTATATATCCCTAGTATAGGCCTTCTCAAATGCTTCCACAACCCCCACTGTAGGGGGCACATAACTACTAGCTTTTTTAAATACATTTATACCATTAGCATTCATATTAGTGGCCTGATATTGCAATTTCAACATAAGGTTCCTCGTATATGTTTTTAATTCAATGATGTTATCAGTAATTGTCATTCGATCAGAGGGTATGAAATTCATACCTTTATTCAACACTGTCCTCTCTGCCTGATTCAAGGTCCGGACAGAAATATTCCAGATCAACAACTGTTCTTCGTTTGCCACATTTTCTTGATGGTTAGGATATTCTCCTCTTCCAGAGATGCCTTCCTCTTCAGCCAACCTCTCCCCTGACTCCGGTCGTAAAAATTTGGTGTGCATATGGGAAAAGGCATATTCTCACAGATATTTCCTTCCATCAATGCCATATGTATGTTGTTGCTGCCATTAGCTTGATTAATTTCTTTCCTGCGTGCTCCACCTCTAAGTTGAGACGAAATAGATGATTCGGTAACCGCTGTGCTGTTCTGGCCAGCCTGAGAGACAGGAGTTACTTCCTTATCTCCCATATTCTGCTGCTGTTCCATTCTTAAGGTGGAGTTTGAATTATTACTATCTGGATGGATAGTTGTTGGTTTATTGTGGTTCACTTTGTCTGGCAATGTATCAGGGCCATGACGCTCCTTTCTCGGCCAGGCAAAAACTCGGCCGTTAGAGAAATCATTAATGTGTCTTTGGATATTTTTCTGCTTATAATTCAAAAGTTGTGTCTCATACGCACTAACCAGTTCGAATACATGCTCCACCTTAAAATCCACCACCGCAGGGAGCTATCTCTCATACAGATCCACTTGAGCTTTATCTATAGTGGCAGTTAAATGTTCTTCCGGTTTAAAAAACTGGATCAACAATTTCATATAGTTGTAATTGGTATCTAGGTTTATCTGCTGCCATTGTGCAAGCAAATCTCTATATGTATTGCCATAGGTCGGCATATTTAATACCCTCAGTCCTCGAGGAATAATATGCAGATTAAGGCATGCTTCAGAATGGAATCTTTGCAATCGTAACTTCACTAATTTGCGTGCATCATTTTAAAGTTTATGTAGTTCATTGCTAAGTGAGTCTGAGTCATACTCATAGTTGGGACCTGTTGTCACAGGTGCTGCTGTAGGATAGTAATTTAACAATGGATTTTCCTTATTATTGATAAAAGTAAGTAAGTTCCTCTGTCTGGTTCTACCGTATTCAGCTCAGGTACACAACCAACCTCTTGTACTGCCGAAGCACTTTCTGCCATGTCTCCACACCACAATAAAACAAGTACAATGCAACAAAAAAGTATAGTGGTGTAGGTAAACTGGTCTCCTAACAAAATAGCAGCAAAAAATGAAAAGAATAGAAGATAGCAGACCACAGCTGATAAAATCATCAAATACTTTAATCCAGGTAAAAAGGTGAGCGCTTTCGCAGCCAAAGCTGCTTCATCAGACAATACGATACATCATTTCACCTTTATTTAAATGGGCTCCAACCAATCATAATAGTTCCTAGTAAAAGTCACTTCACTTATAAATATTAACTCTTTCATGCATATAAAAAAAAAGAACAGTTAATGAATGTCAAAGCTTATTCAAAATCAAAACATGCTAAATAAAAATCATGTTATATAATTAAAATGTAATAAAACATGTAGTATAAACTATAAACTATCTATTTAATGGTTTATTCAGTACTGTTAATCTTCCTCATTTTAATATCTCTAGCACTTGCTAACACTTGCTGTCAATTACTTTATTAAGCATGTTTATGTAATGAATGATAAACATTTTAAATGACTGACATAAAAAAATTGACCAAAACATGTCAACAATTCATTATATTGACAATACAAATTACTGACACTTCAGTACTTTGGAAAAGGTAACATTTCATTTTCCATGAACTACCTGTAACCCTACCAACCATTCAGCTCAAACCTGTCTGAAAAGTGGTAATATTATGGAAAGAGTTTAAGGTAAAGAGAAATGTTAGGGCTAGGGTAAGGGTTAAAATGAGTGCTTTAGATTGTGTGATGTGCTCATTTCTTTTTAAGAAGTTATTTCACAAAGTTAGCTTGAGAGAGTGAGAAATGTATTTAAAAATTAACCTGAGGAATAATCTCTGCACCTTAGGAGAAAATGCTTTTACAAGAGTAACCATTTGAAATGCTGGGAGCTGCTAGAGTGAGTCCCAAAATATGGATACTAAATGGCTAAAAGATCAGAATAATATATACACTAAGTCCAAGATGCCATTTCTCGGAATATTCCCTTTTCTCCAAGGTATGGAGATCTCAGAATTGGCATATATAAGTTAGGGGGTGTGGGGGGAGGTTGTCTCTTGCCTCCCACATGGGGGGGCAATGGGGGCTTGACCTCCTGCTAAAGAAATTTAAAGAAGAATAGTGATTTTCGGAATTCGCTCTTCTGTTTTCTTTTTTTTTTTTTTTCCAGCTTGTCGGCATTCAGCATTTCAAGTGTTGGCATTTCAACAGGGAAGCCTGTCTCAGGGGTTTGTTTTATCAGTTGAGTACTTCTTTGTGCCAGATAGGATGAATTTTAATATACTGTAATGGAGACAGTTTTGCTTCAAAGGAGAAAATGCCTGACTGCAAATCATCTTCCACATTTGTATCCTTCAGACTTTTGCCTGACTCAGTCATCAAAGGGGAAAATGCCTAATTGCAAATCAGCTTCCATGTTTGTATCCCTCAGACTTTTGCTTGACCTAGTCATCAAAGGGGAAAATGTCTGACTACAAATCAGTTTCCAGATTTGCATCCCTTAGACTTTTAACTAATATAACAACATTGGCTGTCTGAGTGATTTCCAGATACCTGGTACTTGGCACATGTAATTAATGAACATAAGATACCGTGACAGTTCCATTTCCGACCTTTAAGGTACCCTTATGTGCTCTGCTGTAGGGTTGGAGAGTGACTAAGCATAACATGAGTTGCTTGTTTCACAAATACTGCAGCTAAATCTAACTACAACCGGAAACTGAGAAAATTCCAGAAAAGAAGTGAAGTAAGTATGAATTAAATACATAACTGATATTCAATAGATGAGAGAAAAATATAGTACAACACAAGTTACTGCTAGACCGCTGTAACACAGAACTGTAGTATACATATAGTTCTATGATAATACTCCCTGTCAAAAATAAGTTCCTACAATTAATATTTTAATAGAAAATCGACTAACAAACACAAACGAAAAAAGAAAAATTTGTCGTGGATAATTACCACTGTAATGGTGGTATATTCTGCCATCAAGTGGCCAAGCTATATGAGGCCTTCCTAAGAATATTAGAAGATGTCATTAAAGAATTTCTGACAGACTAAATGTGATGATTTTATTTTAAGTGTATACATAACAATATTTTTGAATCATTCCCATCTGTCTAAATAGTATCTTGTTTCATAATTTATTCTTCTCTCACTTGTACACCAGTTACATGTTTGTCATCATTCCATAAAATGCAGACTTCTTTTCTGGTGTTTTCTTAGTTTCTGCTGTAATAATTTTAATTCACCTATCTTAACTGCAATAAGGATGATATCATATTATAATGTCATTATATAAGGAATTCAGCAATGTTATATGGTACTTAACAAAGATACTTAGCACTGAAAATGGTTTACAATTTTTTGTGTTTCAACCATCACTGCTGGATTAATAAAGGATTGCTGTACTCCATAATGTATTTATTGGCTGTCACCTTTAGCTGCTGTGGCGTCTTGATTTTATGGGTTGATTCTTACAGGTATTCTGTGCACATGGCGATCTTGTTCCAGACTGATTGTTTCCTTTGGTGTTTCCTAGAAGGTCTGGAAAGCAGCAGAAGATGTATTTAAAATAAGTGCCCTATCCTGTCACTTCCTTACGTTTTTGTAGCATTTTTGTCTTGCTACATCACTACTAAGTGAAAGTCCTTGTCAGTTGAGTTCTTAAGCTGTGTTAAAATTATTAATGTGATGCTGTCCTATCTCGCCTTCATTCCGTACTGATATGGGCTCTGAACCAATCCTCGATTCCAACTTGGCCTTGTACAAAAGCTCGAGGTCTTTAACTAGCTTGTGACTTATCTCCTATCCCCATGATGCTCTAGGAAACTCCCCAGATCTCGTTTGCCACTAAACAAGATTGGGTGCTTCACACTGGCTCTGGCTAAGTGATTTTTTACATTTGTGTTTTTCCTGCTAAATTTAATAGTTATTTCCCCTTTTGGGATTAGTTAGTAGCTTAGTAAATTAGTTAATTTGTTAACCCTTTTAACAGTTTTTGGCTTTGTTCGTTACCTTGCTATTTGATTGTTGGGCGTTATTTACCTCAAGGCCTACTTTTTTTCCCCCTATCTCGGCTTTCCTCAGTGTGTGTTTAAAATAACTTTTGACAGACTCATTGTTTTGAGCTGTTTAAATTCAAGTGTGCTATATTTATTTAAGCTAGATAATTAACTTAGGGGCTGCTCTAGCGCATTTAATGTAGAGTGCTTTTTCCCTTAGTGAGTGTGTGTTTTTTGATAATTCTCCTTAAGCTCGTTTAAGTTAAGAGGGCTGCTTAGCCTGTTTAAATTAGAAGGCTTTTTTCCTTACCATGTGCATTAGATAATTCCTGTAAAGCAAGTTGGTTGAATAACTTCTTACCTAAGCTAGCTCGTTTAAGTTAGAGGGCTGCTCAGCCCATTTAAATTAGAGGGCTTTTCCCTGTGTTGTGCATTGGATAATTAATAGTTAAGCAATCTTGTTTTTAAAAAAAAAAAAAAAAAACACTTTGTTTTTGGTGTTTTCTTCCATACACTAAACTAGCTCGTTTAACTTAGAGGGCTGGGTTAGCCCATTTAAATTAAGAGGGCTTTTCCCTTAGTGTATTTATTATTTATGTGTATGTGTGTGTGTGTGTGTGTGTGTGTGTGTGTGTGTATATATATATATATATATATATATATATATATATATATATGTATATGTGTGTATATATATATATATATATATATATATATATATATATATGTATGTATATATATATATATATATATATATATATATGTATATGTATATATATATATATATATATATATATATATATATATATATATATATATATATATATACATAGAAAATAGTTGTAGTGCTAAATTGTTTTTTGCTGTTAAGATGTCAAAACAGCCCAAAGATGCCAAACCCTCGGGTTTTAAAAAATGTTCTCATTGCACTCAGAAAATGTCTATGACTGACACTGTATGTGTGTACTGCCTTGGAGCAGTATACCTACAAGAATCTTGTGCCATTTGTTCATCCACAGGGTTCTTCTTGAAAGAAAGAATAAGTTGATTTATAGGGGTTTATTGAAGCCTTCCTTTTCAGAAGCCATAGGAGAAGGCCAGAGTCCTTCAAAACAGACCTCTTCCCCTTCTTCAAAATCTGAGGGGTCAGGTAAAAGATCTTCTTTTGCTTCATTGGAGGCTCAGTCTGAGCCAACTGAAAAGTTGCCAAAAATTTCCTCATTGGACCTGAAACCTGTCGGGCCCAAGAAGCCTTCCACCTCGGCTCCTTCAGTATTGGAACCATTGGTGTTTCAAGCTCAGAGCCGGTCCCCAGAACTGGAACTGGTTCCTCCAACATTGAGATCCCCAATCTTGCAGATCCCCTGCTCCCTCTTCTCGATCCTCTAGAAGCCTTTCAGATGACTATGTGGATTCCATGGTGCAGAGATGTTTGAGGACACCGGTGATGGCCAAACTTTTGTCGGAGCAAACCCAGAGGGTTTCAGAACCAACTAAGCCTGCCCTGTCACCATCGATTCCTCCTCTGACCTAAATCGGGACTTCGGAGCTGGAATGTATCGAGCTTATTTTAGTGGAACCGTCAGGATCTTCGGCCCCAACTACTGCTCTAACTTCCTCGGTTCCGCCTGAGCTCAAGGGGTCTAGGAGCCGACACTATCTGGTCTGGTCCGGGGTTGATAGTCGGATCGGACGTTTGTTGGATCCGAACTTTCCTCTCGGGACTTTGGCACGGGTGAGATCAGTTCCTACATTGGCCTTGAAGCCAACCCCCTTGGTGCTGGGGATACCTTCTGGTTTCCCAGAGCTGGGAGCTTCCTTGCATCATGGGCGGGGGGCCTGCGAGGTGATGAAGAGAGTGCTGTCCCCACAGACGGCTCCACTCTCAGGTCCAGTCATTCCTCCCCAAAGGCACTGGTGTCCGTCTCGGCACAACTGCATCCACACAGGCGCAGAGACCCACGGCCTCAGGGCACCCCATTGGGTGAATCCCTCTCTTCCAAAATCTCTCCAGAATACCCTTCTGAAAAGATCCATCGTAAGAGACTATGTAAGAGGAAGCATTTGGACTCCCCAGTGGAGTCCGTCACATCTGACATAGACCTTGATGAGTCAGAAGAGTCTCCACGGTCACCATCTGAGGATGTCTGCTTTGCAGACATCCTAGAAATACTTAAGCAGAGAGGTGGCTGAAAGCCCATCAACCCTTCTGAGGAGGAGTCTGTCTACCTGAAGGCTTTTGGGTCTCACCCTTCTGCCGCATGGGTGTCTCTGCCTTTCGATGAACTCCTGGACCTAGTTTGTGGAAAGGTGTGAGAGTCTCCAGACTCAGTGGAGTCTGTCCCTCAGAGGCCAAATAAATTCATTAGTTCCCCCATTGATAAAAATTTCCTTACAAAAGGTGTCCCAGTAGATGCTATGATGGTGGTGGCGGCCAACAAGAAGGAACTGTCAGAGATGTCTTCTTCTGTCCATCCTCTGAACAAAGAGTCTTGTACGATATACAGATATGGAAAGTGCACTTTTTCTTCAGCGACCTTTGCACTCAAGTCTCTGAATTATCTTGCATATTTTACCAGATTGCAGATTGATCTCCTGAAGGAGTTAGGATATGTTCTCTAGGGTTCAGTAGCTGCGGGGGTATCTGATAGTTTCCTCCCAGCTCTCCACCTTGAAATCAGTTTTAAATGTCTCCATGAGATTCATTTCCTATGCAGCTGATGGAGCGAGTAGGGCAACGGGTTCAGGAATTTCCCTAAGGAGGCATTCCTGGGTGCACTTGTGTAGCTTTGCATTTTTGTAGATTTGCCATTTATGTCTTCCTTTGTTAATGCCCCCTTCAATGGCTTGTCTTTTTTCGGGCCTAAAGTCAAAGACACACTAACTAGGTGTGAAGGAAGGAAAAACTCTCTGCCTTAGGCGTCCATTTTTCCCTATCTTCTAGACCTTATCCACAAGGTCAAAAGGGAGGAAAAATGTGGTTTTGAAAATCCCAGAGAGTTTTTCAGGACACACATAGTGATTCTTTCCCCAGGGGCACAAGTAGAAGCAGTAATGGAAGATGCCGGCCACTCCGCAATGGGGGTTTGCAAAATCAGAGTGACAGGGAATTCTTCCTTGGCAAGCCCTTTCAGCTCTCCTGAAAGGAGACCTGCCTGTCCATCTCTGGAGGCAGTCGGGGGTCACTTGTTTTTGTACCCAAAAGCTTGGCTAAAAATTGCAGAAGACAAATGAGTACAAAGCATCATATTCACAGGTTACTCCATACCCTTTTCTTTCCCCACCCTAGACATAAAAAACATTCCGGAAGTTCCACGCAGTCAAAGAGGACAGGCAAGCCTAGAAATACAGAAGTTGCTAGAGAAAAGAGTCATCCAAATAGTCCCCGCAGACCAAATGGGATCCGGAACTTACTCAAGGTTCTTTTTAGTTCCAAAGAAAACAGGGGACTGGAGACCCATCCTGGATCTCAGCTGACTGAACAAAGGAGTAAGAAAGTCAAAGTTCCAGATGGTAACACTGCAGTCAATACTCCCTTTTCTGGGAAAAGATGATTAGATGTGCTCTGTAGAACTTCAGGATGCTTACTACCACATAAAAATAGACAGGTGATCCAGGAGTCATTGCGCTTTTGGCTGGGAGCCAGTCACTACTAATTTCGAGCTGTGCCCTTTAGTCTCACTACAGCCACCAGAGTGTTTAAGTGTATGGCAGTAGTTACGGCTCACCTGAGACATCTAGGATTCTGAGTGTTACCGTACCTAGATGACTGGCTCTTAATCGCCAACCACCAAGCATCTACTAATAAAAGCAAGAGACACCACATTGAAACTCTGCTCTTATTTAGGGATCACAATAAATTACAAAAAAAAAATCTGCCTTATTGCCATTTTAACGTATCGTTTTTATAGGAACAGACTTGGATACTACAAAAATGATGGTAAAGCTTCCTCCAGAAAGAGTACAAGCCCTCCGGCATCAGGTCATAAACCTTCTTTTCAAGAGGAAGGTCCAAGCAAGAACAATTCGGAAAGTGGTAGGCACCATAGCAACAGCAATAAACGTGATTCCATTGTCGTGGCTCCACATGAGGATTCTACAGTGGTTGCTGTTCACTCAGTGGTCTATGCAGGACGTACCCATGTCCCAACAAATCATAACAGAATCTTGCAGGAAAGAACTTCTTTGGTGGCTTCACTACAGTTTTGTGACCTTAGGTCGACCCTTTGTTCTTCCACAGCCTTTAGCCACATTGACCATGGACGCTTCCCAGATAGGGTGGGGGGACATTATCAGGGAAAGACCCTCCAAGGCACTTGGCAGGATCACGAGGCCCACTTGCATATCAGTGTCCTAGAGATGAGAGCGGTGCTTTTAGCATTGCAGGCATTCCAAGAGTCTCTTCTGCTAAGAACCATTGCAATACAGACAATATGTCGGTCATGTGGTATATAAACAAACAAGGAGGAACCAGATCTTACTCCCTTTGCCGGGAGGCCCTGAGAGTATGGCAATGGGCAACCTCTTCCCAATGCTTTCAGATAGCAACACACATTCCAAGGAAATCCAACGTGATATCAGACAAACTCAGCAGGGTGATTCTGATGCCTCACAAGTGGTCCCTTAAACAAGACATAGCGAAAATAATTTTCTGAAAATGGGGACCACCTTGCTGCAAACTTTTTGCCATGCCCATGAACGCCAAATGCAGCAGCAACCTTGCCCTAATCCCCACTCCGGGGGAATCACCAAGGGATGCAGTTGTACATGATTGGCCCTCAGGTCTCCTCTACACCTTTCCCTCCCTTCCTGTTGATACCCAAAGTTCTTTAGAAAGCCAGCCTTTTGGGAAGAGCATTGATACTTGTCGCCCCTTACTGACCTTGTCAAATCTGGTTCCCTTTCCTTTGGCCTCATCTCCAGGAGGAGTCTTGGATTCTCGACCCAGTTCCAGATCTTCTAACTCATACATCGGGAGTACTCCTTCCATCTCTTCAAACCCTCAAATTGACAGCCTGGCTACTCCAATTCCAAACATAGCCAGGCCGCCTGACCTTTCCACTTAAATGAAGCATATCTTGATTTCTTCTCATAAGGCTTCAAGGAGAAAATTGTATGTTAAGTTGTCCATCTCGCCTTCATTCTTGCTGGTTGCGTTCGGAGCCGATCCTCGGCTCTGACTTGGCCATCTTCAAAAGCTTGAGAGCTGCTTACTGGCTCGAGGCCCCCTATATCCCATGATGCCTGGCATTAGATACCCAGATCTCGTTTGCCGCTTCTACTGCGAGGTTGCTTTTTCTGGCTCAGGTCATATTTTTCTATTTTATTGTTAGCTTTTATAAAAATTTTTGTATTATAGTTATAGTAGTTATAGTTATAGTAGTTCTACTGGTCTAGTTAGCTATTTGTGATTTAGTCTCCTTTCCTTCGGAAACTCGTTTTTTGTTAGAGAGTCCCCCTTTTGTTTCTTCAAGGTAGCCGTTTTTAATTAGAGGCTAATCCTTGTTCTTTATTGTAGTAGTTTTATTAGAAATTGTTATATATCAACAGGTTTAGTTACTATTTCTTAGATGTATAGTGTGTGTGTGTGCTGTTAGGGTGTGGTAACTTGTGTTGTGTGCGTGTGGTTTTTACTAGTTACCTACTTCCCTAATGTTGCTTTTTCTCTGTGATTGATTTTCCTTTTTACAGGAATGTCTAAAGATACGAAAGTATCTGGATTCAAGAAGTGTGACTCATGCTGTCAGAAGATGTCACTGACAGATGGTCACACTTCTTGTGTCTACTGTTTGGGTGCCCTACACCTGCAGGACTCTTGTTTGGTGTGCCATGCCTTTAGTCCAAGAGTCCTGCAGGAGTGTAGGAATAAGCTAATCCTTAGGGGTTTGCTCAGACCTGAAGGGTCACCAGCTAAGACCCAGCCAGTGAATCCCTCTAAGCCAACGAAGCCATCGGGTCCCAGTTCGTAGCCGTTATTGGGCGTGGCGTCTGCTTCAACTTTGGTTCTGGCTGGAACTGAAGTACCTGTATCCCAGTCAGCCCCGACTCTGGTGTCGGAACCGTCAGGGAGCCGAAAACACTCTAGATCTCCATCCCTAGAATAGATACGCTCGGCTCCGGGGTCACCTCTGTTACAGTCGGAGTGAAGTCACCGATCCCACTCTTCTCGGTTTTCTAGACTATCTGACCACGATTTGGAGGGAGTGGTGAGCGGGCTTCTAAAATCGCAGGCCCTGGCTAAAATGTTATCCAGCCCCCCTCATCAGGGTTCGGCTCCGCCTGTCTCTGCAGTAGTTCCTCCTTCGACTCATCCCTTGAGTTCGGAGCCGGACCTTGCTGAGGCTCGAATCGTGGAACTGTCGGCACCGATACCTACCCTTTTGGTTCCGTCGTCTGCTCCGATCGACTCCATGGTGCTGTCCTTGGAGGGATCTGGGCGCTGGTACTCCCTCATCGGCTCTGAGGGAGCGAGTGGCATCGGACCCTTGTCCGACCCCGTTCTCCCTCTCGGAGCTTCAGCGCAGGTGAGTTTGGCTCCTACATCGGCTTCGGAGCCATCTCTCTTGGTGCCGAGAAGGATTCCAGTTTCTTCAGAGCTGGAGCCTTCTCTGCTATCGGGAAGGGGCGTTTTCGAGGTCATGAGGAGTGTGCTGGCCTCTGAGTCAGCCCCACGATCAGCCTCATCGGCTCCTCCCCCCATGGTGCCTACGTCTGCCTCTCCTCCAGACCCCAAACGTGGGGAACAAGCGCTCCAGGGCACCCCATTGGGTGTATCTTCCTCTTCCGAGGCCTCCCCTGATCATTCAGAGGAGCCCCCTCGAAAGAGGAAATGTAAGAGGAAGCATGTTGACTCCCCTGAGTCTGTCGCTTCAGATACCGACTTAGAGGATTCGGAAGGGTCCTCAAGATCCCCCTCTGAGGACGTCTCTTTCTCGGACATCCTTGAGATACTTAGGCAGAGGGGGAACTGGACTACCCTTAACCCTTCCGAGGATGAGTCGGTATTCCTGGACGCGTTTGGTTCCCGACCCTCCACCTCCTGGGTGTCTCCGCCTTTTGATCTACTGATGTCTGTGGTGGCTCAGAAGGCGTGGTCAGCCCCAGACACAGTGGAACCAACCCCCCGAAGACCCACAAAATTTATTACTGCACCACAGGACAAGCAATTTCTGATGAAGGGTGTTCCCATTGATGCCATGGTGGTAGCAGCAGCCACAAAAAAGGAGTTGGCTGAAACTTCTTCGTCTGTCCATCCCCCTAATAAGGAATCTAGGATGATGGACAGATATGGGAAGCGGATGTTTTCCTCAGCGACCTTCTCCATGAGATCGCTAAACTACTTGTGCCACTGTACCCGCCTTCCAAGGGATCTCCTTAAGGAGCTAGGAGATACCCTTCAAGATCCATCAGCTGCGGGGCTCCAGGCTATGGTTGCCTCCAAGCTGGCGACCCTTAATTCTGTAGTAAACTCCTCCATGCGGCTCATCTCTTATGCAGCCGATGGTGCGAGTAGGGATGCAAGCACAGGCATGGCCTTGAGGAGGCATGCTTGGATGCGGTTATGTAACTTTGCGGAACCCTTCAGGGTGTCTTTCACCAACACCCCCTCTGATGGTTCTGCTCTTTTTAGACCACAGGTGAAGGATACCCTTACCAGGTAAGGCAAGATTTTCTCTGCTGTGGGAGTCTGTTTTTCCACTCCTTCAAGACCGTATCCCAAGGGTCACAAGAGTGGGAAGATGTGGTTCCAGAAACCCCAGGGAGCCGTGCCTGACACACGTGGAGAGTTCCCCTCCAGGGACAGAGGAGGGAACAACAATAGACGCCACCCTCGGGGCAGAGGGGGTCCACAAAATCAGGGCCAAAGGGAATCTTTCTCTGACAAGCCCTTCCAGCATCCCTGAGGTGCTGCCCGGCTGTCCACCTTCGGAGGCAGTCGGGGTAAGATTATCGCTGTACCCAAAAGCCTGGCAAAGTATAACACAAGACAAATGGGTACTGTCTGTCATATCCGAAGGCTACAAAATCCCCTTCTTTCGCACTCCCTACATTTCTAACAAATCCCTTCCAGATGTTCCACCCAATCTAAGGGATCAAGCAGTTCAAGAAATATCAAAACTGCTAAGAAAAAGAGCCATCCAGCCAGTCCCAGCAGACCAGCAAGGATCCGGAATTTACTCAAGGTTCTTTTTGGTACCAAAAAAAGACAAGGGACTGGAGACCCATTCTGGATCTCAGCAGACTAAACAGGTCTGTTCAAAGAACAAAGTTCCGGATGGTCACGCTACAGTCCATTTTACCCTTTCTGGGTCAGGACAATTGGATGTGCTCCATAGATCTTCAGGATGCATACTACCATATCAAAATGGACAGACGCTCCAGAAGATTCCTCCGCTCTGGTTGGGAGCCAGTCCTTATCAGTTCAGAACTCTGCCCTTTGGTCTCACCACAGTCCCCAGGGTGTTCACCAAATGTTTGGCAGTAGTTACTGCTCACCTGAGATGGCAAGGATTCCAGGTGTTTCCATATTTAGATGACTGGCTCCTTACTGCTACTACCAGACATCACCTGATGCGAGCCAGAGATTACACCATCCAAACTTGCTCCAAACTAGGCATCACAATAAATTTAGAAAAGTCTGCATTGTCAATCTATTACCTTTATAGGCGCAAACTTAAATACAAAGGACATGTCAGCGAGACTTCCATCAGACAGAGTGCTAGACATTCGCCGACATGTGCAGGTCTTATTAGGATGCAAAAAAATTTAGGCCAGATTCGTCCTAAAAACCTTGGGTCTCATGGCAGCAGCTATCATACTAGTTCCCCTTGCTCGTTTTCATATGAGGATTCTTCAGTGGATGCTGTTCACCCAATGGTCTTTCTAGCAACTTCCAATGTCTCACAAGATAATGATCACACAGACATGCAAAAACCAACTTGCTTGGTGGATGGTTTCCCCATCAGTACCCCAGGGCAGACAATTTGCTCTTCCTCCTCCAGTGGCTACGGTGACCACGGATGCCTCCCTGATGGGGGGGGGGCATTTTCAGGGCAGAACAGTCCAAGGTACCATCTGCATATCAATGTCTTGGAGATGAGGGCCGTGCTTTTGGCGTTGCAAGCTCTTCACAACTCTCTTCCCACCGGGACCATTGCAATTCAAACAGACAATATGTCGGTAGTGTGGTACATCTACAAGCAGGGCGGAACCAGGTCCTACCCCCTATGGCGAGAAGCACTCAGACTCTGGCAGTGGGCGATCTCTTCCCAATGGTTTCTGATAGCAGCACACATCCCTGGGAAGTCCAACGTTATAGCAGACAGGCTGAGCAGAGCAATTCTCATGCCTCACGAGTGGTCTCTCAATCAGACAGTGGCGGACCAAATCTTTTGCAAATGGGGTCAGCCTTGCTGCGACCTTTTTGCCACCCCCTTCAACAGCAAGTGCAACAATTTCTTCTCTCTCCTCCCTCTTCCCGGACATTCCCCCAGTGACGCTCTAGTTCACGACTGGCCTCAGGGACTTCTTTATGCATTCCCTCTGCTTCCCAAACTAATACAGAAAGCTACCACATTGGGATGCAAGATGATTCTCATTGCCCCTTACTGGCCTCGACAAATTTGGTTCCCGTTCCTGCATCATCACCTTCTGGAGCAGCCCTGGACCCTGGACCCAGTTCCAGACCTCCTGATCCATCAGTCGGGTGGGCTGCACCAATCCCTTCAATCTCTCCAGCTCACTGCTTGGTTGCTCCACTTCCGACCTTAGCCAGGCTTCCGAACATCTCCCACTTGGTGCGTGAAATCATCTTATCATCACATAAGTCTGCCACTAGAAAGACTTATGCTAGTAAGTGGAAACGTTTCTCTTTCTGGGCAGAGGCTAGGAATATAGATCCCTTTTCAGCCCCTGTGCACCATATTTCGGATTTTTTAGTGGAACTTTTTCATGCTGGATCTTTTTCTGCCATGATTAGAGTTTAGTTAGCTGCAATTTCAAACTTTCATACAGGTCTATCAGATACTAGTATTATGTCCCATAAGCTTTGTAAAGTTTTTCTCAAAGGGACAACTTTACTCAGGCCCCCAGTGAGAGATCCCCCACCTCCGTGGGATCTAAATTTAATTTTAGCTTCCCTGATACTGCCCCCCTTTGAATCTGCAGCTTCTTGTTCTTTGAAGTTTCTTTCTTGGAAAACCCTTCTTCTGGTTGCAATTACTTCAGCCAGAAGAGTTTCTGAGCTTCAGGCTCTTTGTGTTCGCCCTCCTTATCTAGTTTTCCACAGTGACAGAGTTTCTCTCAGGACTAATCCTTCCTTCCTTCCAAAGGTTTCTTCTGACAATAATTTGAATCAATCTATTGATCTGCCTGTGTTTTTTCCAAATTATTCCAACAAGGCAGAATATTGCATCAGTTGGATGTTCATAGACAGTTACATTTTTACTTGCATAGAACTAAGCAAATCAGAAAATCAGACCAGTTGTTCCTGTCCTATGCTGAGGGTAAACAAGGTCTACCTGTGTCGAAAGTAACCTTATCTAGGTGGTTGACATCTATTATTACATTTATATATCAGCTAAGGAATAAAGAGCTTCCTGCTAAACCAAAAGGTCACTCCACTAGAGCTTTAGCTACTTCAGTGGCTTTTCAGACAAGATTGCCAATGGAAACTTATTTCTTTGGCAGCTACATGGGCCAATCCTCATACCTTTATTTTTTATTATAAACTGGACGTGGCCTCCAGGAGCAGAGCTGATTTTGGTTCCACTGTTCTGAAGAGTCTGTTCCAATGAGCCACCCAGGATTGAGGTGCTAGGGACGCTGTCCCAACCAGCAAGAAGGAAGGCAAGATAGACAACTTAACATTAAGAAGTTATGTACCTACCATAACGTTCCATGTTAGTTGTCTTCTTCTCGCCTTCTTTCTTGCGTCTCACCCTCCATCCCCCTATCCTAGTAGACCAAGAAGAGTTCCTTTTGTTTTTCTCACTGGCTGAGTCTTCTCTGGCTATTCCTTCTGACTAGTAGTCTATCCAGTAGAATTTATGCATTCTAGGACAGGATTCCTGTATTATTATTATTATTATTATTATGTCTGCAGTTAGACTTACCAACCGAGATGTGGGTATCTAGCGCAAAGCATCATGGGATATAGGGGGGGCCTCGAGCCAGTAAGCAGCTCTCGAGCTTTTGAAGATGGCCGAGTCAGAGCCGAGGATCGGCTCCGAACCCAACCAGCAAGAAAGAAGGCGAGAAGAAGACAACTAACATGGAACGTTATGGTAGGTACATAACTTCTTAATATCAGCAAATGGAAGAGAGTTTCCTCCTGGGCCTTGGAAAATCATATTGACCCTTTCTCTGCCTCTATATCTTCCATACTGGAGTTCTTAGCAAAACTATTTCATGACAGGGCGGCTGCAGCTACTATTCTTGTTCAATTAGCAGCAATCTCAAACTTCCATATAGGCGAAGCGGGACTGAACATAACGTAAAGCCTTCCTGAGGGTTACCATTCTATTAAGACCACTCATTAAACCACCTCTAGCACTATGGAACCTGAATGTTGTGTTATCCCATATGATCCAATCCCCTTTTGAACTTGCATCATCCTGTGATAAGAAATTTCTAACCTGGAAGACAATTCTTTTAGTAGCTATCACTTCAGCTAGGAGAGTTGCTGAGTTACAAACATTGTCTATCAAACCCTCCTATATGCTGTTCCACAAAAACAGAGCATCTCTTCGAACAAACCCATCCTTTCTACCAAAATTGTGTTCAGATTCAAACTTAAACCAATCCATAGACTTTCCAGTTTTCTTCCCTAATTATGGCAATAAGGCAGAATATATGCTGCATCAACTAGATGTACATAGACAACTGAATTTCGACTTGCATAGAACGAAGGACATTAGAAAGACTGACCGATTATCTGTGTCCTTCTCAGGCTCAAAAAAGATGCTCCAGTTACTAAGACCACTCTCTCCAGATGGCTGTCAGATTGCATTACATTCACCTACAAGTCACAGAACAAACAACTTCTCGACAAAGTAAGAGGTCATTCTACCAGAGCTATGTCTACCTCTTCCACCTTTTGGGCTAAACTGCCAATTGATACCATTTGTGCTGCAGCAACATGGGCAAGACCTCATACTTTTATTATTCATTACAAAGTTGATTTGGCCTCCAGGGACAGGGGCTCTTTTGTTTCCACTGTTCTGAAGAATATTCTCCCTTGAGCACCCAAGAAAGATGATGCTAGGGACGCTGTCCCAAGCAGTACAGAATGAAGTCAAGATAGGACAACATCACATAAATAAGTTATGTACTCACCATAACGTTCCATGTGTGTTGTCCATCTCATCTTCATTCTTATGTCCCACCCTCCTTCCCCCAGCCTTTAGCTCCTGGAGGACTGAGAGGACTCATTTGGCGACTAGTATTCTCTGACCCTCTTCTTGGCTATTAAAGTAGTAACTTTTCATATGCCTGTATTGTTATACCAGCAAACAAGGTTTGGGGAGTTTCCTAGAGCATCATGGGATAGGGTATAAGCCACGAGCTACTTGAAGACCTCAAGCATTTGTATAAGGCCGAGTCGGAACCCAGGATAATTTCTGAACCCAACCAGTACAGAATGAAGGCGAGATGGATAACACACATGGAATGTTATGGTGAGTATGTAACTTATTTTTATTATGCATTTCATAAAGTTGTGGCACACTAAAATAGTTGGACAGTCAGTGAGGAGCCAGTCCAGTGTACTTTGCCATTCAGATCTTTGGTCATTCCTAGTTGTAAGGCATATCATCTCTTGGAAATACTTAAATAGAGATGGAACAGTAGATGGGGAATATTTTTAATGATTGCAAGGCCAAGTTAAAGCTCTCTGGTAGGACCATTTCACTATCAATATTTTTGATATGTAGCCATTTTATTTTCTGCTTCTTAATCCTCCTTGAATTAGATATCATGCATAGATGTCTGTAAAGTGAGACTGTGACCTTTATACATGTTTTGTACTTTGATACAATTCTGTACACCCAAGCATATCTTGCATAGTCTTTCCTTACAGAATAGTTTGGAGCCAAGAATATAGATGATCTTATCAGTAAGGGATGGTTTGCTTTAATGGCACTGATGAAGCATATTAACCTGAATGAATTTAAAGCAGGCTAAATATTGTTCATTTAAAAATGTTAAAACAGTTATTCTGTTAGGTGATGAGATAAGTCAGACAAGGATGTATGTTAATCATATTTTAGAAAATTATCATTTCCCTTATAACTTTGCTTCTTTTTGGAGGTCATTTCTTGGCTTCAGGCTTTTCATAGTATGAAAGATCACTTCCTGCAAGGCATTTATATTTTAAATTCTTTGACTAGTTACTTCTGAGTCTTTGTTTTAATAGTTCTGCCCTAAATCTTATTCTGTGTCAGATGTAAAATATCTTGGTACATTTAAATGTTACCATTTTTTTCTGACTACACCACCATCAGGTCAATTTTTCTATCAGCCGTTTTCTTAAATAGTGTTAAATTTTGCATACATTTTCATCCTGTCACTGCTCATGTCAGCCATTTAGCTATCCTCAAAAATTGTAAAGTACCAAATCTGTTTGATCTATGTTTGGTTAGCTTACAAAAAATATAATGCGTAAGGAATACATCACACCAGCTCCATCAGTCTTTGGTCTGGACTGTAACACACAACTACAAATTATGTTTTCCTATTATAGAGTCACTGTTTTCTAATTGTGGTTCATAGGTTCATACTAGGCTATCTGCCCTAGGGCATTTATAAGCCTAGCCAGAATGTGTTTGGCTTTCGCCACCCATTTTAAATTTATTTTGCTATGCCCTTTTTCGAGGTTAGTATACTGTGCCTCTGTCTAACAGTGACACAGAAGTGATACCCGGGGTAAACCTACGATCTCCCATCCACTCATCAAGATTCCTCTTGAAGAGAGTCAATGAGAGACTCTGCCTAACCTGGACTGGGATTTTATTCCAGAGTGAAGGGAGCCTCTGGGTTATGAATCTGTCCCTCCAGCATGTCCTATTTATTTCAGTGCTGAGGTTCAAGTCTCTCGAGCCTGTAGCTCGATGGGATTTGGATTTTCTGAGGTGCAGCATGTCCATTAATTCCGGGTTGGACATGGCTTTATACGTCAGGCACAGATCGCCTCTGAACAGGCGGTATGCCACTGAGTAGAGCTGGAGTTTCTTTAACCGGGCAGCATATGGCATCTGTTTGAGCCCTTTGATCCTCTTGGTGAGGTACTTTTGGGGTCTTTCCAGTTGCTGCAGGTGTCTGGTAAGGTACATCCCAAAAGGGGCATTGTACTCAATTATGGGCCTGATGAGGGATGAGTAAAGAGGCACGATGACCTCCCCTGATCTAGATGTGAATCCCTACATGATTAGGTGGGCTATATAAAATATTTTTCTAACCACTTTGGCCACGTGGTTGTCAAATGAGAGATTGCTATCAACTTGGGTCCCCAGGTCCCTAATTACTTCTTCTGTACTTAATGGATTATCACCTATGTGGTAATTTGTGGCACTTTGTTTTTGCCAAAGGGGATGACTATACACTTTTTGGCATTTAGCTTGAGGCCATGGCTCTGACACCATTTGTCTGTTTCTATGAGGCCCTTTTGGAGGATGCTTGTGTCGGCTGGAGTGTCGATTATGGCGCCCAGTTTGCAGTTATCTGCGAACTTGGTCAGCCACAGTCCTTCTGTGTTGGCCTGTACCTCTGAGAAATATATACCGAACAAGAAAGGTCCCAGGACTGAGCCTTGTGGGACACCACTTGTAACTGGTTTGGAGTTTGACATGGCTCCAGCAATTCTAACCATGTGGGTTCTGTCCTTGAGCCAGTTTGCAATCCATCTAGTGACATAGGGGTTTATATTTAAGCTGGTGAGCTTATCTATAATGCCCGAGTGGGTATTGTATCAAAGGCTTTTGCGAGATCCAGGTAGGCTGTGTGGACCACCTTCCCCTCGTCAATCGCCTTGGTGACTGTTTCAAAGAAATCAACCAGGTTTAAGAGGCAGGATCTGCCCTTAACAAAGCCAAAATGGGTAGGATCCAGTGTCTGTAGGTCCCCAATATCTTTATTTATGAGGTCCATGATGATCCTTTCCATAGCTTTGCAGACCAAGCTAGTCAGGCTTATGGGGCGATAGTTTCCAGGATCTGTTGAGGCACCATCTTTATGGAGAGGGACCATTGTTGCTGTACGCCACTCTTTTGGCACATATCCTGTAGTAAGGCTGAGATTGAACAGTAGTTTTATGTTTGGGTTTAGCTCTTCTTGGAGTTCATGTAGGATGCAGCCCGGGACACCGTCTGGTCCCATTGATGCTGTGTTTTTTGCTTTGGAGAGGGTGGCTCTTACCTGAGCACCTGAGATGTCAGGGGGGCAACACTCTACTGGGATAGATATTTGCCCTTTTGGTGGGGAGGGGGAGGAGAAGTTTGCGCTGAACCTGTCAGCTAGGATGTTGGCAATGTCTGTGGGTTCAGTGTAATTTTTGTCATTTTGGACTAATTCTGAGCATATCTGGGAATTACCACCCAGGTTCTTAACATAACTAAAGAAAGCCTTGTGATTATCCTTAGTGTCCTGTGCAATTTTTCTCTCGAAGCTGGCCTTAGACAATTTTATGAGTGCCTGTAGTTTTTTGCTAATACTGGTCAGTGATGCCTTCCCTTTTTGGGATTTTGCTCTATCATTTAGTAGCTACCTCCTTCTATTGTATAGTTTGTTTATGGCTGGGGTCCACTAGACAGGACGTCTGCCTTTGGAGGATTGGGTCTTGGTTTTATTTGGGATCGCATGATCCATGCATTCCTGAAGGTGTTCATAGAATGCGTTTATAAAGGATTCTGCGGTCTGGGCCGTATTTTCCACAGGCCCGGGGGCTTTGAAGGATTCTACCTCGGTTTTGAGGAGTGTGAAATTTGCTTTAGAGAAGTTTTTCACTGTGGTTTTCTGGGCAGGGGGTGGGGTCGGGATGTGAATATCCAGTGAGATTAGTTTATGGTCTGATCTTACCAGTGAGGGGATACACTTCTGCTCTGGAGCATAGAGTCCCCATGTTGGTGATGATCAGGTTGAGTATGTTTTTACCCTCTTGTGGGAGTGGTAACAAGTTGTTCCATAGCATTTGAGTTTATAAATTCTAGGAAACTTTGGGCTAGGGTGTTGGAGCTAGAGTAATGTTCCCAGTCTATGTTTGGGTAGTTGAAGTCGCCCAATATAATGGTGTTTGGAGAGACCTTCATATTTTCCAGTGTTCTCAGGAAGGCCGAGTGGGGTTCCTGGGTTTGGGAGGGTGGTCTGTAGCAGGCTATAAACTGGAAGGCAGTTTTACCCACTGTTAGTTGCGCATCGATATTCTCTGATGCTTCGTGCTTTGCCACCAACCTGGAGGTGTGGGTATCTTTGATGAATATCGATACTCCCCCTCCTTTTGTGGTTCGGTCCAAGGTTTGGGGCTGAAAAGCATAGTGTGAGGTATAACCTGGTAGTGCTGGGGTGCTCTCGGGAGCCCTGAACCAGGTTTCTGTTACTGCACAGATATCGATGTTCTCCATGCTAAGGAGAGTTTTGAGTGCATGCATCTTGAAGTTTAGACTGCTGGCGTTGAGTAGCATTACTCTTAGTTTCTTATCCCTTGTGATACCTATGGAGGTGGGTTTGTCTTTTGAGCCTTGCTTAAAAAAGGCACTATGGGGGTAGCAAGAGCCTTTGCCAATATCCGAAAGCCCAGGGGTGACAGGTGCAAGCTGTCCCTAGCGAAGCATCGTGGCTTGTCGAGCATATCATCCCAAGCTGACAGGCATTGGATCCCCTTTGAATGACACCAGTACTTAAGCCAGTTGTTGAAATTGATCATCTTGTCTTCATATTGTGGCATCATTCTTGGTGAGGGTAAGATGCTACTCAAGGTCAGGGTCATACCGGCCTGGGCTACATGCTCATAGAGCTCCTTTATGTCTCTTTTCATGTAGTCCAGGGAGGTATGTCTCAGGTCATTCACACCAGCATGGACAATGACTGAGTCATATTTGTACTTGCCTTGGAGTGACCCAAGTGCTTGTGTTATGTGGCGGATCCTAGCGCCCGAGAGGCTGCTCACCGTGACCCTCTCCTTGTTCAGCCTGGTGAGTGGGACGTCAGTGTGCCTGACGATAGAGTCACCTATTACAAGTGTATCAGGTGTGTTGTTTAGTCTTAAGGGCTGTGACTGGCTTTGTGAGATATGTGTTGCACGTGTTTTGTTTTGGGGTAGCGGTTGCTTGGGTGTCTGCTTTGGAGGTCTCTGCTGCTTAGGCAGATCTTTATTTAGAGCCTCCAAGTATGTTTTTGTGTGATTATGTGTTTGGTTTGCTGTCGTGGTAGGTCTGTGTGAGACTGGAATTGTAGTGAGTGTGGTTTCCTTCTCCTCCTGACTGGTTATGCCAGTACTGAGTTGAGAGAGCTTAGCCTCCAGTTTGGCTATATGGTTGCATCTCTCACATGTGTTGGAATTTGTTGGGAGGAGGAGAGGGTTGTCTGTGTACATGAGGCAGTTGTAACATTGCCTCAAGATTCCCAGATTCACCAGCTGGACCGGAGAGGAGATTGACAACTGACCTTTGGACATGCTAGAATAATATTGGGAATTCCTTAATAATTGAAAACAAGGGCCAGTGGGGAGTGAGGGTGTAGTGCTTTTAATTTTTAGTGCTGGCTTATATAATTGCTTTAGTGAGCAAGTGCCAGTTAACTTAAGTGCAATGTGTTACAGGTAACTTAAATACAAAAACGACAAGCAGTAACTTTCTTTCAAGTGAAACAAGGAAATAAGTACAGTAAGCAATGCAGATATCACTAGTGATCCACAGAAGCGCTGCAAAGCCACGTATTAGGTGGAATTAGCGTTCCAGGGAAATAACAAGCAAACAAACAACAAGCATATAAACAAAGCTAGATTCAGCAGGCCTGGATCTAGTCTATGCTACAGCAAACAAGGTGTACCAATTTGAGTAAGATACAGTTCAAATATTCAGGCACTATAAACCTTTAACTAGAAATTCCCAGCTCAGAAGGGCAGAGTCCAGCCTCTTCTCCCACAAGAGTGCAGACCACGAACCTTCTTAATGTAAAATAACTGGCCTGAAGCCCAAGTGCTTAAACCAGAACTAATACACTTTAAGAATAACATACTCTGGGCTCTCAATCAGCAGTTCCCAACTTAGAAGGATGAAAGCTACCTGTCCTGCCACCACAGTGCATGCCACAAACCTTCCTAATGTAAAACAACTGGTCTGAAGCCCAAGTGCTTAATCCAAAAGACTTATAATGATAGCTACACTTTAATCAAGTTACTACCAAGTAGTAATAAATACAATTGAATACTTTAGAGAATGCCTGGATTAGTGCTCAAGTTACACAAACAAAGCTAGATCCAGCAGGCCCGAATCCAGTCTATGCCACAGCAGACAAGGCGCACCAACTTCAGTAAGAAGCAGTTCAGATATGCATGCACTATAAGCCTTTAACCAGAAATTCCCAGCTCAGAAGGGCAGAGTCCAGCCTTTCCTCCCACAAGAGTGCAGACCACAAACCCTCTTAATGTAAAATAACTGGCCTGAAAGCCCAAGTGCTTAAACCAGAATTAATACACTTTTAGAATAACAGACACTGAGCCCTCAATCAGCAGTTCCCAACCTAGAAGGATGTAAGCTACCTGTTCTGCCACTACAGTGCAGACCACAAACCCTCTCAATGCAAAACAACTGGTCCGAAGCTCAAGTGTTTAAACCAAAAGGCTTAGAATGAGTTACACCAAGCAGTAATAAATACAATTGAGTACTTTTAAGATAATGCAAAAGTAAAATAAAGTAGGTAGAAACACAAGTACAGTAAAAGCAGATGAAATTTTTTTTTTTTTTCTGAACAAGTGCTGAGATCAAAGAAACAGATTTGAGTGCTGAAACTAGAAAATTGGCTAGTTATAAGAAAAAAAACTAAGCTAGAAGGCTTCCCTCCAACACAGAATGGCTTGGGGGCTCAGAAGCCTACAAATAGTCTGTACCACTTAACAGGAAAGGCAGGAAACAAGCTTAAATTTTTTTTCTGTTTCCCAGATGCTCTCTTTGTACACAGTAGGAATGCCTGAAATCAGAATATGATCTCACTGCACTCAGTTGAGTGAGCAAATGAGATGGGCCCAGAAGGAGTATCCAAACACAAATTTACAAGAGGGGCGGGCAGTTTCAAGGCCACTAAGATTAACACCAAAACAAAAACAGAGAGGGTGGGTGGGACTAACTGAAGAGCAGAGTCAAAACTTCCAGTTCAGTTAATATTCCTGCAACACAGTTAAAATCAATTTAAATACTGTATTTTTTTGAAAAAAAAGTGCAGATAAAGGTACTTAAATTCTCTGGTTCAGATGTGGATGATGCAGACAGTGTTATTTCTTTCTTGTAGCTTAGCTATTATGTTGTCTCATTAGCCAGTTAATTGTCTTGAATTTGTATAACCAATCTATAATCCACTTTAGAATTAGTTTCTATTCTATGCTGCACACGTCCTACATGTGATCATCGTGTTTCAGCAGATCTTAATTGACTGATTTCTTGCAAAGGTTGAGAGAAAGTTGCTGGTATCTTCCATGGCAAATTGTGTACCTTGGGCACTGGGCTGTTTTCAAACAATGTGACTTGGTCATTATCACTCAGTCGACAAACAAAGGCTGTGGGAATCAAATCCCACCTTTCAGAAATCGGCTCATAGCCTTACTAATTTGCACTAAGCAACCAGTCAGACTGCTGTATCTCAGCAAAGTGCATTTCACAACATGTGCCTGTAAAAAGCAAACTAAATTAACATATTCACAGTTAAATATTAACACTTAATTCCTATACTCCATGCAGTCCAGTTCATTTACAACCTGTCAACAGTCAAGAAAACAAGGAAATCAATAGTCATACCCAAAGAACATGGCTCATATGATGATGACCCTGACTGTTACAATTGATTCATTCCTTTACACCATAATTACTCTGGAATGCAGAAATCAGACATTTACTTAAATTGTATGACTGTACACCTCAGATAACAGCTTGAGATCAAGTTAGTGAATAAATTCATAAATAATAGCTCAGTCAGAACCATACAGTGCAGCCAATTGCAATGCCATTCTAACCTCACAACTTGCTAGCTCAAGAATAACAGACAAAGACATAAAATAAATAACAGATTTTAAATATTTCTCTTGTATACTTAAAAAGTTGCTAGAATAACAAGCTTTGTATTAGCAAGTTTTTTCTGAGGAATCCTACATCTGAAACACACAAGCCTGCCTTTATTTAATGAATGCAGTCCACAATTTCCCAGAACACAACACGTTACAAGGAACAGACCAGCATACCTCTCATCTTCTTTTTCAAGAATTCTGGACAAAGCCAAAAAAATATTGGTAGGATAAAGACCTAAAAATTTTAG
This sequence comes from Protopterus annectens, assembly GCF_019279795.1. NCBI lineage: Eukaryota > Metazoa > Chordata > Ceratodontiformes > Protopteridae > Protopterus > Protopterus annectens. The sequence continues at coordinate 21,975,684 of NC_056738.1, read as the reverse complement.
AGAGTTTATTTTACATATTTGTTAACCAGGTAAACCCACTTGGCAAAGTGACCCTTTTCAGGGGCAATTCGGGAACACTGTCTGGTTAAATCACTTGCTCTCAAAGTTATATAGTAGGAAATGGAGGTGAAAGAATTCAAACCCTGTATTTTTACTGTAGGGAGAAGTTAGTTAACAGCTGAGAGCCTTACATGCCATGAAGCTCTAATTCACTTAAAAAGTTAACAGAATAAGAGGTTTTGCATCAACATGCATTTTTGTCAACAAGAACTGTGAAACTCTAACCGATATTATTGACTGACCTTGATTCCCCCATCATTTACTGGAAAAATGAAGTCAGTAGAGGTCTACCAATTAATGTGGAGTACTAAGGCTCTAAGCTCTTAATAAGCTGATTCCTGTAGTCAAGGGTGCAGGTTTGAGTCTTTCTATCTTCTTTTGATGACCGTGTGCCACTGTGTAAATCGCTTAACCAGACAGTGCTCCTGGCTTGCCCTAAAGTGGGTTTACATGATTAACAATAAAAAAAAAAAAAAAAAAAAAGAGAGATTCTGTTATTTACTGAGATTGCAAGCAATACTTAATAATTTAGCAGAATGGTTTTCATGCAGTCCAGGTTTTAAACTTCAGTATCCAGGTGACATGCACATGCCATTCTCCAATCGCTACTTTCTCAACAAAATAACGCTACCATTCCAGATCATTAATTAGCACTGCATACAAGGATTGCTTTCACTCCCTGCATATTTTTTGAGTCAGAATACCACTACCATTCCCAGTCAGTCATTAACCCTGCATAAATGGCATAAGGCAAAATACTGCCTGGTTTCCATGCATGCATGAAAGTAAGAGACCCTGCGTAAAAGAAAGGTTAGGTGTTCTTGCATGCATGAAAGTGTGCAGCTCATTGAAAACATAAAAGAAAAGTTGCTCAATTAATGTGCTTAAAGAAAGGCAAAGCTGAAGCTCGGGCAGTGTAGCCACTAGCTAGCCACAGGTCCCGCTAAAGTCAAGGACGCTGGGTGGCTGCCCAAATATATGACATTGGGCATCTTGATGTTTTCTCTGCAAGTTAATAATTGAACTGTTTCCTTATCTGAGTTGTATTATGTTATTTGTAAACATTATATGTAACAGCTATATTAGTGTTATATTAGCGTTATGTGCATATGCTATATGTTGTTGTTATTTATTGTTGTATACTCTTCTAGCTTTTGCTGTTTACTTCCCTTCATTGGAATACCATTGCATATGTTTGCTTTAATAGTAAGTTGCCATTGTTTTCTGTTTCTGTTTTTGTCATGCCAACCTCTGATTTACAACTTGATTATTTTTTCTGGCTATGTTGTTACACTAAAGAACGAGACAGAGCTTCCAGACTCTCTTGGTAGCTCAGAGACTTTATGCCTGCGATCTTTTTGGATGGGAAACTGGGGTCTAATTTTGAGATACATCCCAAAGATGGCATTGTATTCTATAATTGGCCTGGTCAATGCTAAGTATAAGTGAGTGGATTGCATCTTTAGATCTCAAAGACATTCCTTTGGCAATTAGATGTACTAAATGAAAGGATTTTCTGCCAACCATTGCCATGAGGGTTAAAACAGAGGGACTTGTCAACCTAAATTCCTGGGAACTTAAATTTTCATTTAGTAGTGGTGTGTAGTCTAAACAATATGATTAGGGGAGAGATTATCTACCAAAAGTGATGCTACACCTTTTAGTATTTATTTTGAGTCCATTTACTAGGGAGGGTTTATTCAGGAAAGTTTAGGTGTTAGAGGGTGACAACCCCCAGTTTGTAGTCATTTGCAGACTTTGTTAGCCAGACGTCTTGGCTGTCTGAGAATTAAATGTCTGAAAGGAGAGGTTACAGCCATCACTTTCGTATTTTTGAATGATGCATGTATGGGTTCTGTCATTCAGCCAGTTTGCTATGCATCTTGCCACATATGGTTCGAATTTTAAAGCATTTATATTGTTTACAATGCCAGAATGAAGAATGGTATTGAAGGCCTTGGCCATGTCAAGATTCTCCATGTGTACTGCATGGTCCCCATTTGCAACCTCTGTAACCCTTTTTGAAGAAGTTTACCATATTTATAGACAGCATTTACTCTTCACAAAACAAAACTGTTGGGGGTCAAGTATAATAAAATTTTTATATTGTAGTTTATGAGGTCGGTCATAATGTATTTCATGACTATACAGATGAAGAGTATAAGACGAACAGATCTGCAATTATTGAGGTTGGTTATAAGACCACCCTTATGGAGAGGTATTGCAACTGTAGTGCACCACTCTTCAGGAAAGAACAGCTAGATTTAGGTTAAACAATTTCAGGACTATGTCTGTAAGGGCATCATTAACACTATTAATTAAGCAACAAGGCCTACTGACAAGTCTCATGGAGGAAGTATTTTTGGTCTTGGTTAGCATTTTCAGTTTATGTTCTTTAGAGATAGCTGGGAAGGTTAGGGATTCAGATATTCAGGGCTTTATATAGAAGGCTCAGGGATGAAGTTGCCTCTAAAGTACTAGGGTTGTGGCAATTTCTGTTTGGTCAGATTAGCAGGCATCACTGAATAAGTTCAGAGCATTGTAGTGCATTGTTTCCTAATTATAAATCCTTATAATGTGTTAGAAACTGTGTTAGAAAAAATATTTTTGGTTTTAGAGGCCAGTTTAAGTTTGTTGTAGTTTGTTGTATTCTTTATCCTTTATTGCACCTGATATTGTACTTCAGTTTTTTGCAATGCTTTTGATAATATCTATGATAAGGGGGGAGGGGGGTTCAGATCTCCTAAATAATTTAAGTAGTTTTTTTCTTTTGTTGTATTGTTTATTTATGGTGGTGGACTACCACGGTGGTTTGTTTTGAATTTCCAGTAATTCATGGTTCCTGTAGGGACTGATAGCTATATGCTTAATTTCTGTCTTTACAGTATTAGCATCCTCCATCCATCCCTTTCTTCATGCTTTCTTTCTGATCATTTTGATGTTTTGTTCTGCTTAAACAGATACTGAATCTTGTGTGAATTCCTTAGTGAAGCAAAACCTATGAAATCTAATATACAGAGATAAAGGCTTAGAATGAAAATTGGTTTCAAAATGAAAACATGGCATCTTGACTGTTATCATTGCTTTGAAATATGGTAAGATGCTTACTCTGATGGCCTAGTATGATGGAGGCATTTGTATTAGGTTTTGTAAGAGCGGTGTCTTCTCTGTATGGTGCTGGATGGGTTGGTGGTAATTACAGAGACTAACTTGCTCATTCTTCTGGACCGTGGTTTGGAACTACACATCCTGTGCCTTTCCATGATGGGAGAAAGAGAAAAGATATTTTCTAGGTACAGCCTGAAGAAACATTTATTGAAAGTTGTTTTCCTCACCAGCCATTAAATGAGTGTACTCTGCCCTAGCAAGACTACTGAGTGTACATTCACCGCACAATAGTTGAGCTAATACCTGTTCCAAGTCTTGGAGAAATTTTTGCTTTAGGTATCATGTTGTTGGCTAACTATTCTAAGTCAGTCTTGTGATATCCTGTTAATGCCCACCCATTTTAACTCAAAATTTTGTAAAATACTGCTAAGCTTCTTCCCTGCCACTCACATAAGCTGTTTGTAAGTGGTCACTAGATGCTCTAGTTTAAGTAAGTGGTAGCATAACTTTGAACATATCAGTTGTCTTGATATATTACTATTTACACCAAGACATTTTTTTCATTAACTGCTGTTTTCCAAGTAAGAAAAAAATACATAATTGTAATTTAAGCTCCCTGCTGAACTGCCTGTTTGAACTGGATCTGTGCACTAACAGATATAATTTTCATACCGAAACTCATGGAATACTAACCTAAAATTCCTTTTTATATTGACATCTCTTTTCTCATTCTCTCTCCCTTTTTCTCCCCACACCATATTTTGTTTTCTCTCTCTGTCAGTTTCCATCTGCCTCTGTCTATTCTCATTCCCTTGCATTCCTGTTCATATCCCCCTCTTCCTTTCTTCTCCCTTTCCATCTTCATGCTCAGACTCTTTATCGCCAGCCTTTCCAGCTCATACTGTCATCTCATAGCCAGTAGTTTATTCTGCTTAAATTTAAATCTGTACAGAAATTGCCAGGCAGTCACCATACCATTCTAGGAATACCTTGGTCTCCAGTAAGGCTATCAACAGGTCTTCACTTCTGCAAATGGAAGGAAGCTTTTTCAGTCTGCACTTCCATGCCAGCTCTCATGGACATAACTTGAATCATTGTTCAGAATTTGAATTTATGACAATAGACAAAGTGACAACACAAGTTGTCTCTTTAAACTGTTTGGCTTTGGACTGAGTGGCTCCATACTATACTATGCATACTGCTATAGTGACTGAATCCATTTACTTTACCAGTCCTGACTTTTGACACCATAGGAAATAGTTGTTGCCAAAACTAAGTCACAGACAACAGTTACAAATATCCTGCCATTGCAGCATTCAAAAGTAGGTGAGGATTGTAATTTGTACTCACTCTACAGCTGCTTCTTACAGTCTAGTAACAAACATGACTGCACACCAGTTTAGGATTAACAGATAAGTGGGGTAAACCCACACCACCAGAAGTCATGTAATTCTGGTCAACAGTGATATAAATCTCCCTCTTCAAATTTCAAACAGTTATGCTTGTGGCCTAAATTTCCAGTCTGCAGAGTAAATAACTAGTAACTTTCTTGACCACTGCTATTTGTCCCCAAAGAATGGTGTATGTTCAATACTTTCTACGTAGAATTAATGTACCTAGGTCCTGCCCACTAAAAGGACCACTTGTTTCTACATTATCTTAGCAGCTCAGACCCAGTCAGTGATATAGACTAATACAAGTAAATGTCCTCTTGCCACTGTACATAAAGTAATTCCATAATCAGTATGTAGAGCTTGAGCTGGCAGCGTTGGCAAACCATTTAAGTACATCATTATAGAACCTCCTAGTACAGACATCATGGCTAAGGAGTCTGTGTTGTCTTCTGGCAGTGGCAGAAATAATGAGGAAGTCTGTTTTCAAATTTAGCTTTTATTAAATAGCTAGTAATATACTGACTCAGTTACCATACAGTATATATTCCATTCCAAAATGTATAAATAATTACAATTTGCTTAGAGAAGTACTGACCAGCAGCACTTTCATCATATAAAATATGGCCTGCTTAAAATAACCTGATAAAATAAACATCACTTGATAAACAATTAACTGAACTATGATTTGTTGCATTGCATGTTCCACAAAGCTCAGTAGTTCACAAAGTGATAACAGTACTTTCTGGTTAATTCCGCTCCTCTCCTAGATAAGAAGTTTCTTTTGCTCCATATAGGTATTTAGAAGGGAGTCGTACTGATAGTAGGGTGTTGTTTCCAAACCCACATCTCCACAAATTGCCTTCATTATTCAACAACAATCAACAAAAAAAAAATCTTATTTTTGAAATAGCAACAGTTTTATCTGCACACTACTGCCAATTTAACAACATTTTAAGTATTTTTCAGAAGAGAAAAAAATAGTATGTTGACAGCAGGTCTCAACACCTCAAAGGTTGAAATAAATGTTTTACAGTTATGTGTTATTATGGGTAGCCTGAGTAGATACCAGTGTGATTATTTCCCGAACCTTCTGAGATTGAATGCTATTATCCCTGGTTCATATGTTTTAAGTATTAATGAGATGAATAATATTTGTTGCACTCTTTCTGCACAGTTGCAAAATAACAATTACTTTGTGGCAGCAATATGTAGGCTATGGCTGAATATACTCACTTGTGGCCGGACAGTTCAGTCACCCAAGCTTTGCTGCCATAAATAAGCCTTTCCCAGCATGAGCAAATGCCAGCATATCTCACACCTGTGTTATGGATTATTGCATAATCCATATACAAGTTAATTGCGTGTGTAGGAAGATAATTTTACACTTACAAAGCATTGTTTCACAACTGTACTAAAACTGTGTGATTCAATTCTAAGATATTTTTATTTTACTTTACTAAAAGTCTGTAAGCATGAATTATTTAGCCATATTTTGAAAGATGTTTCTATGGTATGTTTTTCAGCATCCCTTCTTGACTCAGCCGTTGAACCGTATGGTAGCTATTGAATTGTTGGATAAAGCCAGCAACCCAGACCTCACTGCTGAGAGTACTCTGGATGACAGTGATCTTGAGGTAATCTCTGTTTTTTTATTTTATTATTTTTTTTCTTGCTGTCCACATCCTTATCTTGTTGCTTGCTTCTTCTGTCCATTAGGTTTACATGTCTTTTTCAAAACTTGTATGTGAATGAAGTGCATCTAATTATGTTTCTTGTCAAAAATAAATAAGCAGAAATAATGAGCACATTAACAGTTTCTGGATTTGAAAATTGAACTTAAATGTATCTGACTAGGCATCCTACATAAGATTGTGCTATTACTTCAACAACTTTGAACATTCACAGTTGTATAAAAAAATCTCCATGGGTCTTCTATCCCACCCACAAGTGGTTGTGTACTGTGAGGAAACTTCAAGTAATTACTTTTACATATATCCATTCCTGTGAATATTCATGTTCTAGCATACAGAATGATAAAATCAAATGCCTGCCAATCCAGCTTCTGGAAGAGAGAGACAACCTAGAGCCAGAGGGCAGTGTGTTAATAGTTTTGCTACAGTATGTGGGAGCACCTGCCATCTTTTGTTGCAACAATAGATACAGTTTACAGAGCCTGATGAAACTGTAGACTTACTTTTCTTTGAAGAACACATAGTTATTTTACCCTTGTTTTATTACTGGTTCCCAAAAGGTCATATAGCCAACAGTTCATTCTTTATAAGAAATTAAAGATGATTAAGGTCTGGGTCTCTCTGCTTTCTCATGTGATTTATGGATGAAATCTGACTCCATTGTCTAATTACCAAATTTGCAGACTTGAAATCATGGTCTTAAACCTTTCTGGCATACTTCCTTTCAGACTGCATTTAATATTACACCACTGATCCATTTGGAATGATCTTGCTTATAATGTAAAAATATGTATAGGCAACAGCTAGACGTTGACAGAACAGTAAAAGATCTTGGAGTTCTTGTAGATGACTCCCATATAGCTGCTGTCTGGAACACATAGGGATTTGCTAACCTAATTCTCATGACAAAGAAGTAATTATGCCCTTTACATGGTTATTAGATCAGTTATAGTTTCCTCTATGCTGTTCTGTATTGTGCTCACATGCCGTATGGAATAAATGAAAAAATTACATTCCTCACAAAGAGAATTGAAGGGCTTTAAGGAGTGTGCTACAGTAAAAGACTACAGTGTATTGCTCTCTCTCTCTCTCTCTGTCTTTTTTGTGTCTTAACATCATCTTAGAAGAGACTTGTGCAAGGCATATAGAGCACTAAAGGATACCCTTTGCTTAGAATGCTGCCCTTGCCACCTTAATACAAAATGTGGCGTTTAATACGTCATGTAAGGAATAAACTTTAAATGCAGCCTGTCAATTCTTGTACTCAAGAAGGAATTGGAGATCTGTATGAGCAGTCACAAGTTCCAGTATGGGATTCAGGGCATTAGGCTCCTTAGTATCCATTAGAATTTGAGCTGGTTTTACAAATCTTGTGAATGTGTTTGCAAAACACATACTTGCATATTCCCATTCACCATGCTGCATTTCAGCTTGGAATGTAAACATTTTTTTCCAGTATCTAACATTTAGTCTTGCCATCTGGACCATGATTCTTTACAGATTTCTTAAACATTGTAGTAGCTTCTTTCCTTACACAAAAAATATGTCTGCTTCCCCAGATGATTGGCTAGCTGTGTCCCCATTAGAATGTGCTGTCTGGACATTGTAACAAGGAACTGGAGCCTTTTCACTTTCTGAGATTTATGTTGAACTTACAGATGGTTCAGCTGATCCCAATCTCAGAAGGCCTTATTCTTCAGGCTGATGCTAAAGTCTGTGGGTGACAGAGAGTTCCTCTTTCTGAAAAGAATTGTATCTCTTTCATAGATAACCTAGTGTTTGCCTGACAGCTATATTTTACTTGGTCTTTCTTGAGAACACTATGTATCATGGTATTAGTCATTTCACTGAGGTAACATGACATCCAGCCAGGGTACCAAAGCTGTCTCCACAATTCCCTTTGCCAAACGTCACATAAGAAAGATCCAGTGGTACCTAAAGTCTCTCTGCTGTCAACATTGTCACCCATTAGATATTCAGATTCCGCTACTGTCTTTTTTAATAATAGTTACATTGGTGAATTTCAGATGGCCACGGTGGTGCAGCGGTTAGCATTGCCACCTCACAGCAAGAGGTTTTCCGGTTTGATCCTCGGTTGGAGTGCCTTCTGTGTGGAGTCTGCATGTCCTCCCTGTGGTCGCGTGGGCTTCCGGGTGCTCCGGATTCCTCCCACATCCCAAAGACATGCTGTAGGTGGATTGGACACTCTGAATTGGCCCTAGGTGTGAGTGCGTGCATGTGTGTGCCTTATGTGGAAGGTTGGGTGCCGGGATGGCAACTCGACACCGTAAAACTCCACTGCCAATCATGAGCGGACAGGTGATCCGCTGTGGCGACCCCTAACCGGGAAAAGTTGAAAGAAGAAGAACACGTTACATTGGTGAATCTCGCAGGTCCAACTGAATCGAAGACTACTGTTCTATATCCCACTGTTCCCATTCACGAACTTCATATGGAAACATGAAGCATCAGATCTAGCTTGGGTTGCATGGACTGACTTCTTAGCAGTTCAGCGTCAGCAGACTCTCAAGCAAAGGAGGGAACACATCAGTATGAAAGAGATGAGGGCACTCTTTCAGGTTCTACAGATATGTCCTCAAAAGTACAATCCCAGGACCCCTTAGGCTTTCCACAGACAACTCAACAGTCATGTAGTATATAAACAGACAGGGAAGGACAAAGTCATATCAGCTGTGATGACTGGCTATTTTGGCTTGGGACCAAACTGTAAAAGTAAATCTGTCACTACAAGCAGTTTTCACTCCTTTTCAGGACAATGTTTTGTCAGATTCATTAAGCAAGTCCATGGAGGACCCTCACAAATGGATGTTGAACATAGAGGTCTTCCTGGACATAGTCCACAAATAGGATATTCAGATAGTCCTATTTGCATCTACTCACAACAGACAGCTCATGCTGTTTTGTTTCAGGATCCCTTGTCCTCAGACTTGAAGGATGGACACCATGTCTTTCTCTTGGGAGGGTAAGTCCCTTTATGCCTTCCTTCCACTTTCTCTAATCACGAAGGCTCTGCTTAAGATTAGAAGGGACAGACCAAAAATCTTGCTTGGCCAAGGTAGAATTGGTTCCCCCTTTGTCATTATCTGGCCAAAGTTCATCATTACAAATTACCCTACAAAGTGGACTTGCCCACACGGAAAAATTGTTCTCTGATTCATCCCAACTTGCTAGCTCTTACAGTCAATTCCTCTTTCATGCCTAAAGTAGTTAACGGGTTCTCTCTTAACCAGACTATTGCAGACTCTGCTCACTTTATTTCTAAACATTGTGTGAAAGATTTTTACACTCCTTAGATGTACACAGACAGCCATGATTCTATTTCAGTAAGACTAAAGACATTAGGAAGACAGATCAGCTGTTTGTTTCCTTCTAGGAAGCTAAGTTGGGTAAGCAGTTACCAAGTGGATTTCTAAATCCATCACGTTTTGTTACTCTCATCGTACTAAGTCCTTATCCTCTCCTGTTGAGGCCCATTCCACTAGAACACTTTCTTACTGTGAGGCTTTTTACAAAGGAATGGATTCAGGGATGTTTTAGAGGCAGCCAGTTGGTCCTCTGAGAAACTTTCACCAAGCACTACAGGGTAGATGCTTCCTCTAGATCTAGAATCTCTTTTGCTAGATCTCTGCTGTCTGGATTGTTGGCTTCCCTGTTCTGGCCCTTCCACCTGTCTAATTGATAAGCCTTGGGAATCACATATCAGTACTGGAATACTGCAACAGTGAACTGGGAAGGACATAGTACAGTTCTTTATAAACTAACCATAACAGTAAAGGTCCTACTGATTACTGTTGCAGTATCACTTCCCACCCTCCTTCCCCTTTTCTAATGTTATTTTGTTGGTTCTAGTGGACCAAGGATGGAATGTTTCCATACTCCTCTCCTCTTAGCTGACCTTTATTCTTTCTGTCATATGTTTTCTTCAGGTGTTTCCAGGTCAACTGGTTAAGAGAGTCTGAGGGTCTTAAATTCATTCAGATGTCCGCTTATGTGCTTATATTTTGTTACAACCTATAGTGTGTTTATTGAAAAGTTAGTTGACCTGGTTAAGTATTATTGGAACTTTTTATATCATTCTCATGAACTTTCTACATTACTATATAGATTTCCCCTTATTTCATACAAACGAGGTAGAATTCTAAGGGACATGTTGGTATACAGTACTTTCATTTACGGATTATTTCTGTCTGTAGAAGAGTCCCTCATTTTTTTGCTACCTTTCCTTGTGGTGATTGTTCAGGTTGCCAATTTATTATAGTTTTTTTGTAAGATTAATGGGATTGTATTTAAGCCAATTAGTAGATAATACTTGTAACATAGAGGATATTATTTATGCCCTTAAATGTCCCTGTAATCTTTTTTATGTGGTGGAAAGCAAGAGAGCCTTTAAATTACATCTACAAGAACACATTAGGGACATTAAAAAACAAGAGTTGATATTTGTATTGCCGTACATTTTAAATTGTGCATCATCAGGGTGACCCTTTTGGTCTACAGGGTAAAGTTAAATATGGGGAAAATGTGTTACTTAAAAATAAATTATTGTAAAAAGAATGTATTCATGTTTTGAAATATGGCACTTTGGGTCTGAATACAGGTGGAATATGTAGTATTTAATTTGAATAATTGTGTTATTGTTTAATTGATTATGTGTTTGTTTGGCAATCAATATATATATATATATATATATATATATATATATATATATATATATGTGTGTGTGTGTGTGTGTGTGTGTGTGTGTGTGTATTCACTTCTGAAGCTCGAAATACTGAAATCTCGTCTCGAGTTTCGGTATCTTGAGCCTAAGAAGCCGAATCCACACAACAACGAAAACTGAAAACCACGAAATTCAAAACCTCAAATCCTGGAGGTTTCGAATTTCGCAGTAGTACTACACACACACACACACACACACACACACACACACACACACACACACACACACACACCATTCTCCACACAAACACACACAATCTGTCTACTACATGAAAGCAGGGGGGCAAGCTCCCATGCACACCCCCCCACTTAAATATTCTCACTCCATGGTCGCACTACATACAGACACACGGAAAACACCACCACACAAGCTACATTCTCTTTGCATACACAAATCACAGCAGCAAAACACACTGACACACACCACAGCCCCTACCTAAACCCCTTAACACATACACATACTTACCTGAAGACATGACTGCTGCGGAACTTTAGAATTGCGAAATTCAAAACCTCCAGTATTTGAGGTTTTAAATTTTGCACTTCTGAACTTTCACTTTTCTGTGGATTTGGCTTCTTGGGCGCGAGATACTGAAATTTGAGATTTCAGTATTTCGAGCTTCTGAAGGGAACCCATATATATATATATATATATATATATATATATATATATATATATATATGTGTGTGTGTGTGTGTGTGTGTGTAGGGTCTTTTATGATGCTCTTTTACTCCACAAAGGTTTGCATGCCGAGTTGCTAGAGGTTTATTAAAGTTCTTATTTTACTGTTGGCCAGTTTTTCATTATTTTTATATTTTCTTCCTTTTGTAGTGTTGACTGAGATAATTTGAGGGTCTTGCATTCAGATGTCCACTTATGTGCCCTTATGCCAACTGACTTGGGTCATATGTCTGATCTATGACTGTATGGAAGTCTTTTTTTTTGGGGGGGGGGTTTGCACTGTGGACAGTTGTAATGGTACTTTGGCGAAATAGCCCATCAGTATTGAATACTGCAGCAGTGATCAGTAGTACTGTTATGGTATGCAGTTGTAATGCATTTTATACTGCCTTCTTGTCCCAGTGTGTTTAAATCTATCTGAAGTAAATGTATACATTCACATACAATATTTGGTGCAGAAAAGGTACTCGCATTCTGGCTGTAACACATGTTGTGTTTTGTTAATTAGTGAAGGCAGTAAAAGTGGTATGCTGTTTGTGGTAGCATGAGCATGGTATATCCGACTAAATGTAAATTCTGTACATAGTTTTATGTAGGCAAAACAAATAAACTGAAGGATCTTATTGCTGAGCAATTGGGTGATGTAAACAAAAATAATGAGAAATGCACTGGCTAAACTGACAACAACCTTCTGTATTTTTTGGTTTGCAGCAGCCTCCTCACATTTGAATTGTAGGGAAGGTAATATTAATTAAACTGAAAATGCTGAATATAAGTGGATAGTTTTACTAGATTCTACCTGGGCTTCTGACATGAGTGAATTTTGTAGATTAAAGCCAGTTTTGAAGCAACCGGGAAAAGCCGAAAGACACAACAAAGCCAGTTTTGAAGCAGGGACCTTTATGATGCTGACATTGGTTTGTTTTTAGTTAATTATATGTGTTCTCTGTGTGTTAATGCATCACAAATCATGGGGTATAAGCAATGATGTTTATTTTTTGGCATTTGTTTACTGGGTTAGTCTGATTAGGCCTGAAAAAGACCCTTTTTCAAAGGAGGCCCAGGTGAAAAGCTTCAGTAGATAAACTGAATTTACGGTAATGATTACACATGTTAAGAGTTATAAAACAATACAGAGTCTGCAAAAGTTAAACAGTACATCGTATAAAAGAAAGAAAGATATATAATGCTGTTAATACAGTTTTAAAACAATGCAATATGATGTCATTTTGTGATTCTATCTTATAACACTGAAATGCTGGAGCTGTAATTAATTATACTAAGTTGCAAAGAAAAATTAATCGGGAAAAAGGTAAAAAAAAAAAAAAAGTATTCATTGGAGTAGATGAACTATTGAAAAACAGTTGAGATGCAAGCCTGTTTGCTGACAGTAGGACAAGATGGGGTGAGATGAGAAAAGTAAGAAAAAAAACCAGGAAAAATAAGTGAAGAAAATACGAGGGGGAAGAAAAAATGTGAGATAGAGACAAAAATGTTAGAGGTTATTGGAGGAGAAAAATGAAAAATACTATATTGTAAATGGATGTCTTATGAAAAGCCCAAAGTGGGATGAAGACATGGAAAGTTGGGTTCACACAAAGTATTACCTTTGATTTTATTGGATGTAGTAGTCTGGGAGTTCTAACTCTTGGTTTAACTCTGAGATGAGCAGGTGCATGACCATGTACTCAGCAGATACTGTTTTAAGTGAGTTGTAAATGAGTTTAGGTTGCTGATTTGTTTTCAGAGAGAGAGAGGAAAAGGACTGGATGTTTTAATAAACTTCTGACTGTGACTTTCTTGACTAGCCTTGCATTTTTGGACATACTCCCTGGCCATATCAGGCGCGAACAAGAAACAGAACCTGGAGCCACCAATGAGTGGATGTAGAAATGCTGATAACTTTTGTGAATTTTTAAATGTTTATTACCTTAAGGAAAATCTGTTGATGAAATCCGGAAAACACTGTTTCTCTGAGATAAAGGCAGTGTATGTTTCCCAGTCTGTAGAGGGGTAAGGTCTTCCATGAATAGGGTAGTTGGTTGGATGGTGAGAATCTCTGATGTTCTTCGTGTTTCACTGTTGCAGTCATTACATTTGGGTAATCTGCTGGCAGGTTGCCCTCAGTTGGCCTGATTAACAAAGTCTTGCATCCTGCGTCGGTTGCTGTCCCTTCTTCCATGACGTCAGGTCGTCAGGGGTATAAAACATGCAGCTGACGCCATTACATCAGTCTTTCTTGCCACGTGGTGCCCAAAGCAGAAGCAGTTCGCAAGTGCCGGTCGGCCAACTCCTGAAATTTTCATTTTCCAGTTTCAGAACAGAAGTCTTCAACTAAAAGCTAAGTACCCCGTTGGGGAAACTTTTTCTTGCTCCTTACCGATGTCAGTAAAAGTTAATAATTGCATTACTTGTGGGAAGCAAATACCTCATAAGGATTTTCATTTGTACTGTATTCCTTGCCTAGGCCCTGACCACAACGTGCCTTGCTGTCGGTTTTGTGCTAAATTTAATCAATGCATGATTAAACGTCAGTATATTTTTGCTTCTAAATATTTTGGCTCAAGATTTAATTATCCAGAAATGTCATCAAGTTAGCAATCCGACTACCGGAATACCTAAAAAACGCAAAGAACAAGACAGAGACAGACCGTCGAGGTCCAAAACCGACGATGACACTTCTCCTAAGTCAGTCGTGGGTACTCAGTGAGGCACTTTTGCAGCCCCTGATACCCTCTACTTCTGATTCACAGGCCTCTACTGAGACCCTTTCAGCATCCCGTATGCAGTGAAATGCTTCAGTTATGGAACCCGCAGATGTCTCTACCTTAGATGGGTCCGGAGCCACTGTGCAGGCACAGGCTTCTGTGGGTGTTTTCAGGCCTACAGATTTGTATATTAGACCAACGCCATCTTCTAAATTGAGGCCAAAATCTAAATCTATGTGTAAAAATCCGACGCGTGGGCCACATGTGCAGGCCCCTATGCCTAAAAAACAAATGATCAAAATGGCTGAAGATTTAATTACTCTGATCAGGGGTAGCCAACCCCCTCCTTCTAAGAGGCCTAGGCAAGACGTTGATTATGAATCTTCTGAACATGATTCTATTTCTTCTGACTCTTCTAATGAACAGGATTTGTCTATCCCTACTTATGAGGACTCTGATGCAGAAGATTCCATTCCTTCTGCTTCTCCCCCTGAGGATTTTTCTTTTGGGGAAACTTTACATGCCTTAAGGGAACATTTCCACTGGGAAAGTCAGGATTTCTCTGAAACTAAAAAGAGACTTAGGGATTTTCTTCTTCTTCCTCAGCATAGGCTTTTGGCTATATCTCCTGTTAAAGACATTGTTGTTGATGTTTTTTCATAATCTAATATGACTCCTGATTCTCTGCCTCCGGCTCCTTGTAAGCCAGACAGATACTACAGGGTTTCTGACTCCCACAAATTCCTTTTCAAAAATCCTATTGCTGATTCTGAAACCATTTCTCAGGGTCCCAAGGGCATTAAGGCCTCTACTGCTAAAAATCCTACCCCTTCTGATAGATATTCCAGGGTGCTGGATAGATGGGGTAAGAAGGTTTACACGTCTGCAACCTTGGCAATCGGGGCATTAAATTGTCAATTTCATATGCTTAAATATCAACAGCATATCATGGGACTACTTAAACAGAAAATGATGTTAATCTCTGACTGTGTGGAAAATAAAGATTTGCAGGATTTATTACATTCAGCTGAACAAGTTGGAAAACATACTTTGCAATGTGATTTTGATTCCTTGCAGGCCTCTTGCAAGGCCGCTGTAACTGGATCTGTGCTAAGAAGGCATGCTTGGCTCAAAGAGCAAACTCTGCCTGACCACATTAAAGCAAAATTGTTGGATGCTCCTTTACAACAGGACCGTCTCTTTGGTAATAAGGCTGAAGAAGTGTTAAAAAAAGATGGAAGATAAAGCTAAATCTATGCAAACTGTGAAAGATTTCTTACAAGTGCAACCTCCAGGATTTAGTAGGCACTGGCCTACTAAGAACTGGTCCTTTCCAGTCCCCTCGAGAGCTGCTCAAGTCAAATCAAGACATTCCAAAGGCTCCAGGTTTCAGTCACAAGGAACTTTTAGAACAAAACAATGGGGTGCCTCCACCTCCAAATCTGGAAGCAACAAGGCACCTCCCTATGGTAAACAGCCTCAATGACTTCCCTCTACAATCACCAAGCACTTATCCTTTAGCCACCCCTTTGGGGGGAAAACTGGCACTTCATGCACAAAACTGGCAACTTATTACCCAGGACAAATGGGTTTTAAATATAGTATCCCAGGGATACAGATTTAATTTCCACACGTTGCCAACCCCAAACAGATGGTCAGATCTGCCCCCAATCAGTGGGCAGAGGCCCAGACACAAGTTCTGTCCCTCATGAACATGTGGGCTATTCAACCAGTACCAGAAGAGGAAAAGGGACAAGGTTTCTATTCCAGACTTTTCCTGGTACCCAGAAAAGACAAATCTTGGTGTCCAATTCTGGACTTATCCACTCTAAACACATTTCTGGACATTCCAAAATTCAAGATGCTGACTCTTCAACAGTTACTACCTATGCTAGGCAAAGGTGCCTGGTTGGTAACTCTGGACTTAAAAGAGGCTTACCTGCATATCCCAATCAGAGAATCTTGCGGAAGATACCTCCACTTCAAAGCAGGCTACTTGCATTACCAGTTCTCTGCACTGCCGTTTGGCTTATCTACTGCGCCCAGGGTCTTCAGAAAGTGCCTGGCACCAGTAATTGCATTTTGCAGGCAAAGAAATATTCAAATATATCCATACCTGGACGATTGTCTAATTCAGGCAGAAAACAAGGACATTCTTCTAAAGCATCTGGCGCTTGTAAAAAGAGTTCTAACTTGTCTAGGGTACACCATAAACGAAAAGAAATCACAACTGGTACCCTCTCAAAAGATTACATTCCTGGGTGTAAGCTTGAATACAACTGCCCAGACGACTTACCTTATGCCAGAAAAGCAAATTCAATTGGCGACTTACTTCAAACAGGTGGCCACAAAAACCCTGCTATCTGCAGGACAAATTCTGCAAGTCTTGGGGTTCTTGGCCTGCTGCATTCTTCTAATTCCATATGCAAGACTGCATATGAGGAAACGTCAGTGGTACTTAAAAAGTTTATGGAGTCAACATTGTCACAGCCTGGAAACAATAATTACTATTATACCTTGCCTGCAACTAGAGTTCCTATGGTGGGCAGAGGCCTGCCACCAAAACAAGGGACTGTCATTCACTCCACCCCCTGCCACCCAAACCCTGACTATAGACACATCAGACTATGCTTGGGGGGCTCATCTGGCAGGAAAGTGCATTCAGGGCAAATGGAGCCCAAATCAAATGCACCTACATATCAGTCAGAAAGAGATGCTAGCTGTACAAAATGCACTGACAGCCTTCAAGGACTACCTTCATCCAGGACAACTTATAGACAGACAACACCACAGTTATGTGGCACATAAGCAGGGGGGTACACATTCCTACCCCCTTTGCAGACTAGCCATGGCATTGTGGAACACGGCCTTGACCTGTCAGATACAACTACACGCTCAATTCCTGCCAGGAAAGCTAAATACTCTGGCAGACGAACTAAGCAGAAATGTTATGGAACCACACGAATGAAACTGGAACCACAAGTTTTCAACATGTTGACATGCAAATGAGGGAGCCCAGACATAGATCTTTTTGCCTCACCCCAGAACTATCAGTTGAACAAATTCTGCACAAGAATTTATCACAAAAAAGCTTGGAAGGTGGATGCTCTATCATTCAGCTGGAAAAACCTTTCGGCCTATGCTTTTCCCCCTCTGCCTCTGCTCTGCAAAGTTCTACTAAAGGTCAAACTGGACAACCCAAAAATTATTCTGATTGCTCCAGACTGGCCTCACCAACACTGGTACCCACTCCTGTACAATGTGTCACCTGCCCCAGACACCTTACTCTACTGTCTCAGCAGAACTACCAGATTCTGCACACTCGCCTCCAGGCAGCTAGATAGATATATAGATAAGCCTATGCCTCAACAAGCAAATGAAATCACTAGTGAAAACCTCCAAAGCCAATTATGAATCAAAACTAGCCTCCAAAACAAAGGCCAACTGCAAAGCCTTTTTCAGTTAAATCAGGAACATCCATGAGAAAGCTCAGGTTTGTTCCAAATTAGTTTTTAATAGTACCACTTACACTGGCCTTGTTAACTTAACCAACCTGCTAGCAGACAGGTTCAGCACAAACCTCACCTTCCTGCCCCCCCCCCCCCAAGGCACATTCGACATCCTGGACACTTGTCCCGCACCTCACATCTCCACAGATCAAGTGTTAAAGGCCCTATCCAAGGCAAAGAACACAGCTTCCATGGCACCTCATACTATCTCAGGCTGTATTCTGCACCATCTCCAGCAAGAACTAGCCTCGCCATTGAGCACCCTATTCAGCCATAGCTTAAGTACAGGCTTCATTCCAGCAGAGTGGAGAACTGCCATTGTCATCCCTTTGCACAAAGGTGGTGCCACTACTGACCCTGGAAACTATTGCTCATTAGCTTGACAAGTCTGATCTGTAAGGTCATGGAGTGTATTTTTATGGACCTCATAAACAAGGACATAGGAAATCTCCAAGCACTTGACCAGACCCAGTTCGGATTCGTGAAGGGCAGATCTTGCCTGTTGAACCTGGTTGACTTTTTTGAAACTGTCACCAAGGCTCTGGATGAGGGAAAGTCAGTACATGCAGCTTACCTTGACTTGGCCAAAGCCTTTCAGACAATCTCCACTCTGGCATCATTGAAAAGCTAACACAACTTGGCATAAATCCCTATCTCATCAGGTGGGTGGACAATTGGCTCACTGATAGGACCCACAAGGTCAAAACAGCTGCCTTAACCTCTGATGGCCGACGTGTCACTAGTGGTGTTCCTCAGAGATCTCTCCTGGGACCCGTACTGTTTGGCATCTACTTCTCAGACATCCAGGCTAAGATAAAAGGCCTGTGGCTGATCAAGTATGTGGACAACTGTAAGTTGGGTGCTGTCACTGACTCCCCAAATGATGTTAACATACTACAAGAGAGTCTCACAGCAACACATGACTGGTGCCAAAGTTACGGCCTTACGTTAAATGCAAAAAAGATGTGTTATCATATCATTCGACAAAAACATGGCCCCTGCTGATTACCACATTAACAGCAACCCCCTAAGCACACAACCTGTGGTGATAAACCTGAGTACACAGATTGACAACAATCTCACATTTGATCATCATGCAGCGACAGTGGTCAGAAAAGCTTTTTACTTGGTTCATCTCATAAGTAAAGGGAATGCATCCAGAAAAAAAGGAGATTATTACCTCTCTGCACTGCTCCCTCATTAGGACAATAATTGAGTACAATGCCCCATTTGGTATATACCTCTCTAAACACCTGCACCAGCTGGAAAGGCCACAGGAATACCTCACAAAGAGAATCCATGGATTTTAACACCTGTCCTATGTGGACAGGCTCAAATCATTATCATTCTAGTTGGTATCACACAGATTGCTCAGAGGTGATCTGTGTCTTGCATACAAGGTAATCTCAGACCCTGCTCTGCTAGAGATGCTCCATATCCGTAAGTTTAACTGCTCGAGCATTACCTGATCGAAAAGCCTAAACGTAATATGCAACATTAACAAAACCTGCTGGAGAGACAGGTTTGTCTCTCAGAAGCTGCCTCGTGTCTGGAATAGACTCCCCATAAATGTCAGACAAAGGACATCGCTGACCCTCTTCAAGTGCAACCTCGATGAGTTATTGGGAAACTATAAATTTGTCCTAGGGATTCGACCTGTGTTCCTCACTGACAAGGGTGTCGGGTGCTGATTGATGTTTCTTTCTTGGGGATAAACTCTTGGCTAGGCTTGTAAGGGCCACAGGGCCATTAGCCTAGTAATCTCCTATGATCCTTTGATCCTAAACTTTGAATATTGCAGTGCGGCTAATCAACTAATTTCACCCTTGGCATCCCTCAGCAAACCTGTGATGGATGTCATTTTGGTAGATAGAAGGCCTAGTACTAGAAAATCTTATGCTGACAAATGGAAAAGATTATGTGCCTGGAACCAATCACAAGGAATAAGCACAGCAATGCCCAATATTCCTCGGATTCTGCAATGCTTAACTGAGATGCTTCACAAGGGCTTAGTCTTTTCTTCCATAAAAATCTATGCCTTTGCCATTTCAGCTCATTACAACACAGAACCTCCCCTCTTCTCTCATCCTCTGCTAAAGCAGTATCTCAGAGGGGCCAAAAATTTAAGACCTCCCAGGAGAGCACCTACTCATGCATGGGACCTCAATTTTGTTTTGGAAAAACTCACTCTCCCTCCTTTTGAGCCAGCTGCTAATGCAGACCTAAAATTTCTCTCCTGGAAAACAGCTTTCCTTTTAGCAGTCACTTCAGCTAGAAGGATTTCAGAATTACAGGCTCTTATGGCAGTGGAGCCTTTCATTATTTTTCATCCAGACAGGGTGGCTCTCAGGACCAATCCATCTTTCATGCCTAAGATGGTATTCAGTGTGGCTCTTAATCAGACCATTCATCTGCCAGCTTTCTTCCCCAATCCACAGAACAAGGGTGAGCAGATTCCGTAGTCACACAACTTAGATTCTACTTAAACAGGATGAAATCTCTAAGAAAATCTGAACAACTACTGGTGGCATTTGCTGCAGGGGCAGAGGGAAAGTCTATTTCAAAGCAGACTATTTCCAAATGGATAAGCCATTGTATTCATTTCTGCTATATGCACCATGGTAAACCTATCCCCAAGGGGATCAGATCTCATTTCACCAGGGCTGCATCTACTTCGGCAGCCTTTCTCAAAGGGGTTCCTACCAGAGATATTCTAGAAGCTGCTACCTGGAGCTCAATTCATACATTCACCAAACATTACCATTTACCTCTCTTCTCTAAATCCAGAGCTGGCTTTGCCACTGCTGTCCTGCAGGGCCTTATAGCTGCTCCTAATGCTGTATAATTCCATCCTCCCAACCATAGCTTTGGGATTCTACCCAAATGTAATGACTGCAACAGTGAAACATGAAGAACATAGTACAGTTGTGTACACTTACCATATATGTAGATGTTCGAGTGTATTCACTGTTGCAGTCCTGGTTACCTACCCTCCAGCCCCCTGTTTTTCTATTACTATACCTCTCCTTTCTTTTACTATGCTTAAAAGCCTTTTTGGTGTATTTGCTTTTGTTTGGAGGTATATGTTTGTGTTTTAAATTATATGCATAGATATATACATATATTTTTTGCTCCCCATTTGGGGGGCACCTGACATCTGGGGCAAGAAAAACTGATGTAATGGCGTCGGCTGCATGTTTTATACCCCTGACGACCTGATGTCATGGAAGAAGGGACAGCAACTGACGCAGAATCCAAGGCTTTGTTAATCAGGCCAACTGAGGGCAACCTGCCAGCAGATTCCCCAAATGTAATGACTGCAACAGTGAATACACTTGAACATCTACATTTATGGTAAGTGTACACAACTGTACTTTTGGTCTAGTAAGAGTTGTGAGCTTCGTTGGTCATAGACGGTGACCTGCAGCTGGCCAGGACATGGTAGGGAACCTCGCCTATGCAAACTTGGATGTGGATGAACTCCAGGATGATATTGTGCTTAATCAACCTAGAGTTGTATTTGCTGCTATCACACATTAAGACATTCATCTTTTGCGCTATCTGTGCTGCTGTTAGTCTAAATGTGTGGAAGGCACTGAAGCCTTTTACTGCTGGAGGACTTTCTGTGGCTTTAAACCAAGTCTCACTAACAGCATAGATGTCTACATTCTCCAGAGTGAGGAGAGCTTTTAGGATGTGGAGTTTCTTGTTTATGCTCCTAGCACTGGAACAGGAACACCTTAGGGTTGCTTTGAGTTTTTTTGCCATGTTGGTAGTTTTGTCATTTTGACATTGCCTGAAAAAGGATGTAATTGGGATGGATAAAGTTTTAGCCAATATCCAAAAGCCTAGGAGGACAGGTGCAGATCATCTTTGGCAAAGCAAAGTGTTCTGTTAACCATGTCATCTCTTGCTGATAGATGTTAGATTCCCCTGGAGTGACACCAGAAACTAAGCCAGTTATATTGTGGCATCATCCTTGGTGAAGGTAGAATGTTGAAGTCCTAGATGTTATTGATTTTAAAAGTAAGATGAAAGAAAAAGGTTTAATACTCTGAATATTACAGTGTGCACTTAGTGAGATTTTATGAAACAGAGGTTAATTCAAACTTTTAGAGCCTAAAGAAAGGGTCTTTTATTGCCCTGTAGAATGAACAGATGAGCCAAGAATGTGAGGAGCTTCCAAAGCCAAATACACAGTAAGAGCAGGCAGCTCGAAAACCACCAATTTTAAAAGCACAACAGAGACGGGGGTGGGTTGCTGAGAAGCATCCAATGAAGTCAAACACCAGCATCAGACTCACAGCACTTGCAGATAAACAAGACTTGAGCTAAATACCCTAAATAAGAAATCTTTACTTTTCAGTGCCTTTCACTGATTAGACATTTAATTCCTTTTTCATTAATAAATGGAAAATAATTTTTTCTAACTGACTTCAGCCAAAAAAAAAAAGGATTTTTTTTCTGACTTCAGCCAAAAAAATAAATAAATAAATAAATAAAATGAATTGCAATAAAATAAGAGCAAAAATCATAACACAATGTAAATGTCCAAACCTTAAACGAGGAAATGCAATCCATTTAGTCATACATCAGCAGTAGTCTTGTAGCAGCCAAGTTAAAAAAAAAAATATATATATATATATATATATATTAGTCTACTTGAGATAGCTGAAATCTCAGTAGACCGACATCGAGCCCAAAACCACATAAGCAAAACTTCACAATACCGATGTCTGAATGCCCAACAGTCCAAGCTTGAATGGAACAGGAAAAGCAGTCATGTGCATGCTGTAGTGCGATCTCAGAGTTGGTATCTTTAAGTCACAGGGGGTTTGCAAAAATGTTGAAATTTAAGTTATATAGTTAGGTTTGTTTAGTGTCCATATTTGTTTTAAATATTCATGTCGGTGCTATACAAACCGTCATGAATATTTAGTGTTAACTTTTAAGGGTTTAGGTTTATTGGTTGGTGGGCGGGGTGTGGGTGAGGGCAAGTAGGTAATTTGAATTGCTTTTAGTATGGTGTTTGTGTCTGCTGTTCTTGGTTCGTTGCACGGAGGTAAGTTGGGATTTGGTGTAGTCGGTGTTCTGTGTGTCGGGTTTTTGAGATTTCGGTGTTCAGGGCTCAGTGTTTTGAATTATCAGTCTACTGAAATTTCAGTTATCTCAAGCAGACCCATATATATATATATATATATATATATATATATATATATATATATATATATATATATATTGCCTGGATCCATGGAAATGGTATTTTTAGTTTTATGAGAGCATAGTCGGAACATATTCCTTGTTGCTGTTGAGGGTTTTAGGGACTCTAAAACTTTGACTTTGACTGTTTCTGCGGTAAAGTTTGTAGTAAATTTATCTGCCAGTATTTTATCTGTGTCTTTAGGGTCAGATTATGTGATATAATTTTGGATTAGATCAGAGCATTGGTGGGTGTTGTTTCTGTTATTTATAATGCAACTAAAGAACTTGGTTTCAGATGGTAGTCTCGGTGTGTATTTTCTGTGCTCCTCTTGATGGGAGTTGTTTTTTTGTATATATTTTTGATGGTCTTTAATGTGGATATGTTATAGCAATAATCGATGATGTGGGTGTGGTATATTGAAGATTTTCCCCTAGTTGGTGTGGTTGGGTAAATCTTCAATATACACACCACGGAGTCAGGTATTACTATTGTACAATGACATTGTTTAAGAAAAAAATTACTTAATTTTCTTAAATAATGTCTTTGTGTAATGGCGCTGTGGTGTTCTTCTGCTTTGTTGATGTTCTGCGCATGCATATGGGACGTCCATTCCCATATTTATGCAGTACATCGATGCTTTGGAAAGCAAGCAACGGAGATGGGAAGATCTCCGTTGCTTTTTTTTTTTTTTAACAAATTTGTAGGATAATTCATTGAGATGCTCTCTCCACCAGTAACTGTACCTCAGATGAGCAAAGCCAGTTTCATTTTTTATTTTAATAATGAAAATTATCTAGGGTCATCTTCCTGACACTCCAGTTTTTAATGAACTGAAACTGCATCTTCAGCCCTTCCAAACCAAATTTATTTGGCATAAGTGCTTGCAGTTAATTCTAAATGTTTCCTAGTTTTTGCTATTAATAAGCAGTTTTGTATATTACTACAATGTGGTTATTTCATAAAATGATAGGCCCATGTACCTTATACTGCAACTAACAATAGAAAAAAAGTCTGGCCGCTGAATGATACTTTAGCGGCCAGACTTTTATCATCATCAACACTCCCGGTCAACAAATGTAAATAAATAAATTGTTATATCTGTATTTACAACAGGAACACTGCTTGGGGTATCCAATCAACATGCTCCCTTTTGAATGTTAATGGCCAATCATTGTATAATTAGATTTATCCTATGATTTAAGACATTTTTCTTTTGTTATAGAGCTTATTAATACCAGTGAACTGCATAGTGGCATATTTTTGAATTTCTCATATTTGGTTTTAATGGAAACTGATAGATCAGTCCACTTTTTTAGGAGTGAGTAGAATCTTATTTGCTTAAATATTAGCTTCAGGTATATGGGGGCTAGTAAATTTGCCAGTAAATTTTGATAGCTTGTGATAGAGTTTGAGTATGTCAGTTTATTTGAAGTCCTTAAATTCAGATGTATTCATTACGAGGGTGTTAGAGACTTTAAAGGAGAAAATTACTGATTTGTAGCTCAACTTAATCAGAAATAGGAATATTATAGGAGTGGTTCAGGTAGGGAATGTGATGGTAAGGGGAAATGTTTAGAATGTTCTGACCCTTTATAAGCTGGTTTTAGTATTTGTTCTAAGGAATTGCCATTTGTTAAGTACAGTAATCTTTGGGTATAGCCAATTTTTGAGGTGTAGGTGCACTAGTTTATTAAAGGATAGTTGAAATCACCCATCAAAAAATAATTTTCTTTACAGGTATTTCCGTGAGTACATTTAGGAATCTGTCGTGGTCATCTGAGGACAATGAAATTGTCTTGTAGCAGGCTATAAATTGATAATTTGTTTT
The DNA here is from genome assembly GCF_019279795.1 of Protopterus annectens. Classification (NCBI taxonomy): domain Eukaryota; kingdom Metazoa; phylum Chordata; order Ceratodontiformes; family Protopteridae; genus Protopterus; species Protopterus annectens. Next base: position 21,950,761 of record NC_056738.1, on the reverse strand, counting down.
GTTTAGTGTACGTTGAAGCTCAAAAAGTTTGGTTTGTAAGTCATGGGGAAATTGTCTAGATATAATATAATTGCCAACAAATATGGCGACATCACTAAAGTTTCCTTCATGTCTGAATGCACTATATGTGCTACACCCAGGTAAGGAGAAATTGGTATTCTTTTAGTGAAACCATGTCTCTGTTATACCACAGATATAGATATATTCAAGTTGTAGGAGAACCTTCATTTCAGGTAGTTTAATATTTAGACTTCTGGAATTAAGAGGAGCACCCTTGATATAGCCGAAAATGGAGTTTGATGTAATTTGATCTGCTGTTGGGGTCATATCTCTCATCTTTGAAACATCAAAAATCTGGAAAAGGCCCATGAAAAGTATGTACAACTGGCCAAAAATCTGGGCGCTGATTAACATAAAATTTGAATACATAATTATGTAACCATACCCACTCCAGTGGAATTGTGGGATACCAGCTTTCAAACACAAGTTGAAGAACAGACAACACAATATATAACCAGAACAATAGTCAAGCATATAATGAAGTACAATAAAAGTCGATTTTTATCAGTTATGAGGTAGCTCAGAGTCCTGGAAACAATGACAGAATCAGAGCCAGGATATATATAAGGATCCAAAGACAGATATAAGAAGACTGTTGCATTTCACAAGGGGTTCCCCACTTGGAATCAGTATGAATCAGGGTTGAGCTTTAAGCCCACTTCTGTTAAAAGTGGTTGTGATCTACATCAGTAAAATAGATCAAAGGGAAGATCAGCAAAGCTGCTGTATGCAGAAGATGTGGCACTACAACAGGACCCTGAACATGAACTTCAAAAATAATAGAGGACTGAAATGCAGAGCCATAGGTACATGGAATGAAAGTGAGCACAGACTAGACAGGGGTCATGACAGCCAATGGCTGAAATGAGAACAAGCTTAAAAGTGAAAATATCATAAGAGGTTGACAGTTTCAAGTATCTTTGAAGTGAGGTTAAGGAGAAGGTAATGTGAATGATAAGGTCAAAGTAAAAAATCAGGGGTGTTGCAGCCAATCAGCATAAATTAAAATTGGGGTAATGCTCAAGAAGCTAAATGTAAGATGTACAAAACAGTAGTGCGACTAGTACTTCTTTAGGACACAGAACGTGGTCATTGAAGGCCGATCTTTTTGAGATGGCAAAGATGAAGTTCGTGAGATAGGCAGCAAGATGAATACTGTGGGACAAATGAGGAAATAGACATTATGAAGTCAAAACACCCCAAGTTGTAAAGATCACATGTGCAGGAAAGCAGAAGATAATTTAGTAAAACCAAGAGTTGGATGGATTGTATGACGAAAACCTGTAACAAATTGAACATGACTGGCAAAGAAGGTGAGAGTGCTACTGAACTGGGAAAGGAGGAGGAGAGAGTTGACACCATAACCCCCTGTAGAAAATGGGGAGAAAAAAGCATAAACACTACTGGTATGCTATACAGGATTGCTACAATATCCTTAAATATGCTGCTAATATAACTAATACTGTGTCAAAGGAAAAATATACTTAAAAATGATCAAAACATTGTAGGTTCAGGTTAAGGCACTTTAATCTTGCAGCAAGGAGACAAAAACGTGCTAATACAGAGTTTGTCTAACTAGAAACAGGAAATGCTTATACACTTTCTAATAAGACATTGCCTACCAAGCTGACGTAGTGAATCACAAGTTTTTTCATCATCACTTAGTAATAATTGTTTTTATAATATTCTGCTGATTTATCAATTTTTGTGAAAAACTTCCTAAGAAAAACAACGTGGCCTTGGCTACCACTGGTTAGATATATGCAATGTTACCATTCAAGGTACTATGGCTAATTTGAGCACAAAGCAAGTAGTTCATTTCTCTAACAGTCCTTTGTCTATATTATCTCTAAACTCCCGCAGCTGCACATGTTCTCATACTTCGAAAAGAGCTGATTGTTTAAAATTTATTTATTTATTTATTTTATTTTATTTTACATTTGTTGACCGGGCTAGTCTAACTGGAGATATTTCCATTTTCAGTAGAGGCCCGGGGAGAAAAGCTCCACAGAGAATACATTAAGACAAAACATACTAGAGTTTAAAGAAAGTTTTAAAAGACAGAAACTAACAACTCTACAGTTACTCATTATTACTAGTGAGTTTAATACTGACTCACATAGTTACAGTCAAAAAATACTTATATAATTATAATATACTAAGTCTGATAAAGATAACTAAAATACACACAGTTTCATTACATACACAAAATCATTACATTTACAGGATATAGCATTGTTCATTCATTCTCTCCTGACCTAGCAGATAACCACCTGCTTCTCAAGTACATTTCCAAAAGGCATAAACATGAATATTGCTGTGCTAGCAATTACTAGGTCAGAGGGCATCTTGCAAGTTTCAGAAAGCACACTGCAGTTTCAAAAAGCATATTTTCAGTCTCATATGAAACTCAACTATATATAAAACAGACTAGTAAAAATCCAATGAAAGGGAAACAGTCCACAACTGCATACAAAACCAAAAACAATTTCCCTGTAGATGGAATCAAGGCACACATTCATAGAAATCAATGTTATTTATATAAAAATATACACTTTTTATTTTCAATATACATATATATATACATGTATTTTTTTATATATAAAAATATATGAATAATAAATATTACAAATATGTGCAAATGTTTTTAATGGTTAATATAATATGTGGTTTTAACTGGAGTGAGCAGTATTTTTAAAAGGCAATAATGAATAGGATGTTTTTACTGCACTGGCACTTTAAAATGTTTTGAAATGGACTAATTAACTATTCAATTAGTTGATTAAGACACCTATATATATTGTTAGCCAAAGGGCAGTTATTTGTTCTGAAGAAGTCTAGATATGGTTAGATGAAAGCGCTTAACAAAATTTAATAAAGACGAAATATATTCTTTAATTCAACACTGATTCATAGCATCTTGATTCCATCTACAGGGAAATTGTTTTTGGTTTTGTATGCAGTGTATATATAAAACAGTGCATATAAAATAGAATGAAAAGCATGTTAACTTATTTAGTTTCTAATTAGCATTAAGCATACACACATTAATACATATTTTTCTGACATTTCCCCCCTGTTAATACTTTTTAATTCTAATTTCAAAAGAATAAATAGTTTGCTTCTTTTCCTAACCTCTTCCATTCTGGATTTGCAGTTAAGAAAGCCATTCAGTTTAAACTTATGAAAGTGTTTCACAGTCTAACAATTCTTCAAGTTCAGTACTTTGATACATAGTCTCAGAAACTGATATATCTATAAATTCTTTGATTAACTTTTTCATGCAGGGGATACCACAACAAATACAAGCTCCTATTAGGAGCAATCCCACACAAATGGCAATCAAGATGTTCATTAGGATGGAACCCCACCCCCCAAACAAATTCTGGAAAAAGTCCGTCAGAGGGTTTGGGCCTGGCTTGGTCATGGCCGACACTTGCTGTATCACCTCAAGGTGGTTGTTTATCTCGTGCTGATGATCTGGTATATACGCACAGCACTCTTCTTTGATTAAAGCGCACGTACCACCCCTCACCGCTAGGGTGAAGTCAAGAGCCATTCGGTTCTGGAGCACTACAGTTCTCATAGCATTCAGTTCATCAGTTATCAGTTAAAGAGCAGAAAAAGTTGCATTACTCATTACTTTGAGAAGTTTGGACAGTTTTCGCAACTCCCAAATCGATTTTACTGTGCCATATGCAGGTAATATGCCTGCCCACGGTATAACAGCATCACTCAAGTCCATGTGCATCAGTTTGGTACCCACAGCATGATGGTCTTTCCAGCCCACCTCGATCTGTCCCACTGGATTTTCAGGCTTTCTGACAGCTTTCTTGGCCACATCTTGGGTATTTCGAATATTTCCATGAGGCAAAACTGCAGTGTGTCGTATGGCCGGGACCAGGTACCCCAAAAAACAACTTCCGGACCAATTCTCAGGTAACCATTTATATGCTTTTTTACCACACACAAAATAACAATCCTCTACCTTAGTAGTTACTTTGTTACGAAATGGCTGCCCTGCATGAAACATTTTCCTATCTATTACAGATAATTGTTTAAAAAGTACAGGATTACGTTGCACTTGGTCAATAGTCTTATGCATGGACTCAAGAAATGAGTCATAATTTGAACTACAAGTTCAACCCATTTTGTTTGCTTTGGTATAACATTTATAATGTACAGTCACATTACACTTGCTCCAACCCACTTGAATTGTGTCATTCTTATAAGAACATACAATTCCCTTTTGTGTCACAGGCAAATACAGTGCTACCTTATCATATGCTTTAATAGCTACTGTGTCATGAACCAAATTTTCCCAGGTCTCAATGACCCCTAGGGGGACTGCAGTCATTAATAACCCCCCCCCATATGCTGTTGGTATGGCTGTGCAGATCCAGCAGTTCGAAACATTAAACGTCTCAGCATACACACGTGTAATTGCCTGATAGGTGTTAAAGTTTGGATGCCAGTCTATGTTCGGCTCATCACGTTTAATCAGTTCAACTTTTGTGGCAGGAAAAAGGAAAGGCCACAACAAAAAGAACAATGTTATCAGTATAGCTACCAGAATAATCATGCAAGTTTTCTGAGGTTGTTCAGTATTTCTGTTTGCTCTATACTTGGTCATTTTGTTCTCGTTGTACAACAGTAACAAGGTTTTTGTCCAGTTCAAAGTTCTTAACCAGTTTACAGTTTGAACTCCAGTTTTTTCTCTTCACTATCTTCACCCAGACCCATGTGCCTGGGGCTACTGCTGCTTCCGATGGTTTTGTCTGCTCTTTATCTGAAACAGAATTTAACTGCAAAAGTTTGTTATTCAAAAATCACCTCATATACCCTGCAAGTGAACTGTTAGCCTCCTGCTCTGCAGACATGAGAGGTTTCCATTGAGGTGTATAATATGCCCTCCCAAACAGAACTTCAAAAGGAGTTAACCCTTTTGCATTTGGAACAGTTCTCATGCTCAACAGTGCCAGAGGTAAACAGTGCACCCAGTTCTTTTGTGTCTCACTAATCAATTTTCTAAGCTTATTCTTCAACACCCCATTATGCCTCTCTACTAATCCTGCAGATTGGGGGTGGTATGCACAATGGTTTTTCAGCGATATCCCAAAATAGCGACTAAGTTGTTGTATAGTTTGATTTACAAAGTGTATGCCATTGTCACTATAAATCTTTTCCGGTATGCCAAATCTGGGAATAATTTCTTTAACAAGGACTTTTGCAACAGTAGCTGCATCTGGATTTTTAGTTGGAAAAGCATCCACCCATTTTGGAAAACATATCTATAATGACAAGGCAGTATTTCTTATTTTCGCATTTGTTCAGTTCTATAAAATCCATACAAATAGTATGAAACTGATATGATGGTGTAGGGAAACTCCCTTGCTTAGGTTTCAATGCCCCTTGTGCATAATGCTTGTTACAAACATGGCATGCTGCACAAAAATTTTTTGTGTAATTTGTAAATGCATACATCGTAAGCACTCGATTCACTAACTGTACCATCCCCCCTGTGGAGACATGGCACTGCCCATAGCTCAACAAAGCTGCATATCTAAACAAGTTAGATGGTAAGATTGGTTTCTTTTCTTTGGAGATGTACAGTCCCTTGTCAAGGATTGCTCCTCGTTTTATCCACTTTTGTTTTTCTACATTTGTAGTAAGTGTCTGCATTGTTTTTAACATTTCTAAATCTAAAATCTCAGATGGTTGTAAAACTTCTGAAGCTGCTTGTTTCGCAGCTGTATCAGCCCTCGCATTACCTTTTGAAATTATATCCTGTTGCTTGGTATGAGCTACACATTTACAAATAGCTACTTTCTGAGGTAACTGAATAGAGTCTAACAAATCTAAAATAAATTGCGCATGGTTAATTGGTTTACCAGTAGATGTTATCATTCCTCTATTTTTCCACTGCTGCACACAAACATGTATAGTAGAAAAAGCATACTGACTGTCAGTAAAAATGTTTACTTTCTTACCTTTTGCTAAGGTACATGCCCTTGTCAAGGCAATCAATTCTGCTGCTTGTGCAGATAAGTTGTGTGGTAAAGACTTTGCTTCTAAAATCTCAGCATCAGAAACTACTGCATACCCCACTAGATTCTGTCCTGTAGGACCCCTCCTGCACGGGCGGTCCACATAGTATGTCACCTCGGCATCATCCAAGGGAACATCTGTAAGATCTTTTCTAGGTAGTTTCTTTTGCTCGATCTCCTGCAGGCAGCAGTGCGGTTCGCCATCTGCAGGGGTTGGGAGCAAGGTCAACAGATTCAAAGTTGTGCATTGTTCAATTGTCATATGAGGTTGGCTCAGCAGTATAGTCATACAGGAAAGATGTCTAGCAGGAGAAAGATATGCTACTTTTTCTTGCAGTAAAATAATCGCAACTGCATGATGCACTCTCAATGTGAGAGGGTGGAACAATACTACTGAGGCCGAAGCCTGCACTGCCATTGCAGCTGCGACTACTGCTTGCACACAGTGGGGCAAGGATCGCGCCACTGGGTCTAGCTGTGATGAATAGTAAGCTATGGGGCGTTGTTTGTCCCCATGCTGTTGTGTTAACACTGATGTCATATATCCTTGCTTACAGTCTACAGTTTGGAAAAATCGCTTATGACAGTTTGGTAATCCTAAAACTAAGGAAGAAGCTATCAGTTGTTTCAGTTTGCAAAAAGCTGATTCTGCTTCTGGTGTCCACTGTAATAAATCTTGTGCTGCCATCGGCTTCTTGAATATCAAATTAGTCAGCGGAGCAGACTCCAAAGCATAGTTTGGTATCCATCTCCGACAAAAGTTAATAGTACCCAGGGAAGGACATCATTTCCTTCTTGGTAGTTGGTTTAGGTGCTTATAATATTGCTGTCTTTCTGTCTTCATCTAATATTCTGCCTTCTTTGGATATTACATATCCCACGTATTTAACCTGTTTCTTCCAAAGTTGCAGTTTGTTTTTGTTTACCTTGTGTCCTTGGGTGGCTAAAAATTGTAATAATGCTATGGTATCCTCTTTGCATTCTTGCTGGGTGGGGGCTGCCAGCAGAATGTCGTCTACATAAAGTAAAATCTGACTACCTTTCGGTGGGATAAATCCCGCCAGGTTACTTGCCATTTCTTGTGCGAATATTGTTGGACTTTCACAATATCCCTGTGGTAGTCTCGTATATGTATACTGTTTCCCCTGAAATGTAAATGCAAACCAATGTTGGCTGTCAGGGTGTATCGGTATTGAGAAAAATGCATTGCTAATATCTACCACAGAAAAATACTTCTGTTGAGGTTTTAGATCATTCAATAAAGTGTGTGGATCTGGCACCGTAGGTGCTCTGGGTATAACTGCGTCATTCACAGCTTGTAAAGGAAATAAGGGTGTATTACATGGTGAATCTGGAGAGTCTATTAAGACTCCTTCCTTAAGTAAGGCTGCTATTATAGGTTTAATTCCTATCTCTGCATCCTTTCTTAAGGGATACTGTCTCTTTTGAGGTCTAAATGTTGATTTTGGCATAATAGTAACTGGTCCTGCTGTACGAATAAGTCCTACATCTGATTTCCCTGTCGACCAGAGAATCTCTGGGACGTCTCGTAAGGCTTTCTCCTCCTCCTCTATTAAGAGTGCTACTCGGCTATCCTCACTTGCCTGTGAGTGCACAGCTGGATGTGTCTGTGTTATCCAGTTTAATTTTTGCTTTTGTACTCCTTGTTCAGAGAGTTCTAACTCTGTCTGTTTTTCCCACCTTGTGACTTTTTCTCCTAGGTCTGCCCACTTCAAATTTCTATTTTTAGTTAAACTTGCATGTGGTAATCGATTAGATTTGTAAAGTGCTAGGAATTCCTGGGGCAATGAACAGCTTACTACACTGTTTTCTTCTGTGTCCCAGTACAAATTTTGTAATACTAACCTATTAGCATGGTTTCTAAACAGTTCTTGCTCATATTCTTTATCAGGTCCTGGTCTGTTACAGTAATATAGAGTGCAATGCAACAAATGCTGTTTATCAGTGTCAAGGGATTTACTGATGGCTACATTCATCAGTTTCTCGGTTACTGCCCCTGGACCAGTCGTAACTAAGTCCTGGCTGTACCAATAAAATGTTTCACCCTCCGGTCGCACTACAAAAGTATCCATTTGTCGCTGTGCTTCCATACCCTGCATAGTTGGAACTACGGCTATGCCAAATATCTGCATTAAGTCTCTGCCCAAGAGATTCACTGGGCATTTTGCAGAAACAACAATTTTGCTTTTTTGGGTCATCCCTGAAACGGGGTCAGTTATCGCTATGTTGTGGGAGAGTGGCTCCCGATACAGCTGTCCATTAGCTGCTTTCACTGATATATAGTCTAGTGATTCCGAATTTTCTGGTAGTTTGGAAGGATGTATCAGGGTCCGTGAAGCCCCTGAATCACACAGAAATTTGACTTCCCTTCCCTCTACCAGAAATGTAACTTCCGGTTTTGTGTCTGCTAAGTAGAGCTCTAAGCTCAATAATGCTAAGTCCAAAATTTCATTTTCTTCATTATCTATGAATTCATGTACATCCTCTATTTCTTCTGTCACATCTTCTACCCTTGCTACCTCATTTGTATTTGTCTTTCCTTGTTTATTCCTATCCAGTGATTCTTGACTATCATATAGTCATTCCTCATCCTTCTTATCTTCCGTGGTTGCCTTCTTATTTAGCCTGCAATCCCTTGCCAAATGTCCCTTTTTCCCGCATTTGAAACATTCACCCCTTTTCTTTCTCTCTTCAAAGTCTTCTGATCGTTTATCAGATTGTTTGTTTCCCTGGGTACTTTTCTTACCCTTCTTCCCAGTTTGTACTACAAAGACTTCTGACCCGTCTTCTACTGCAAATACTTGAGTTTTCTTTTTTTTTTTTTTTGCTATTAAAATGCCTTTCGGCATGTCTTGCATATTCAAGTAATGACTGTAATCTACTTGTACGATGATCTACCATGTGCTTTGTAATAAAGCTGCTAATGGGTGCAATACTGCCTTTTAAAAATGCATTCTTTAGCTGTTGCTCATATGGGGAATCATGTGTCCTCAGGTACCTGCATACCAAAATGGTTATTAAAACATTCTAATAATCTGGCATAATATCTATCAACAGTTTCACCTTCTTGTTGTATGCATTGATTAATGCAAGTCCAATCAGCCCTAGGCTTCCATTTCTCAGAGATTCGGTCTGTCAGACCTTTCACTCTGTTGTCCAGTTCTGCGTTACTATGTGGGAGTGGCCTAAGCTCTGCGTCACGGGGATTCCATTTGCCACTGATCATGTGCCAATCTGAACCTACAATTTGTCTAACTACTTTTTCTCCTTTCAAATGGTAACTTAACCTCATGCCCTGTAAGTCTTCTAAGAATGTTCTAAAATTAACTTTTGGATGGGGAATTCCCTCTGTGGCTTTCGGGATGTCTTCTGGTGTCCACGGTCTATATACTAGAAGAATCAGATCCTGTCCTGCCTGTCCTGCCTGTGGATTTGGTACTTCTATGAGTGGACATATTTCTTCCTCACTCATAGCTTGTGAATTTCTATTTATTTCATATAATTCATTATCCCCTCTCAAGTTGCGTGTCCGAGACCTGGTCTCGATAGGATCCCTGACAAATGGTTTTGATTTTGCAGGAACAGTTGGGTATAGCGGAGGTGGATCAGCTTGTCCACTCGCTTCATATTCCGGTAAAGGAAGCAGAGGGGGTGGAGGAGGGGCTGTTGCTATTACCAAGTTATTGTCTTCTTTATCTAAGAACATTGCTTTTGAATTTTTAATCTTTTGTTCCCTGCGGTTTGCTTCCTCAAGCCACCTGTGTGCCTGAGGGACTCCTGATTGTCGTTGCTTTCTTAGCTGACCTGTTTTAAGTTGTCTAACAAGTTTAATAAGTGAAGATTTATCTAAATTGCCATCAAGTTTGTATTTATCAACCTATTTTGCATAATACTTAACATTATCAGCAAGCTGTAATTGCATATATTTCGCGTCTTCAGTTAGGGGCGAGTCTCGGGAACTTTTCGTGCACTGATTTCCCATGTTGCCTTAGCTAAGTTAGAAATTGTTACGTAACCCTTCTTATCACGTGATACCACGATTTTACACCTTTTCACAGTTTATCTAGAATAACTGTCTACCTATTCTGTTTCCCTGATCTATGACAAGACAGCAATTTTTTTGTCCCTGATCTGCACATGCAAATCTCCCTGACAAAACAGTACTGTAACAAGTCCCTGATCTAAAACAGAAAAAAGGTAAATTCCTCCTTACCTGACCCTCCGTGAGTTGATCCACTGGAATGTTGACTTGTCCTCCAATCCCAGATCAGAAACCGTGGCTGGCCTCTTTCGAACGACAATTCAGTCAGAGGTCTTTCAAAACCGAAGAGCCGATGTGGCCACTTCTCCGTACGGGTACATGCCACCGGGCCCAATTCTGACCTGGGCCTAGAGTGAGAGGTACTTTCCGGTCTGATGGACCAAACTGTCAAAGGAAAAATATACTTAGAAATGATCAAAACACTGTAGGTTCAAGTTAAGGCACTTTAATCTTGCAGCAAGGAGAGAAAAACGTGCTAATACAGAGTTTGTCTAACTAGAAACAGGAAATGCTTATACACTTTCTAATAAGACATTGCCTACCAAGCTGACGTAGTGAATCACAAGTTTTTTCATCATTACTTAGTTATAATTGTTTTTATAATATTCTGCTGATTTATCAATTTTTGTGAGAAACTTCCTAAGAAAAACAACGTGGCCTTGGCTACCACCAGTTAGATATATGCAATGTTACCATTCAAGGTACTATGGCTAATTTGAGCACAAAGCAAGTAGTTCATTTCTCTAACAGTCCTTTGTCTATATTATCTCTAAACTCCTGCAGCTGCACGTTCTCATACTTCGAACAGAGCTGATTGTTTAAAATCATTACATTTACAGGATATAGCATTGTTCATTCATTCTCTCCTGACCTAGCAGATAACCACCTGCTTCTCAAGTACATTTCCAAAAGGCATAAACATGAATATTGCTGTGCTAGCAATTACTAGGTCAGAGGGCATCTTGCAAGTTTCAGAAAGCACACGGCAGTTTCAAAAAGCATCTTTTCAGTCTCATATGAAACTCAACTATATATAAAACAGTGCATATAAAATAGAATGAAAAACGTGTTAACTTATTTAGTTTCTAATTAGCATTAAGCATACACACATTAATACATATTTTTCTGACATATACTGTATAGCATATTAGTATACCCTTTGCAAGATATCAGACCATAGTTTTGTAATCATAGTGCAGTCTCACAACAACCAGAGCATGGTGTGTGACCTTCCTGGAGATAAAAAGGGGGCCTAGTACTAATAAAGTACCAAGATGAGCCCCCCATGGTCTGCTACTATTTATATTTAGTTTCATACACCGAAGCTACAGGTGCTGCAGTGGTACACCGTAATATTATGGACTGACACTGCTGTCAGACGCAATGGGCTCTGTGACTTCATGAGTCGGGTAGAAGTCATGTATAACATAGCAGAAGTCTCACTGGTATTCTACTATGATATGCTAAAAGGCACAGCACACATCCACAATAATCCCTTTTGTTGCAGAAACTAGTATATTACTGACAGTACAGTGAACCTGAAAAAAAATCATAGTGCCATCGTAGCACATATTGACAAAAGTTATGCAGGTTTGTACAATGGCAAACCTCTCTCACATTTCACAGAGTGCAGCACGGGAAGTCTACCCAAGATGCACTGGTTGCATGATACAATTAGCAGAGCAGACAGACAAAAGAGATGTGTACTGCTGTGTTTCTAGCTGCTCTAGCAAGTAAAAAAGCATTTCCATAAATCACCTCAGATCGGGATTTTTTTTGTCCTGCATTTCCCTGCTGAGGGCAGCCCTCCTTACAATGTCTCCTTAAATTGTGATTAAGAACAAGCAAAACAATCACTTCAATATTTTTTTCTTTTTCTTTTCTACAGTGTAGAGAGTTTGTCATGGAAAAAGGCTAACCTTACCAAAGGTGTACTGAACAAGTCATATATTAGCTGAGTACCTCCTCAGTATTTCTAAATGTTATATTTATTAAACCACGTGTAAATACAAATACAGAAACACCAACATACAGACATACATACATACAAATAAACATGGACAAACACACACACACACACACACACACACACACACACACACACAGTTTTTTCTTCTTTTAAAGCTGTATTCTACTTATCTTCCTCTACTCAGTCAGCCTCTTCAAAAAGTATAGAAACGTGTTTAAACCTTTACTCCACACAGGGTACTTTCCTTATACTGCTCTGTCTCGATTAGTTCTTGCCGTTCTTCTCTTTCTGCTTAGAGTCAAAAAGAGGTAAGACAAACAAACATTATTCACTGCCTATGTAAGCAATAATACCTAAAAGGGTGGGCATGTGTGGGATAAATAATAGACCAGTCAGTCATTAACACTACAATAGAACTTCTGTTAGATCTTACCAGAAACATATTCCACGGTTTCCACCTCATTTTCTAACTGTTGGAAAATATCATCTGCATGCCTCAGTTTTACTATATAATTGTCCTTATTCGCAGTCCAGCCCATAGGATTCTTTTCCCATTTACACAATCTGTCAACTCCATTGCCTCTCCACTTTTTGCTGGCACTTGGGCCACTACACAGGTGTTTGATGCTGGTACAGTCTTTCTCCAACCCTGGGTCAGCTGTCTTGAAGGAGTCCAAGCTTCCTTTTTCCAGTAGACCCTGGCTGCCTTGTTATAAACTGGTCCATGACACTACTAAATATGCACCAGCAAAAATAAACTTAGAGCAAAACTTTATTCAGAATGTCATTCCTATTTTTGGAACCCTCAGGTCAGTATGTTTTGATAGCAGACACTCCTTTACAAACCTGAATAAAACCAAGTCCTGCCAGAAACCACCACCTGACACAGGCAGATGGATACAGTACAGTAGCAGACAGCCAGCAACATATGACAGACCAACGTACATTTTGGGTGATAAGTCATGATGTAGTTCTTCTAACACACTCACTAGTTTGAGCACGTTGTTATGCAGTTAGTTGAATAATGTTTATTTAAATTACCAAGCATTCCAATTTTATCCCACAAGTTTATATGCCTTAGAGGTAATTTTGAGGAGTTTATGTAAGCTAGGGCAAGATTTACAGGGTGCCTCTGTCCATTAGAGACATAGGTGTTAGACCCAAGGTGTGTGTCTGATTTCCCATCCACTGGTCCAGGTTTCTCTTGAATAAGCTTGGGGAAGAGCTGTACTTTACCCTGATGGGAAGCTTGCTTCAGAGAAGGGAAATGCTCTAAAAGACATACCTCTATCCCCAATATATCCTGTTTGTCAATAGCAAAGTTTAATTCCCTAGATTGAGGAATTATGATGCTGTTTGTTTTGTGAACATGCATAAGGTCCATCAAAGTAGGATCTAAGGATGCCTTGTATGCCAGGCATAGACTGCTTCTCAACAGTCTGTAGGAAACAGATTATAGAGATAGGGCGAGGTGATCTACATAGGACATGCTTATGCCCTGTATTTTTTTTGTGAGGAACTTCTGTGGACATGCTAGCTTTTGCATGTGCCTAATCAGTTACATACTGAAGAAGGCATTGCAGTCAATGATGGCTCTGATGAGGATCGAATACAGTGGAACAATAACTTCCTTGGATCTAGATGCTATGCATTTGCTTATACGTTGAACAATGTAGAATAATTTCCTTACTACCTTAGACATGTGTTGGTCGAAAGCCAGGTTAGTATCTACATGTGTACCCAAGTCCCTAACTATTGGTTGTACTCTTAGGGGTGTCTTATCAATAAGGTAATTACCTAAAGTGGCTGACTTCCCAAATGTACTGTTATGCCTTTCTTGGCTCTAAGCTGTGACTTTGGCACCAGTCACTTATCCATGTTAGTACTTCCTGTAAAATGTTAGTGTATTAGGGGATTCTTTGACTGCTCCTAGTTTGCAATCATCTTCAAACTTGGTCAGCCAGAGATTCTTGATATTGGCCTTGACTTCCAAGAAGGAGAGTCCAAAAAGGAAGCGGATCCAGCAGAGAGCCCTGTGGGACTCCACTTTTGATGTTCTGCCCATCCTAGTGTTTTTGGTCCAGTCTGAGGGCCAGGTGGTTTTCCAGTGTATTATGTAGGGGTTTATGCCTATAGATGTGAGTTTGTTTACAATGCCCGAGTGGGGTATTGTATCAAATGCCTTAGCTAGGTCAAGATAGGCAGTAGGCACTGTTTTGCCCTCACCCCTTGTCTTTGTGACTTTTTAAAAGAAATAAATTCTGTGCACAAGATGAAACAGAACACTTGACGTGAAAACATCACAGAAGGAATATCCACTAAAAATCTCCTTTATTCAAACCAAGTACGGACTACAAATACAAAGTTAAGCAGTGCAGTTTGTCTTTTCAGCTTTCATCCCAACACAAAATTCAGACTTCGTTAGAAATCAAAAAAAAATTCCTTAACTTTGTGCTTAAATACCTTTGAACCTTGGTTACATGACACATTACCTGGCTGCCATCTTCACCATAATCAAATATCAGACTTACTGGTCCAAAGAGTAGCAGACTTCAAGAACAACCATTCTGCACTGACCTATTAAAGAAGTCCACCAAACTGAGTAGGCATGATCTGCTGTTGACTGCACTATACTGGGTTGGATCCAGTGTTTGAAGGCTTCTATGTTCTTATCATCATTTCCAAGATAATTAATTCCATGGTTTTGTGCATGAGACTTGTCAGACTTAAAGGCCTTCAGTTCCCAGGGTCTACTGATGGCCTGCCCTTGTGCAGAGGGATGACTGTTACAGTTTGCCATTTGTGTGGCACAAAGACTGTTTGGATGCTGCTGCTAAACAATGACTTTAGTGGTCCCAAGAGGTCATGTTTCAGACTATTTAGGAGGCATCCTGCGGTATTATTGGTAGCCATCTGTGCACAAGTTTTGGCCTTAGGGAGCACATCTAGGACCTGCTACTTTTCAATAGCTGGGGAGGTTTATGTGATGGTATTTCCTGGGAGGTGGCCTGGGGAAGAGTAGGGGGTAAATGTGGGGTTGAATTCATTGGCCAGCAGTTTCCCTTTATCTTCTGGCTCCATGTAGGTGACTTCATTTACAGTTACTTCTGTACACTGCTGTGTACTGCATTTGAGGTTTCAGATATAACCAACAAAAGCCTTGTGGTTGTCCTGTGCCTGGGAGGCAATATATGTACCTCAGACTTGACTTTCGTAGACTTAAATCTTCCTGTTAGTTTGTTTAGATTGAGGAGTGTTTTTTTTTTAATTATACCGGGCATAGCACATTCTAATCTTGGCTATTATTTTTATTTCTTTTGTGTACAACCTGTTTGTTTGGATTCCACCAGGGTGGTTGTTTTTTGTTAGTTCTGGGCTTTTTTCTTGTAGGCACAGCTGTTTCTATGCATTTATTAACATGATTGTACATGGTTTCCATGAAAAATTCCATATAGACAACTGTGTTCTTAGGGTTTGGGGTGGCTTTTAATTTTGACAGGTTAACACTTGGCAGTTCCTGCCTGTACTTCCTCCCTTATCTCTTTCTGTACAAAAAAAAAAAAGTGTTACTAACTTGTCACTATATCATGTTATATCATGCTATGCTCTCAGAATATGCAGTTGCCACTGTCATGTATGTAACATGTTTTGTATTTTATATTTTCCCATTGCTATTGTTTTTGTCTACTACTGATCTTGACGCTTTTCTCCCTGGGTCTCCGCTGAAAATGGGTGCCTAGCCCAGTCTGCCTCTACCCGGTAAACAAATGTAAATAGAATAAATAAATAAATAGTATGAAGTTTGCATTAGAATAGTTCCTAAATGTTACTGCATTAGCTGACATCGCAGAATTTTTTTTTTAATTTATTACAAAGGAGGCAGCTTTATGGTCTGACCTTACCAGAAAGGATTCAACACTAGGGAAGTTACAGCATTCTCCCATGTTTGTGAGTAAAAGGTTAAGTATAATTGCACCCCTAGTGGGTGTATAGACTGTCTGGTCCAAATTGTGTATGTTTACAAAGTCCAGGAATCTCTGGGCCTGTACATTTAGGGGTAATTTAAGTATCTTAGTTTTTAGTGGGGTAGTTGTAGTTGCCCATGAATGTGCTATAGGAGTTGAATGGTGAGGGCATCCAATAAGTTCAAGTATGCACATACTTTAAAACTATGAAAAGAAATCCCCAGTGCACAAACATCAGAAATACATAAAAAAGAACACTTCCTCTGTTCAGTGCAGTGCAGACATTCTGTAACTGTCTGGCATAATTTTCTTAGAAATGCCAGTAGACTAATTTTTGTCTGAACACTAGTGAATATAGACTTTGATTTGACACAAATATTTTCTAGTGCTCCGTGTATCAGTTATTGGTTTCACTTTCCAAGCACATGACTTTTCTATGCTTTGCATTTACTACAGGAATTTCCACAGCTGTTTCAAAATTCACAGGTACTTTGAAACCTCAGTGTTTTTACAGTTCACTCATTTCAATTACACATTTAAAATGTAATGTGCTACTTTCTTAAATTTGGAAATTCACAATTTTGCCGTGCCTGCTATTTGCCGTGATAATTTCTTTCCTGTATACATGCCTCATACTTGAGGAACATTTTGCTAACCTATTTCTTTCAACAGCTTAGTACATTCATTGTTCATAGTTTGATAAGCACCTTTCCAGCAATTTAAAGGCACAGTTCTTATAAGCAACCTGTCAGCAAAATATCATTTGCCAAAACACACAACGTTTTTTGCCATTATGCCAGTGTTTGACGTTCATATGCTTTTTTTAAGTTAAGTAATTGCACTTGGCTCTCTCTCAAGTTTTACCTTTTGCTTCTTTCTCTCTGTGCCTCTGTTATGGGAAAAGAGATGCTTCACTCTGATTACTATTCAGTTAATAATTCACTTAATGACACAGTTTGAAGTGCACATTTTCTAGACTCAAAATTTCCTCAAAGGGAAAAACAGTAGCCATTCTGTATTAAGTAAATACTCCCTTTCTCTTTCTCAAGGTAGGAAATCAATTTACAATGGGTCTACACTTGCAGGCAATGACACAAGGATTGAACTGTAGTATAGTTTGGCACATTTAGATCAAATCTTGCATATAGAGTAGCCACCAGTGTAATTTTAACAACCACTGTAGACTCTACTTTATATTTCAGGTGTTTTCTTTACAGTGAATAGTTTTACAAAATAGTTTAGTAAGTTGCTCCGCCATTTCCTGTCTAGTAATGTGGCAATTAATATAACTGCCTGCACATCCATTATTTTGAAAGGATTTGTATCTTCCTAATAATTAGCAGTTTATCTTCTGTTATCCGATATTTAGAATCTTCTGTAAATAATGGTTTGAAAAATCTTTGAAAAACAAAAGAAAAATTTCCTTGCACCCTCAACTAGTTCTCACAATTCTGAATCCCAAGTTTGATACACACACCTTTGTTTCTTTCTTAGCCTTGATGTTATTGCTAAATGCCTTTGTGCTTTAGTTGACTTTCCATCAAGGTTATATTTTAATGTTTTTTGTTGTATTTCCTTTTTCTTTCCAGAAATACTTCTATCTCTGAGCTTGTGCCATTTCAATTGCTGTCCCTGAATCCCTTGACCTTGCCTGTTCTGCATCACTCTTAACTGTTCTTGCCACTCTTTTAGGTCAAACCTGTCATAGTTGGGCTTGTTTGAAGCTTCATTCCACTCCTTCAGTCCTCCTTTCCAGCTATATGCAACTACTAGAAGAGTTCTGTCTCTTGAGCACTTGTCCCTTAACAACTCTTCTTGCCACCATCCCTGAAACCATTTCGAGTCACATAATACTGCAGAGGAACCCCCAACGTAGTCTTTTAATCCTTTTTATTAGTTTTATGTCAAGGAATAGTGGAGCATCCTCTGATAGCACAATTGATAAGACCTCCTTATTCTCAAATAAACATGTTCGCTTGACATCATTATCATGTATGTTGCTGAGAAATGTACCACATACCTTAGAAAAGTGTGTCTTTATTTTAGCACTGTGTTCATTTTCATCTTCCAAACCTATCGTATGGTTTAAGCATCAAAGTGTTACTCATTTTTTTGCATTTTAGCATTCTTGGCGCACCTTGTGCGTCAGTCATATGAGGAATAAGATTAAAATCTCCCTGTGTGTTAAAGTAAATAATGTCTTATTACCAGAAGAAACGGCACATTCCTTTTGATATTTGAGAACAATTCATTGATTGAATATACTTATTTAGCCAGTCTAAGATGACAAATTGCCTTACATTTTAGATGTTTTTTCATTAATTTTATTTAAATTCTTTATCTAACTATTTTCTAAAACATGCTTTGTAGTAAACATTTAAAACAAGTGACGTAAACTTGAGTGTTTTATTTGCAGATGAATAATGTAGTGATATCATAGTGTTTTAAGTAAGTTCTATATCATTTAGTGTATTGTCATGTTTTTGTCATCATGGATTTGCCCACCTGAATAATTATCTAAAACAATGAAATTAGATTAAGCATTTGGCCTTTTTTACTTTTATCAAGATGGAAACAGAGAGCTGTGGTATAGTAGTTTATCTGGTATTTGTTAACCTGCTTCAGAATAGTGGGAAAAAAGGAACACTTCACTGCCCTGAGGCTTGGTGTATGTTATTCCCTTGTTGTCCTTTCCAAAATCTCACAGCTTTGTGACCTACATCTCCACCTGCTATCCTTTAGCCTACAGTACATGAAGGCCGTCTGGATTACAGAAGGCTGTATGGCTGTAGAGGGTTTGGTTCTAGAACTGCAATGGAGAACCTGCAGTATGCATTTGCTCTTGCTACTAGTGCACAAATGGATGAGGTAAAGTTGGCAGGAAAAAAAAACACTAAAGCAGTAAGTGGTATACTACACAGTGCAGATTAAATTGTGATGAAAATTATACTCTATTTTTCTTGTTGTAGACATGTGACATGTTCCCAGACAAGATCCATTCCATTGGGAGGCACCCAATTGCTGGGAGGACCAATTCAGAAATTAAATGTAAGTTATTTAGCATGTTTTTGCATGAGTTTTGTAGCCTTGCCACAGAGCATGTCAGTGTTCACGTTTACAGTGTTATTTGGTTGATTTAGGGAGCTTGTTAGTTGTGAGGTAACATTAAATATAATTTTTAAATATACATTAATTAAAGGTATATGTGGAACACACTGATAAGTATTTTTTGCTTGATGGTTTTGTACAATTATTTATATATACTATATTGAGGTGCTTCATTTAATGAAGCTGTATTTCTAATGGGGATAACTTTTGACTTATGCAGATCTTTTCTAGTGTTCTCTGTAATGCATATAAAAGAAAATGCTGTTGATTAAGAGTTGTCCTAATTCTGAAACTTTTCTCATCACCAAAAGTAGCCCTTAATAAGAAGTTGCAAAATTTGCAGAATGCACTAGGTGGGCGATCATGTGTTCTCAGAGGAAATTATGAAGCAACTGTCTAATTATATTATTGTTGTGATATCAAAATCTGATGACATCATTAACCTACAAACCAACAGTTTATGGTAATGAAAGGTACAACAAAACAGTTCTCTAAAGATTGTAAAAAATGTTTTGAGGTTATATTTACGTTTTCTTTTTCTGACAGATTAATAATTTACTCTTACATTTAGATTTGTGCTATAACTCTTCCAAAATGTCTTACTTGGTAACCATTTGAAATGCTGGGACCTGCTTCAGCTAGTCCCATAATATGGAGACTGAATGGCTGAAAAATGGGCTTGCACATATATGAAGTCCAAGATGGGCATTTCTCAGAATATTCCCTTTTCTCCTAAATATAGTGATCTCAAGAGTTGGTATATTTAAGTTTGGGAATGTGTGAAGTGCTTGCTTCCCAAACTGGGAGAAAACAAGTTTAAAGTAGAAGTCTATATTCATTCTTCTCTTGCATTTTTGGTCTTTTTTGTTTTATTTTTCGGTGTGTCAGCACTCTGCGTTATGAGTGCTAAAATTTCAATAGGGTGCCATTTTACTCCTTAATTTTGAGGTTACTTGTACTCTGGATTATTTTTATTACTATGCATCTTTCGTTAGATTTTGTGTTTATGTTCTTTTTAGCATTACATGTTTGTACTTTGGACCTTTTGTGCATTGCATGTTAAGCCGTACATGTGAGCAGTGTACATTAAGCAACACAACTTTTTTACTGTATTTTGAATTAAACTCTTTCTCTGACTTGCCCATTGTATAATGGACCTCTTTGTGAACTATGTCCTGAGCTGCAGTCCTTTATTCAAAAGGCCTTGTCCTTCACCTCTGCCCCTCTTGTGTGTGTGGACAGAATAGGGTAATGGAACAGTACTTCAGACTACCCTCCCCATATGGGGAAACCCATAATTCCAAATCACATGCAAATGATTTGCCCAGAAAAATGTATTAATCCAATAGTAAATGTATTATTACTAACCTTATATCACCTTAAAATTTAAAACCTCCCTCAATAAGCTTTCTAATGCTACACGTTCCAACACAGCTTACAAATGGACGTGAAAGTATGCAGTAAACGATATTTATCTCAGGATTGCTGATCTAACAACACATTCTTGCCTTCTGTTAGATGGGGATGTAATAGAGCAGGAAAAGCTGTGCTGTGTGTCATATATCCGTACATATATATCTGTACATATATACACACACACACACACACACATATATATATATGTGTCTGTGTCTGTGTGTGTGTATATATATATATATATATATATATATATATTTAACACACTCACACACACACACACACAGATATATATATATATATATATATATATATATATATATATATATGTGGGTCTACTTTTGTTTGTCGAAAGCTTGTTCTTTCGAAAAACAAAAGTACGATCTCAATTCTGCAAAAGTGCACTTACACGAACTGGTAACTAAATAAATAAAACACTGCAAAGGCAGTTTTGCAGGGGGGCAAGCGCCCCTACACTCCCCACATTCCCACTACTTTATATGTACTAACTCAGAGATCGCACTACAGTGGGGAAAGAGGTATATTCCCTTATCCCCACTGTAGCGTGCTTATATCCTGCAGTGTTTCTTTTTTTTTTTTATTTACATTACCGGTTAGGGTCAGACTTTTGTTTGTCGAAAAAATGAGCTTTCGACAAACGAATATATATATATATATATATATATATATATATGTATATATATAGATATAGATATATATAGATATAGATATATATACACACACACACGTATATATATATATATATATATATATATATATATATATATATTTATATGTATGTATATATATATATATATATATATATATATATGTATTATTTATATATATATATATAAAGACATATTTATATATATATATATATATATATATATATATATATATATATATATAAAGACATTCATGTCTAATGAGTTAATTTCATGTGATTACAGATGAATGAAATAAAAAAAATAATAATCATGTTTGGATGAAGGGAAATTAACCTTCAGCCATTTCTTACAAGGAATATTCTGTGTGTGTGTGTGTGTGTGTGTGTGTTCATGCCTGCATACATGTGTGAACATATGTATGTACATAATATATAGACACATATAAACATGTATACAAATGGGTGTATATGTGTGTATGTATGTTTGTGAAGATTGATAGGTTCTTAGGAGGTTACTAGGCTAATGGCCTTAGGGTCTTTATGAACTTGGCTGTGTGAAAACCTGAGTACCCTTATTGACCATTGTTAGATGGTCATTGTTAGCAGAGTGATTTTGTGATCAGCACCGACTGCTCCTGTCCCTGATGGATATACATGCTACCCCTGGGGTGAATTTATGGCCACTCATGCAAATATCAAGGTTGTGCTTGAATAGGATCATTGAGGAGCTCTGCTTCACATGGAGTGGGAGCTTATTCCAGAGACCGGCAATCGCTTGAAGGTGTATCTGTCTCTCTAGCATGTTCTGTTAATGTCACATGGTAGGTTGGGATCTCTGGAGTGAGTTATTCTTGTCCCATTTGATTTGGAGATGTGCAGCATTTCCATTAGGGCAGGATCTGAGACTGCCCTGTAGCCCAGGCACAGGTCACCTGTCATCAGCCTGTATGATAAAGAGTACAGTGAAAGGGCTTTCAGTCTTTCCATGTATGTCATGTTTTGGAGGCTCTGGATTTTCTTTTTCGGAATCCTCTGTGGTCACTCCAGTTGCTGCAGGTGTCTTGTGAGGTGCATACAGAAGGGAGCATTGTACTCGATTAGTGGTCTGGTAAGGGTCAAGTACAGCAGAGCTATAACCTCGTTGTGGTCTTAGTTATGAGATGTGCAATGTAGAATACTTTTTTTACCACTACTGACACATGGTGATCAAAGTTTAGATTGCTATCAACCTGCGTTTCCAAGTCTCTCACCACTGAGTTTCGGCTTAGAGGGGTGCTATCTATATCATAATTAGCAGGAGCTACTCCTTTGCCAAAGGGGATAATGAGACTTTTTGTGTGTTAAGTTTTAGTCTGTGAGTTTGGCACCAGTCGTTTGTCTCTGTCAGCCGTTTCTGTAATATATTAACATCATTGGGGGACTCTTATGATTGTACCCAATGTACATTCATCTGCAAACCTGGTAAGCCACAGGTCATCTACCTGTGTCTGGACTTCAGACAGATTCCAAACAGTAGAAGGCCCAGCACAGATCTTTGTGGTTCTCCACTCTAACTGGTTTACTGGTGGAGGTGGACTCCTCAACTTTGACTGTGTGCATTCTACCTGTGAGCCAGTTGGCAACCAATCTAGTAATGTATGTGTTGATCCCAAGATGGGAGAGTTTCTCTATGATACCTGAATATTATGCCTGCATACATGTGTGGCTAAATCAGGATACGCGGTATGTGCTGTTATGCTGTCATCCAGCACTTTGTTGACATTCTCAAAGAAGTCCACTAGATTTAATAAGCAAGATTTATTCTTGACGAAACCAAACTGGGTTGGGTCAAGAGTTTGGGGGACGCCTATGTCTTTGTGGATAAGGTACATGATGATACTTACCATAACCTTTCAGATAAGGCTGGTTAGGCATATGGATCAATAGTTCCCAGGGTCAGTTGATGGGACCCCCTTTGTGCAAGGGGATTACTGTTGCTGTTCTGCAGTCTGCCAGGACAAAGCCAGTTCTTGGGCTGTGGTTAAAGATAATCTATCGCAAAATATGTTACAAGCCTTCCTTTCTCCATAGAGAAAGCATGCATCACCCACACATTTTTAATAACATCATAAAGGGTCAGGCGATGCGCATTTCACGTCTATCCACTAGGGAGGAGGACTACCGCTCAGGATTGGCAGCACTTGAAGAAGGACTTAATGTTAGGGGTTACACCCAAAGTGAGATTGATAGGGTATACCAGAGGATGGACCAGTTAAGGGAGAGTAGAGCGAGACCATACTTCTCAGAGAATATAGAACCAGAAGTACATTTGAGAAATAATGATGCAATACGTCCACTTGGAGTTATTCTACCCTTTGGTGGAGGACTCAGTGTTATCCAAGAGCTAATTAAGAAACATTGGAACATACTAACGGTTGACAATCGAATAGCTAGTATGGTAGGAGACAATCCATCGTTTGTTTATAGCAACATGTGTAGCCTAAAGAGGCTGTTATGTGGTAGCTCCAGCTCAGCAATACAACCCAAGACTGGATTCGAAAGAACCAGTAAGTGTGGCAAATGCATGCAATGCAGATACATTGACGAATCCCATTACTTTAGACACCCTATCACGAATCACCTTTGGACTATTACTTGCAACAGTGACTGTAACACTAGAAATGTTATATATGTAGCTCACTGTGTGCATTGTTTTTCATTCTACGTAGGAAAAACTAATAGGACACTAAAGGAGAGAATACGTGATCACGGTTACTGCTTAAGGAGACAAGAAGATTATAGTGCACTGGCGAAGCACACCTTGAGAGAAGGGGACGAACATAGCTTCTTGTTTCAGGTTTTACAGGTAGTGAGTGGGAGCAATAGGCTTGGGGATATTGTGAACCTCACTGAGCAGGCAGAGCTGAAATGGATTTGCAGGCTGGCTGCTCACAGAGATAAAGGTTTAAATGAAGTACTATCCATAAAGCCGCACCTGAAGGGTAGAGCACTAAGATAGCTAATAATTTTCTGGTCTATATTGGTATACATGTGGGGACGCATATATATGGGTACGTACATGTATACATCGGCTTGTGCTTATGTGCCTACATCCATTAATATATTCGAGCATGTGCATATATATGCACATGATGGATATATCCACACATGAGTGCGCCTATTTATCTTTTCATATATTTTTCTTAGATTTGTATTGCAATACTAGTCTATATTTACATATACATACCAGATTTATATTATACAATATCTTGCATATTATACTCACATATCTTTACACATCTCATTACCATTACAGCATTATTATTTATTGTTTACATTATATTTCATCTATTTTGTTTAGTTGCATTTATTGGTCAATATACAATTCATTTACCTAGTAATTTGAGTTAACATCATTTGGGTCTGCAGTTTTGCAGACAGTGGGGATTATGTATTGAATTTTTCAGACAGAGTTTATCTCAACTTATTATTCTTATACCAGCTTTTTTGCCCATACAATAGTTTTTGTCAGGACACTGCAGCTATTGTTGTTGCTTGAACATATGTTTCCAATTTTTTGAGTGATCTTATAGCACTTACACACTCGGTGTAGCTTTTCTACACTGGCTTATCTGCTGAGTAGTTGTTTTCAACCATATTGATTGATCTGTATATATATTTTGCATATATTTTATTCACTGTTTATGTTTAAGTAATGGTTTTAGTTAAGATTTTATTGGCATTGTCATCTATAGCAATGCATGCTGCACAATTTTATTTATTTGTTTTTACAGTGCCAGTATACTCCGCGTAGCTTATCTACGTGGAGCTATGTATTGAGTAGTTGGTTTCTGTGTTTGACTATACTGATTACAGAGGGGAATGAGTCATATGACTGTTATCTGAGGATTGATTGGGCTAGATTCAGCGTTAGTGTGTATTTAAATCAAGTTTTAATGTATGTTTCTGTTTGTCTGATGAAGCGGGTGGATTACCTGCGAAAGCGCTCACCTTGAAATAAATCTATTTTTATCCAGAGGACTGTGTTTTGGATTACATTCACGTGTGGCTGATACATCCTATTTTTTTAGTGTGTGCAGAACCGAAGGGTTGTATTTCGTATTTGCCCTAACGCTGGGCGTTGGAACGTTAATCCACTTTCGTTGGACTAACAGGTCGTTTGGATTTTTATTCTGTGTGCATATATTGAAGTTATTTGGGCGGATTTTCTTTTTCGCAAGCCTTAATTTGTTTAAGCACCAAGAGACATTGCCGAAACATTTGGTGAGTGGAAACGAACATTGCAAATCCACCATCTACTTACATATTGTGAACTGTAAGTTTGTCTAAGTGCAGACTGTGAGTTTTTTATTTGGAACATCTTGTTATATTCTTACACGTATTCCAGCAACTATTATATATGTGAAAGCAGTCGCTTTGAGTTTATCTAACTTTTTATACGCAGCTCCTGGGGTGTATCTGTTTATATTCAATCTTGGTGCTATTAGGGTGGTTTATACGATACAATTAGAAGGGATGGAAGGAGCTGAGAGTCCGCCCACAGTAGTTGGCAATTCCAATCCATTTGGAACACGACTGTTAAACTTGATGGAAGACAATGGAAATCCATTAGTCAACTTTAATGGCGGTGCACCAGTGAACAATACTGAACTTGCATCAATGGATGAGGCAAAGATTAGAACTATTAAGAGGGACTTAGAAAATGAGCTGTACAAAGTCAAACGCCTACAAGCTCAACGATATCACATGGAGGCTTGTTTGGCTAAAGGCATAGTACCGAGGGGCCTACGTATCCTCAATATGCCAACGTATGGCAGCCTGTATCCAGTATTACTCCATAAATGGCAACAAATTAACTTGAATGCCAGTCGGGCATATATGCACTTGTTAATTGAGTTCTTTTCACCGATAGAGGCAGAATGTAAAACTAACATACTAAACCATCAAGAACGTTTGACCACAGCAATGGGGGATAGTCCCAGTGAGATCTACATGCATGATTTGCTTGACCGCATTGGCCGATATGAAACCAATTTGCTTAACATTAAGCGGAATAAGCTGAGTCGGGACATGAGAGACTTTGCCGATCACCATGTCTTTGTCTGGCCTCGCACGGCACCGGTGAGAAGAGACTCCCACACTGCAGGGAGGATGCAAGAAGCTCCATCAACTAGAGAACAGATGGTCAGAGACAGAAATGACATTAAGAAACCATCAAATATCGTAACCTCAGGAATCAAATTTACTACTCAACCCATTTTGGGCGAATGTCCTGAATCTGCCAACCATGCTAATATTAATATTACAATTCCATCTAATACCAATGGTAATCCATCGGAGACAGCAGAGGTTATTGCATCTCCAGTTGAAAGCAATAGTTCTTCCCTATACACCACGCCTAAC
Organism: Protopterus annectens; assembly: GCF_019279795.1. Taxonomy (NCBI): domain Eukaryota; kingdom Metazoa; phylum Chordata; order Ceratodontiformes; family Protopteridae; genus Protopterus; species Protopterus annectens. The sequence continues at coordinate 21,924,060 of NC_056738.1, read as the reverse complement.
GAAGAACCAGGAGAGGTTGCACCATCTATGGGCAATCCAGGTACTTCAGATACTGTCTCCACTCTAGCTGGAGTTGTTAGAAGGAAAATCCAGCTCGAGAGAGTTGAAACACACAACCCAATGGATACCCCTTTTCCGATAAAACTGAACAGAAAGAGACCCATGGAGAACGACTATGCCAGAGGGGCGAAGAGGAAAGAAGCTCACATGGGGCAGCAACAGACACTACAGAACTTCTGGGGCTAAGTTCCCTAGTGCATAACATCTCCACATATACTCTGTCTATACATGAAATGGAGGTTCTTAATAAAGGGCCATCCTTCATTCCTACCACGAAGGTTGATATTAGTCAGTTTGTCTTAGCATTAAGATTGTTTGCTAGGAACATATGTCTTAAGTTACTATTTCATGATAATCAGGGCAATTCTGTTGTACCCGTCAAGAAGAGAAGTACTTATACACCTCCTGTCAACAGTAATGTTGATATATTTATTCAAGCTGTTGAGAAGGATCTGTATAACAGTAATAACCTACAATATTTTGATATAGATAGTAATCTTACTAAGCCTCAGGTTGAGGCCTTACACAATCTAAGGAATAATAATAACATCACTATTAGGCCCGCCGATAAAGGGGGCCCTATTGTAGTCTTAGATACTGAATACTATCATTCAACTATGACTAGTATGCTCACTAATGATTCCTATCAGCCCATTTCGACAGAATGTGTATATGCTATGAAGGAGAGTATCGATAGAACCCTCTTGGAGTGCAAACAGGTAGGAAGTCTGACTGATGAGGTTTATCAGTTCATGAAAGTAGAGTTTCCCTTAATACCTACCATTTCAGGGCTTCCGAAGATACACAAATGCCTCTATGAGCCTGAGTTTAGGCCCATAGTGGCAGGTTCAGGTTGGCTCACCGAACCAATTTCCATATTCTTAGATCAGGAATTAAAACATCTTGTCAATTTGTCTGACTGTATTTTACGTGATACGGAACAGTTTTTAAGGGAGCTATACATTGCTTCGAGAGCCCTAGATTCTGAAGAGGTAAACAATATGATCTTGGTCACTATGGACGTGAATTCTTTGTTTACCTGTATACCAAATGGAGAGGGCATACATTTTCTGAAGTCATATTTAATTAAATATTCTAACTTCTCTGATATTAAAATTGATCTGCTATTACTATTAATGGAGATAATCCTTGAGAATAATGTTTTCTTATATAGTGGAACATGCTATAAGCAGGTCAAGGGGGTCGCCATGGGCACTAGCTGTGCTAACAGCTATGCCAATTTGGTCATGGCGACCTTTGAGGAAACCAACATCAAATTAGATCCACGTATCTATTTCTACAAGAGGTTTGTGGATGACCTCTTCTTTCTCTGGAAAGGAACTATGAGGGAACTCCTTGATTTCTATCATGAACTCAATAAGAAGAGCAGTTTTTTAAAGTTTACCATTAATCCGTCCTCCGTGAAGGTGGATTTTCTAGATGTCACAGTCTTTAAGGCAGATGGGAGAATCAATACTAAAACCTATCGCAAAATATGTTACAAGCCTTCCTTTCTCCATAGAGAAAGCATGCACCACCCACACATTTTTAACAACATCATAAAGGGTCAGGCGATGCGCATTTCACGTCTATCCACTAGGGAGGAGGACTACCGCTCAGGATTGGCAACACTTGAAAAAGGACTTAATGTGAGGGGTTATACCCAAAGTGAGATTGATAGGGTATACCAGAGGATGGATCAGTTAAGGGAGAGTAGAGCGAGACCATACTTCTCAGAGAATATAGAACCAGAAAGACATCTGAGAAATAATGATGCAATACGTCCACTTGGAGTCATTCTACCCTTTGGTGGAGGACTCAGTGTTATCCAAGAGCTAATTAAGAAACATTGGAATATACTAACGGTTGACAACCGAATAGCTAATATGGTAGGAGATAATCCATCGTTTGTTTATAGCAACATGTGTAGCCTAAAGAGGCTGTTATGTGGTAGCTCCAGCCCAGCAGTACAACCTAAAACTGGATTTGAAAGAACCAGTAAGTGTGGCAAATGCATGCAATGCAGATACATTGACGAATCCCATTACTTTAGACACCCTATCACGAATCACCTCTGGACTATTACTTGCAACAGTGACTGTAACACCAGAAATGTTATATATGTAGCTCACTGTGTGCATTGTTTTTCATTCTACGTAGGAAAAACTAATAGGACACTAAAGGAGAGAATACGTGATCACGGTTACTGCTTAAGGAGACAAGAAGATTATAGTGCACTGGCGAAGCACACCTTGAGAGAAGGGGACGAACATAGCTTCTTGTTTCAGGTTTTACAGGTAGTGAGTGAGAGCAATAGACTTGGGGACATTGTGAACCTCACTGAGCAGGCAGAGCTGAAATGGATCTGCAGGCTGGCTGCTCACAGAGATAAAGGTTTAAATGAAGTACTATCCATAAAGCCGCACCTGAAGGGTAGAGCACTAAGATAGCTAATAATTTTCTGGTCTATATTGGTATACATGTGGGGACGCATATATATGGGTACGTATGTATATACACCGGCTTGTGTTTATGTGCCCACACCTATTAATATATTCGAGTATGTGCATATATATGTACATGATGGACGTATCCACACATGTGTGCACATATTTATCTTATTTCATTTTTTCTTATTCTTTCTTAGATTTGTATTGCAATAATTAGTCTATATCTACATATACACACTAGAGTTATATTATACAATATCTTGCATATTATACTCACATATCTTTACACATCTCATTACCATTACAGCATTATTATTTATTGTTTACATTATATTTCATATATTTTGTTTAGTTGCATTTATTGGTCAATATCCAATTCATCTACCTAGTAATTTGAGCTAACATCGTTTGGGTCTGCATTTTTGCAGACAGTGGGGATTATGTATTGTATTTTTTAGATAGAGTTTATCTCGATGCATTATTCTTATATCAGCTTCTTTGCTCACACAACAGTTTTGTTAGGACACTGCAGCCATTGTTGTTGCTGGAACACATGTTATTTTTTGAGTGATTCTTTAGCACCTGCACATTTGGTGTAGTTTTTCTACACTGGTTTATCTTCTGAGTATTTGTTTTAACCATATTGATTGATTTGTATATATATTCTGTATATATTTTATTCACTGTTTATGTTCCATTAATAGTTTTAGTTAAGGTTTTATTGGCATTGCCATTTATAGCAATACATGTTGCACATTTTATTTATTTGTTTCTACAATGCCAGCGTAGTCCGCGTAGATTATATACGTGGAGCTATGTATTGAGTAGTTGGTTTTTGTGTCTGACTATACTGATTACAGAGGGGAATGAGTCATATGACTGTTATCTGAGGATTGATTGGGCTAGACTTAGCGTTAGCGTGTATTTAAATCAAGTTTTAATGTATGTTTCTGTTTGTCTGATGAAGCGGGTGGATCACCTGCGAAAGCGCTTACCTTGAAATAAACCTATTTTTATTCAGAGGACTGTGCTTTGGATTATATTCACGTGTGGCTGATACATCCTATTTTTCAGTGTGTGCAGAACCGAAGGGTTGTATTCCGCATTTGCCCTAACGCTGGGCGTTGGAACGTTTATCCATTTTGGTTGGACCAACAGGTCGTTTGGATTTTTATTCCGTGTGCATGTATTGAAGTTATTTGGGCGGATTTCCTTTTCGCCAGCCTTAATTGGTTTAAGCACCAAGAGATACTGCCGAAACATTTGGTGAGTGGAAACGAACATTGCAAATCTACCATCTACTCACATGTTGTGAACTGCAAGTTTGTCTAAGTGCAGACTGTGAGTTTTTTATTTGGAACTTCTTGTTATATTCTTACACGTATTCCAGCAACTATTATATATGTGAAAGCAGTCGCTTTGAGTTTATCTAACTTTTTATACGCAGCTCCTGGGGTGTATCTGTTTATATATATATATATATATATATATATATATATATATATATATATGTGGGTCTACTTTTGTTTGTCGAAAGCTTGTTCTTTCGAAAAACAAAAGTACGATCTCAATTCTGCAAAAGTGCACTTACACGAACTGGTAACTAAATAAATAAAACACTGCAAAGGCAGTTTTGCAGGGGGGCAAGCGCCCCTACACTCCCCACATTCCCACTACTTTATATGTACTAACTCAGAGATCGCACTACAGTGGGGAAAGAGGTATATTCCCTTATCCCCACTGTAGCGTGCTTATATCCTGCAGTGTTTCTTTTTTTTTTTTTATTTACATTACCGGTTAGGGTCAGACTTTTGTTTGTCGAAAAAATGAGCTTTCGACAAAATATATATATATATATATATATATATATATATATATATATATATATATATATGTATATATATATAGATATAGATATATATACACACACACACACGTATATATATATATATATATATATATATATATATATATATATATATATATATATATGTATTATATATATATATATATATATATATATATATATATATATATGTATTATTTATATATATATATATATATATAAAGACATATTTATATATATATATATATATATATATATATATATATATATATATATATAAAGACATTCATGTCTAATGAGTTAATTTCATGTGATTACAGATGAATGAAATAAAAAAAATAATAATCATGTTTGGATGAAGGGAAATTAACCTTCAGTCATTTCTTACAAGGAATATTCTGTGTGTGTGTGTGTGTGTGTGTTCATGCCTGCATACATGTGTGAACATATGTATGTACATAATATATAGACACATATAAACATGTATACAAATGGGTGTATATGTGTGTATGTATGTTTGTGAAGATTGATAGGTTCTTAGGAGGTTACTAGGCTAATGGCCTTAGGGTCTTTATGAACTTGGCTGTGTGAAAACCTGAGTACCCTTATTGACCATTGTTAGATGGTCATTGTTAGCAGAGTGATTTTGTGATCAGCACCGACTGCTCCTGTCCCTGAGGGATATACATGCTACCCCTGGGGTGAATTTATGGCCACTCATGCAAATATCAAGGTTGTGCTTGAATAGGATCATTGAGGAGCTCTGCTTCACATGGAGTGGGAGCTTATTCCAGAGACCGGCAATCGCTTGAAGGTGTATCTGTCTCTCTAGCATGTTCTGTTAATGTCACATGGTAGGTTGGGATCTCTGGAGTGAGTTATTCTTGTCCCATTTGATTTGGAGATGTGCAGCATTTCCATTAGGGCAGGATCTGAGACTGCCCTGTAGCCCAGGCACAGGTCACCTGTCATCAGCCTGTATGATAATGAGTACAGTGAAAGGGCTTTCAGTCTTTCCATGTATGTCATGTTTTGGAGGCTCTGGATTTTCTTTTTCGGAATCCTCTGTGGTCACTCCAGTTGCTGCAGGTGTCTTGTGAGGTGCATACAGAAGGGAGCATTGTACTCGATTAGTGGTCTGGTAAGGGTCAAGTACAGCAGAGCTATAACCTCGTTGTGGTCTTAGTTATGAGATGTGCAATGTAGAATACTTTTTTTACCACTACTGACACATGGTGATCAAAGTTTAGATTGCTATCAACCTGCGTTTCCAAGTCTCTCACCACTGAGTTTCGGCTTAGAGGGGTGCTATCTATATCATAATTAGCAGGGGCTACTCCTTTGCCAAAGGGGATAATGAGACTTTTTGTGTGTTAAGTTTTAGTCTGTGAGTTTGGCACCGGTCGTTTGTCTCTGTCAGCCGTTTCTGTAATATATTAACATCATTGGGGGACTCTTATGATTGTACCCAATGTACATTCATCTGCAAACCTGGTAAGCCACAGGTCATCTACCTGTGTCTGGACTTCAGACAGATTCCAAACAGTAGAAGGCCCAGCACAGATCTTTGTGGTTCTCCACTCTAACTGGTTTACTGGTGGAGGTGGACTCCTCAACTTTGACTGTGTGCATTCTACCTGTGAGCCAGTTGGCAACCAATCTAGTAATGTATGTGTTGATCCCAAGATGGGAGAGTTTCTCTATGATACCTGAATATTATGCCTGCATACATGTGTGGCTAAATCAGGATACGCGGTATGTGCTGTTATGCTGTCATCCAGCACTTTGTTGACATTCTCAAAGAAGTCCACTAGATTTAATAAGCAAGATTTATTCTTGACGAAACCAAACTGGGTTGGGTCAAGAGTTTGGGGGACGCCTATGTCTTTGTGGATAAGGTACATGATGATACTTACCATAACCTTTCAGATAAGGCTGGTTAGGCATATGGATCAATAGTTCCCAGGGTCAGTTGATGGGACCCCCTTTGTGCAAGGGGATTACTGTTGCTGTTCTGCAGTCTGCCAGGACAAAGCCAGTTCTTGGGCTGTGGTTAAAGAGAGCGCAGAGTGGTTCTGCTAGGTCTTGTTTTAGATTGTTTAGTAAGCAGCATGGGAATTTATTTGCTCCCATAGAGTGCTTGTATGACCTATTCTTTGGAGGTACTCGGTAGAGGACTGTTGTTAGGAATGATTTGGGATATGTCTAGTGGCGACAAAGGGGTGAAGTTGTTACCAAAGCTGTTGGCTAGCAGGTTGGCAATTTCCTCTGGTTCAGTGTGAGTGGTACTGTCCACTGTAAGTTCAGCACACAGCTGGGCATTCTCTTTTAAGTTTTGGACTTAGCTAAAGAATTTGTTAGGATTGTCTTTAGTTAGGTTCATAGGTTCATACTAGGCTATCTGCCCTAGGGCATTTATAAGCCTAGCCAGAGTGTGTGTGGCTTTCACCACCCCTTAGGATGAGAATACTATACCCATTAGTTTGCTGTGCCTCTGTCCAGCAGTGATACAGAGATGATTCCCGGGGTAAACCTACGATCACCCATCCACTCGTCAAGATTTCTCTTGAACAGAGTCAGTGAGGGGCTCTGCCTCACATGGACTGGGATTCTGTTCCATAGTGTAGGGAGTCTCTGGGTGATGAATCTGTCCCTCCAGCACGTCCTATTTATATCCGTGTTGAGGTTTAAGTCTCTTGCTCTCGTGGCTCTGGTGGATTTGGATTTTTGAGGTGGAGCATGTCCATTAATTCCAGGTTGGACATGGCCTTGTATGTCAGGCACAGATCACCTCTGAGCAGACGGTATGCGACTGAATAGAGCTGGAGTTTCTTCAGTCGGGCATCGTATGACATATGTTTGAGCCCCTTTATCCTTTTGGTGAGGAACTTTGGGGTCTTTCCAACTGCTGCAGGTGTCGGGTAAGGTACATTCAATGGGGCGTTGTACTCAATCATTGGTCTGATAAGTGAAGAGTACAGGGGTACAATGACCTCTCCTGATCTGGATGTGAATCCCTTCATGATCAGGTGGGCAATGTAGAAGGTCTTCCTAACCACTTTGGCAATGTGAGTGTCAAAAGAGAGGTTACTGTCAACTTGGGTCCCCAGGTCCCTGATAACTTCTTCCGTGTTTAATGGATTACCACCTATGTAGTAATTAGGGGTTACCTTGTTTTTCCCAAAGGGTATGACTATACATTTTTGGCATTTAGCTTAAGGCCATGGCTCTGGCACCAGTTATCCATTTCTATGAGACCTTTCTGGAGGATGTCTGTGTCTGATGGAGTGTCAATTATGGTGCCCAGTTTGCAGTCATCTGCAAATTTTGTCAGCCACAATCCCCCTATGTTTGCCTGCACTTCAGAAAAATAAATGCAGAACAAGAGGGGCCCAGGACTGAGCCCTGTGGGACATCGCCCGTGACCAGCTTAGAGTCTGACATGGCACCAGCAACTCTAACCCTGTGTGTTCTGTCCTTGAGCCAGTTTGCAACCCATCTTGTGACATATGGGTTTACATCTAAGCTGGTGAGCTTTTCTATGATGCCCGAGTGGGGTATTGTGTTGAACGCTTTTGCTAGGTCAAGGTAGGCTGTGTGAACTGCCTTACCCTCATCAATGGCCTTAGTGACTGTTTCAAAAAAGTCGACCAAGTTCAAGAGGCAGGATCTGCCCTTGACAAAGCCAAATTGGGTAGCATCCAGTGTCTGTAGGTCCCCAATGTCTTTATTTATGAGTTCCATTATGATCCTCTCCATAGCTTTGCAGACAAGGCTCGTCAAGCTTATGGGGGGATAATTTCCAGGGTCCGTAGAAGCACCGCCTTTGTGGAGTGGGACCACAGTTGCCGACGCCATTCTTTGGAGTACGTATCCTGTAGTAAGGCTAAGATTAAACAGCAGCCTTATGTGTGGGTTTAGTTCCTCATTGAGTTCGTGTAGCACACAGCCGGGGACACCGTCCGGTCCCATTGATGCTGTGTTTTTTGCTTTAGAGAGAGCAGCTCTCACCTGGGCATCTGAGATGTTTGGGAGGCTAGACTCTGGTGGGATAGATATTTCTCCTTTGGGGAGGAGGGAGAAATTTGCACTGAACCTGTCTGCCAGTATGTTGGCAATGTCTGTGGGTTCAGTGATTTTTTTTATCATTTTGGACTAATTCTGAGCATATCTGGGAGGGAGTTTCCACCCAGGTTTCTAACATAGCTAAAGAAGGCTTTATGATTGTCTTTTGTGTCATTAGCAATTTTTCTCTCAAAGTTGGCCTTGGATGATTTTATGAGTGATCGTAGTTTTTTGCTAGTATTGATCAGAGATACCTTCCCTTTTAGGGATTTTGCTCTGTCATGTAGTAGCTTTCTCCTCTTGTTGTAGAGTTTGTTTATGGCTGGAGTCCACCAGACCGGGCGCCTGCCTTTGGTGGAAAGGGTCTTGATTTTATTAGGGATTGCTTGATCCATACATTCCTGGAGGTGCTCGTAGAAGGCATTTGTAAGGGTTTCAGCAGCGTGGGTTGTGGTTTCCACTGGCTCGGGGCCCTTGAAGGATACCACTCCAGTCTTAAGAAGTGTGAAGTTTGCTTTTGAGAAGTTCTTCACTGTGGTATTTTTGCTGGGGTGGGGCGGGATGTGGATCTCCAGTGAGATTAATTTATGGTCTGATCTCACCAATGAGGGATATACTTCCGGTGTGGAGCATTTTGTCCCCATGTTTGTGATGATCAGGTCTAGTATATTTTCTCCTCTTGTGAGAATGGTGACTAGTTGTTCCATAGCATTTGAGTTTATGAACTCAAGGAACCTTTGGGCTAGGGTGTTGGGGCTTGAGTAATGTTCCCAGTCTATGTTTGGGTAGTTGAAGTCACCCAATATGATGGTGTTTGGAGAGACATTCATACTCTCCATTGTCTTCAAGAAGGCTGTGTGGGTTTCCTGAGTTTGAGAAGGTGGTCTGTAGCATGTTACAAACTGTAGGGCAGTTTTACCTATGGTTAATTGCACCTGGATGGTCTCCGATGCTTTGTGCGTTGCCACTAACCTGCAGGTGTGGGTATCCTTTATGAATATGGATACTCCCCCTCCTTTTGTGGTTCGGTCCGGATTTTGGGGCCGGAACGCATGATATGAGGTATAACCTGATAGTGCTGGGGTGCTCTCAGGAGCCTTGAACCAGGTTTCAGTCACAGCACAGACATCGATGTTCTCCATACTGAGGAGGGCTTCGAGGGCATGCATCTTGAGGTTTAGACTTCTGGCATTGAGCAGTATTACCCTTAGTTTTTCTCCATTTTTGTTTTCTAGGGCGGTAGGTTTATCATTTGAGCCTTGCCTAAAAAAGGGAATATGGGGGTGGCAAGAGCCTTTGCCAATATCCGAAGCCCAGGGTGACAGGTGCAAGCCGCCCTCAAGCAGCGTGGCTTGTCAAGCATGTCATCCCAGGCAGACAGACATTGGATCCCCTTAGAATGACACCAGTAATTAAGCCAATTATTAAAGCTGATCATTTTGTCTCTGTATTGTGGCATCATTCTTAGTGAGGGTAGGATACTGCTCAGGGTCAGGGTCATACCGGCCTGGGCTACATAATCTGAGAGCTCCTCTATGTCTCTTTTCATGTAGTCCAGGGAGGTACGTCTCAGGTCGTTCACACCGGCATGGACAATGACTGAGTCATACTTGTACTTGCTGTGGAGTGACCTAAGTGCTTGTGTTATGTGACGGATTCTAACGCCTGACAGGCAGCTTACTGTAATCTTTTCCTTGTTCAGTCTGGTGAGTGGGACGTCAGTGTGTCTGACTATGGAGTCACCTATAACAAGTGTGTCTGGCATTGTGTTTGGCCTTAAGGGCTGTGACTGTTTAGCACACTGACTTTGAGAACTATGTGTTGCATGTCTTATGTCTTGAGGTGGCAGTTGCTTGGGTGTCTGCTTTGGAGGCCTCTGTAGTTTTGGTAGATTTTTGATCAGTGCCTCCGAGTATGTCTTTGTGTGTTTATGTGTTTGTTTTGCAGTTGTGATAGTTCTATGTGAAACTGGGTTTGTGGTGTGCGTGGTTTCCTTCTCCTCCTGTCTGGTCTTGCCAGTCCTGAGTTGAGAGAGCTCAGCCTCCAGTTTGGCTATTTGCTAATGCTAATTTAGACTCATTGCTAGCCTTATCGGACTTAACATATCTGATTTGCTTGTTCAAGCTGTGGAGGGTATTCTTCCTCTGTTGAGTAAGTTCCCTCTTGTTCTTAGATGTTAGTTTTTCTTTTGTTGTATAACTTATTCATACTTACAGTCCACCAGGGTGGCTTGTTTTTTTCGGAAAAACCTGGATGTCCTTCAAGGATGCATCTGCAGTCATCACATATGGGTTGTCCTGCCTCAGGCAGCCCTTCGGTCGGCCGGATTCCAAAGTCTGGGTCCAGCGTCGGCTGATGTCACCCTTTCCCCGACGTCAGAGTGCCTGGGGTATAAAAGCGTCAGCCGACGCCATCTTCCCCAGTCTTTCTTGCCGCGTGGTGCCCGAAGCAGAAGCAGTTCGCAAGTGCCGGTCGGCCAGCTCCTGTAATTCAGCTACCGAAGACTTCAAAAGCTAAGTACCCCGTTGGGGACTCTTTCTTGCCTCAGCCGATGTCAGATAAAGTTAATAATTGCTTAACTTGTGGGAAACAAATACCTCATAAGGATTTCCACTCTTACTGCCTCCCCTGCCTAGGCCCAGACCACGACGTCTCGGCCTGTTCAGCCTGTGCTTCCTTCAACCGACGCACTCTTAGACGTCGGGCGGAGTTCACAGAGGAATTTTTTGGGGCTAGTTTTTCATACAATATGCCGTCGGAGACTCTGACTTCTCATTTAACAAAGAAACGGAAGGACAAGGACCGACACACGTGGGCCGCGGTTTCGGCTGAAACCACGGCCAGGCCTACCGTGAGTGTCTCGGTCTCGGCTGAAACCGAGTCCTTGGTACTCCCGACCCCCGAAACCGCTCAACCGACAACCTCGGCCCCGGAGGCCCCTGCTGAGTCGGTTATTGAATTTCCTTCAGAAACTGGTGTCTTGGAAATTTCCGACACCATTCCTCTAGACAAAACTACACCAGCACGTGGTGCAGCTAGGCCTCCTGCATCCATGTCCATAAAGGCATTCACCAGGGCTAAAGCTGCTAAACATACAAAAGCTATGCCTCCCAGGTTTATTCCACAGGGACCCTCTACAAGTTCACAGATTCGAACTTTAGCAGAGGACCTTATTTCCTTAATTAGGGGCTCTCAACCCCATCCGGCCAGGGGCTGTCAACCCCCTCTAGACATAAGGCCCAGGGTTGAGCCCTCTGATCCCCACTCCTCAGAGGAGGCCTCTGATGGCTCTGCTCTCTCGGACTACCAGGAGGAGGCTTTTTCGGCCTACGAGGATTCTGATGCAGAGGAATCAATCCCCTCGGCCTCCCCTCCTGAAGAACTATCCTTCGGGGAGACCCTTCACACTATGAGAGAGCATTTCAAATGGCAGGGCCAGGAATTCTCTGATTCCAGGAAAAGATTAAGAACTTTTCTGCATTTACCTCAGCATAGACCTTTGGCTATCCCTCCTGTTTTGAATGTCATTGATGATGTGTACTCTGAATCTAGCATAATCCCTGACACTCTTCCTCCGGCCCCTGTCAAACCCGATAGGTACTACAGGGTCCTGGACTCGCATCTTTTTCTTTACAAGGCCCACTCTGCTGATTCAGAAACTATTTCCCAGGGCCCTAAAGGGGTTGCAGCTGCCACTACTAAAAACCCACTCCCCTCTGAAAGGGAGTCCAGGGCTTTAGAGAGATGGGGTAAAAAAGTGTATACTTCTGCTACTCTTTCTATGAGGGCATTAAATTGTCAATTTCATATGATACAGTACCAAGAGTATTTGTTAGATGAATTGCATAAGAAACCATCTTCACCTGAACTCCTAGATCGCAAATCACTTCAGGATCTGGTACATAACTCCCAGCAGGTTAGCAACTATTTCTTACAGTGTGGTTATGATGCATTGGAAGCTTCATGTAGGTCAGCTATGACAGGTGCAGTCATACGTAGGCATGCATGGCTGAAGGAACAATCTCTGCCAGACCATGTTAAAGCTAAGCTTCTGGATGCTCCACTGGAAAAGCAAAAGTTATTTGGCTCCACTGCTCAGGAGGTCTTAAAGAAATTTGAGGAAAAGGCAAAATCTGTACAAACAGTCAAAGATTTTCTACAAGTCCAACCACCAAGATTCAGCAGAAATTGGCCTACCAAGAATTGGTCCTTTCCGGACACAGAAAGATTTCAGAGAGGCAAGAGCAGGCGTGCCAGAGGTAGAGGGCAAGCTAGAGGCTCCTACAGAGGACGTCAATGGCAGCCTCCCAACCAGAGAGGTAGTGCAGGACCTACAACTGCTGCACAAGGACAGACTCAATGACTTTGCTTTGACTCCGCCAACCAGGGCTAAATTAGAAGCACCTTTGGGCGGAAAGCTTTCTTTATTCTCAGAAAATTGGCACAGTATTACAAGAGACAAATGGACACTGCAAATAATAGACAAAGGATACAGGTTCCATTTTCACACATTGCCAAAAAGAAAAGGCATGCCAGACCTGCCACCAAATCAAAGGGCAGAGGCTTTGAAACAAATCTCCAACTTAATGCAAATGAAAGCTATAGAAAAGGTTCCTCTTTCAGAACAAGGCCAAGGATTTTATTCCAGACTATTCCTTGTTCCAAGAAAAGAAAATCAATGGAGGCCTATTCTCGACTTGTCCGCACTGAATACTTATCTCATTGTGCCAAAATTCAAAATGCTGACTCTACAGCAACTCCTTCCCATGCTGGGCAAGGGGTCTTGGCTGGTGAGTCTAGACCTCAAGGAGGCATACCTGCATGTCCCTATCAGACAAAGTTGCAGAAGACACCTCAGATTTCTTGCAGGTTCAGAGCATTATCAATTCTCAGCATTGCCCTTTTGCTTATCTACTGCGCCCAGAGTATTCACGAAATGCCTGGCATCAGTAATTGCACACTGCAGACTTCAGGGGATTCAAATATACCCATATCTGGACGACTGCCTTATACAAGCGGACAGCCAACAAACTTTGGTAAAGGACTTGAATTATGCCATCCACCTACTGCAGGCCTTGGGATATACAGTCAACATTCACAAATCAAGACTTGTTCCATCCCAAAGAATAACTTTTCTGGGTGCGGATCTAGACACAGCCACCCAAATGGCTTTTCTCACAGAAGAAAAACAAAGACAACTACCGGATTACTTCAAGAATCTGACAAGATAAACTCAGCTGACTGCAAGGAAAATCCTGCAGGCCCTGGGTTACATGGCATCTTGCATTTTTCTGATTCCACAAGCAAGGCTGCATATGAGGAAACTACAATGGTACCTAAGGAGTTTATGGACTCAGCACAGTCACAGCTTAGAAACTTTGATCCCACTCATTCCATGCCTCCAAAAGGAATTTCTGTGGTGGGTTCAAGCAAGCCAGTCAAACAGGGGTCTGCCCTTCAGCAAGCCAATAGCCAGCCAAACCATTACAACGGTTGCTTCAGACCATGGTTGGGGTGCACACATGGAGGGCAGATGTATTCAAGGACTGTGGTCACAAAAGGAGCTACGCATGCACATAAAGCAAAAGGAAATGCTGGCAGTGATACATGCAATCGAGGCCTTCAAACTCTTTCTGCATCAAGGCCACCTGCTAATAAGGACAGACAACACCACAGTTATGTGGTACATAAACAAGCAAGGAGGCACCCATTCCTACCCTCTTTGCAGACTGGCAATGAATCTATGGGAACTTTCCTTGAAACTCAATGTAGAGCTGCAATCCCAGTTTGTGCCAGGAAAAGACAATATACTGGCGGACAGCTTAAGCAGAAATATCATGGATGCACACGAATGGATGCTGCACCCAGACATCTTCCTACAGATAACACAATCATGGGGAAGGCCAGACATAGATCTTTTTGCCTCCCCCCACAATCATCAGCTGAAGAAATTCTGCTCAAGGACATACCACCCACAAGCATGGAAAGTAGACGCCCTATCATTCAGCTGGAGAACTCTAACAGTGTATGCATTTCCACCTCTTCCATTAATGACCAAGGTCTTACTGAAGATCAGGACAGAGCAGCCAAAAGTGATTCTGATAGCTCCGGACTGGCCAAGACAGCACTGGTACCCACTGTTAAAGAGCATGTCACGCACGAAACCATGGCCTCTTCCTCAATGGCCACTTCTCCTGACACAGCACAATTACAAAACTCTGCATTCCAACCTGAAAACCTTGCAACTAACAGCCTGGAGAATACCTTGACTCCTCCTCAGGATAAGCTATCCAAGAGAGTGAAGGATATCATCATGGAAGCTCGCCGGCCTTCCACAAGAAAGGCATATTCAGCAAAATGGAAAAGATTTCACACTTGGAGCACCACAAAGGGCCTAGATGCGACAGTGATGAACATGGCACATATCCTGGAATACTTGGCAGAAATGCTCCACAATGGCCTGTCTTACTCTTTCATTAAAATTCATGCTTCAGCAATTTCAGCAGAGTACAATACTGATCCACCTGTCTTTTCTCATCCTATCCTGACAGTTTCTAAGAGGAGTTAAAAACATCAATCCTCCAAGGAAACCTCCAGTGCCTACTTGGGAACTTAACTTCGTGTTGGAAAAAACTAACTCTGCCTCCCTTTGAACCAGCAGCATCTGCAGAACTACAGTTCCTGTCTTGGAAGACCTCCTTCCTTCTGGCCATAACCTCAGCAAGAAGAGTATCTTTTTTTTTTTTTTTTAAAACAGGTTTAAGCAAGAAGAGTATCTGAGTTACAGGCCCTCATGGCAGTACAGCCATTTCTTATTTTTCATCAGGACAGAGTCTCATTGAGAACCAATCCTTCATTTATGCCAAAGGTGGTATCCAGGGTCTCATTAAACCAAGCTATTCACCTGCCTACCTTCTTTCCAAATCCACAAAACAAAGGGGAGAAACTTCTGCACACCCTGGACATACACAGACCGTTGCGCTACTACTTGGACAGAACTAAAAGCTACAGAAAAACTGACCAGCTGTTGGTAGCATATGCTGCTGGTGCACAAGGAAAAGCAATTTCCAAACAGACAATTTCAAAATGGATAGGGAATTGCATTTGTTTTTGTTATTCCTTTCATAGAAAAACTGTGCCAGCTAACATTAGACCTCATTACACCAGAGCCACAGCCACCTCCACAGCCTTCTTAAGAGGGGTGGCTACCAAGGACATTTTAGAAGCTGCTACATGGAGCTCCGTGCATACATTTGCCAAGCATTACAATTTACCTTTATATTCCAGATCCAGAGCAGGCTTTGCTACGGCAGTCCTGCAGGGCATTTTAGCTACACCATCCTTTACATAGATCCTCCACCCCCAGATTGGCTATGGTATTCTACCCATATGTGATGACTGCAAATGCATCCTTGAAGGACATAGTACAGTTTTGTACCTACCATAAATATAGATGTCCGATAGGTATGCATCTGCAGTCAGGTTTACCCTCCCTCCTTCCCCTCTTTGGTATTTATTGGGTATTCTTCCCTCTCTCTCATAGCTAGCTGGGGTTATCTATTATGGTGTATTTGTTTTATATATATATATATATATATATATATATATACATATATATATTTCTGTGCATGTTTGGAATTTATTGCATTTTTCCATATTTAGCCTTCCTTTGAGGGCACCTGGCATCTGGGGCAAGAAACACTGAGGAAGATGGCGACGGCTGATGCTTTTATACCCCAGGCGCTCTGACGTTGGGGAAAGGGCAACATCAGCCGATGCCGGACCCAGACTTTGGAATCCGGCCGACTGAAGGGCTGCCTGAGGCAGGACAACCCATATGTGATGACTGCAGATGCATACCTATCGGACATCTACATTTATGGTAGGTACAAAACTGTACTTTTTGTTCCTGTTAAGTATATCCAAGTCAATGCATTTGTTTAAGTGGCTATATAAGGCATTTGTGTATTCCTCTGTATAGGAGTCATTGTTAGCTATTTTGGCAGGGGCTTTGAATCTTTTTATACCATCGCTTAGTAGGCATTAGTTTGCTTTGGGGAAATTTTTCATTTTTTTTTTTACTCCTGTGGGGGTGTCAGGACTGATCTTCACTTCAAATGAGACAGATTTATTGTCAGAACTTACCAGGGAGGGCAACACACAGGGGGTAGTGCAATGACCCCCCCCCCCATGTTGGTGAGCACTACAGTAGTTCCAGGACATTTGAGTTGAGTCCTTGTGGGGATGCAGATTAACTGTTCCAGGGCATTTGGATTAACAGAGTCCAGGAATCTTAAAGTGATCATGTTTGTGCTCATGTAATTCACCCAATTGATGGAAAGATAGTTGAAATATCCCATGACTAGTGTGTTTGGCTTTATACTGAGTGACTCTAGCTAGTCTAGGTAGGCGGTGTGCTTCTGCTGGTTCATGGTGGAGGACCTGTATGTAGCGATGATATGGAAGGGTATTTTACCTATATTTAATTGAACTTGGAGTCGTTTAAGAGACTCATCCTGTTTAACCATTCTCGAGGTTTATTTGGGTTTAATGAAGATGGATATACCTCCACCTTTGGTTCTTTCATTTTCATTTTGGGGTCTGAATGTGTGAAAGGCCTTGAATGGCCAGGGTGCTGTCAGCGGCCTTGAACCAAGTCTCAGTGACTGCACAAATGTCAGCATCTTCCAAAGTAAGGACTGCTTCCAGGGAGTACAATTTACTGTTTAAGCTCCTAGCATTAAGCAGCATGACCTTGAGTTTGTCTTTTGTGAATTTCTTTACATCGGAAGTTTTGTTGTTTGGACATTACCTAAAAAAGGCAGTATGGGGGAGGTAAGGGTCTTTGCCAGTATCCAAAAGCCTTGAGAAAACAGGTGAAGGCCATCTCTGGCAAAGCAGCATGGACTGTCGGCCATGTCTTTCCAGGCAGACAGATACTGGATCCCCCTGGAGTGACACCAGAAGCTAAGTCAATTATTGAAATCAGTCATTTTTTGACTGTATTGCAACATCGTCCTAGGTGAAGGTAGAATGCTGCTTATACCTCCCTGAGACACACAATCTGAGAGTTCAGCCACGTCTCTCTTCATGTAATCCAGAGAGGTACATCTCAAGTTGTTCACACCAACATGTACTATGACAGAGTTATAACGGTAATTGTTGATGTCCTTCAAGGATGCATCTGCAGTCATAACATATGGGTTGTCCTGCCTCAGGCAGCCCTCGGTCGGCCGTATTCCAAAGTCTGGGTCTGGCCTCGGCTGATGTCGCACTTCACCCGACGTCATAACTCCTGGGGTATAAAGGCATCAGCCAACGCCATTTTCCTCAGTCTTTCTTGCCGCGCGGTGCCCGAAGCAGAAGCCGTTCGCAAGTGCCGGTCGGTCAGATCCAGAGATTTCAGCTACCGAAGACTTCTAAAAAAGCTAAGTACCCCGTTGGGGACTCTTTCTTGCCTCAGCCGATGTCAGACAAAGTAAATAATTGTTTAACTTGTGGGAAACAAATACCTCATAAGGATTTCCACTCTTACTGCCTCCCTTGCTTAGGCCCAGACCACGACGTATCAGCTTGTTTAGCCTGTGCTTCCTTCAACCGACGGACACTTAGACGTCGGTTGGAGTTTGCAGAAGAGTTTTTTGGTCCTGCCTTTGCATATAAAATGCCATCGGAGACTCCGACTACACATTTAGCTAAAAAACGCAAGGAAAAGGACCGACCCTCGCGGCCCACGGTTTCGGCTGAAACCACGGTTAGGCCTACCGCAAGTGTCACGGTTTCGGCTGAAACTGAGTCCTCGGTTCTTCCTTCGGCCGCTGGCATGCCTCCGGCAACCGAGGCCACAGAGGCCCCGGCTGAGTCGGCTACAGAAATGCCTACCGAAGAAGCAGGCACACAAGAATTGTCCGACACCATTTCGTTGGACATTTCTACTCCTGCACGTGGGGCAGCTAGACCCCCTGCTTCTATGTCAATTAAGGCCTTCTCCAGGGCTAAAGCAGCTAAACTTTCCAAGGCCTTACCTACAAAAGCTCCCCCTCACGGACCTTCCTCCAGTTCTCAGATTCTCAGCCTTGCTAAGGACCTTATTTCTTTGATCAGAGGATCCCAACCTCACCCAGACAGGGCCTCACAACCTCCTCCTGAAAAAAGGCCTAGGACTGAACCCCCTGAACCTCTCTCCTCTGACTATTCCTCGGATGGATCAGATTTATCAGACCATCAGGAAGGACCATACTCACCTTATGAGGATTCGTATGCAGAAGACTCCATTCCTTCTGCCTCCCCCCCAGAAGAATTTTCATTTGGGGAAACTCTACATTCAATGAGGGAACATTTCCAATGGCAGGGTCAGGATTTTTCTGATTCTAGGAAAAGGCTAAGGACTTTTTTACACTTACCACAGCATAGGCCTTTAGCCATACCACCTGTACTATCAGTTGTTGATGATGCATACAATGATGCCAGTTCAGCCCCTGATTCTCTTCCCCCGGCCCCTGCCAAACCTGACATATGACAGGGTCCCGGATTCTCACTTCCACTTGTACAAGGCCCACGCTGCAGACCCAGAAACCATTTCTCAGGGCCCTAAGGGTGTTGCAGCTGCCTCTGCCAAAAACCCCCTACCCTCTGAAAGAGAATCAAGAGCATTAGAGAGATGGGGTAAAAAGGTTTATACATCTGCTACTCTTTCTGCCAGGGCTTTAAACTGTCAATTTCACATGATACAGTACCAGGAATTTTTGTTAGATCAGCTGAATAAAAAGCTTTCCTCTCCTGAACCTTTAGACCGTAAGTCCCTTCAGGAGTTGGTACACAATTCTCAGCAGGTCAGTAATCATTTCTTAAAATGTGGCTATGATACACTGGAGGCTTCATTTAGATCAGCTATGACTGGAGCAGTGATTCGAAGGCATGCCTGGCTAAAAGAGCAATCCTTGCCAGACCATGTTAAGTCTAAACTCCTAGATGCCCCTATGGAGAAACAAAGTTTATTTGACTCCCCTGCACAGGAGGTTCTAAAGAAAGTGGAAGAAAAAGCAAAATCTGTGCAAACAGTCAAGGATTTTCTGCAGGTCCAACCTCCGAGGTTCAGCAGAAATTGGCCTTCAAAGAATTGGTCCTTTCCAGACACCTCCAGAGCACAAAGAGGCAGAAATAGACGCCCAAGAGGCAGAGGTCAATCAAGGGGTGCCTACAGGGGCCGTCAGTGGCAACCTGACAACCAGAGGAGTGCCTCTACAGCTGCGACTGCAACCACTTCCACTGGACAGACACAATGACTTGGCTCTGATTCCGCCTACCAGGGAACAATTGGAAGCACCCTTGTGCGGAAAGTTAGCTTTATTTTCAAAAAACTGGCATTGCATTACAGGAGACAAATGGACTTTGCAAACTATACACAAAGGCTACAGGTTTCACTTCCACACTTTACCAAAAAAGAGAGGAATGCCAAACCTTCCGCCAAGCCAGAAGTCAGAGGCTCTAAAACAAATCACCAACTTACTACGAATAAGAGCAATAGAAAAGGTACCATCTATGGAACAAGGCCAAGGATTTTACTCCAGACTATTCCTTGTACCAAGAAAAGAAACTCAATGGAGGCCTATTCTCGACTTGTCTGCACTGAACACTTATCTCATTGTACCAAAATTCAAGATGCTGACCCTACAGCAACTTCTTCCCATGTTGGGCAAGGAGTCTTGGCTGGTGACTCTAGATCTCAAGGAGGCATACCTGCACGTCCCTATACGTCCAGATTGCAGAAGACACCTCAGATTTCTTGCAGGATCAGAGCATTATTAATTCTCAGCATTGCCCTTTGGCTTATCTACTGCGCCCAGAGTATTCACGAAATGCCTGGCATCAGTAATTGCTCATTGCAGGCTTCAGGGAATTCAAATCTACCCATACCTGGACGACTGCCTAATACAAGCGGACAACAAGACAAAAATAATAAAGGATTTGGCCTATGTCGTACAACTGCTGCAAGCCTTGGGATACACAGTCAACATACAGAAGTCAAGACTAGTGCCATCCCAAAGGATAACATTTTTGGGTGCAGAACTGGACACAATAACTCAGATGGCTTTTCTCACAGAAGAAAAACAGAAACAGCTTCCAGTCTACTTCACGGCATTGACAAGACAAACTCAGCTTACTGCAAGGAAAGTCCTGCAGGCCGTGGGTTACATGGCATCCTGCATAATCTTGATCCCACATGCCAGACTGCATATGAGAAAATTACAATGTTACCTAAGAAATGTATGGTCTCAACACAGACACAGTCTAGAAACCATGATACCAATCATTCCATGCCTGAAAAAAGAATTCCTGTGGTGGGCTCAGGCCTGCCAGTCCAACAGAGGGTTGCCTTTCCACAAACCACAACCAAGGCAGACCATCACCACGGACGCCTCAGACCTAGGCTGGGGCACACACATGGAAGACAAGTGTATCCAAGGCCTATGGTCCCAAGACCAGCTGAAACTGCACATAAATCTAAAGGAGATGCTGGCAGTGAAACATGCAATAGAGGCATTCAAATCATTCCTCCAGCATGGACACCTGCTGATAAGGACGGACAATACCACAGTCATGTGGTACATCAACAAACAGGGAGGCACGCATTCCTACCCTCTATGCCGGATGGCAATGGAACTGTGGAACCTAGGCCTGAATCTCAACATTCAACTACAGGCCAGATTTGTACCAGGAAAAGAGAATTCTCTAGCAGACAAATTAAGCAGAACTACCACGGATGCTCACGAATGGATGCTGCATCCAGATATCTTCAAAACCATAACAAAGAAATGGGGAATGCCAGAGATAGACCTGTTCGCCTCCCCACTCAACCACCAACTGAAGAAATTCTGCTCAAGAGAATACCACCCACAAGCCTGGAGGGTGGACTCCCTTTCTTTCAGCTGGAAGGCCCTGACAGTTTATGCCTTTCCACCTCTCCCATTGATGTACAAAGTTCTACTGAAGATCAGGGAGGAACAGCCAAAGGTAATTCTGATAGCTCCAGACTGGCCAAGGCAGCATTGGTACCCGCTACTGAGAAGCATGTCTCGGACGAACCCATTGCCTCTACCACTATGGCCTTTACTTCTAACACAGAACAACTACAAGACCCTGCATCCAAACTTGAAAACGCTGCAGCTAACTGCCTGGAAAATTGCATAAAACAAAACCAACCTGTTTTATCTCAGAGGGTCAAGGACATTATCCTGGAGGCTCGCAGACCCTCCACAAGGAAAACATACTCAGCCAAATGGAAGAGATTCCTCATTTGGAGTGCATCAAAGGGAACAGATGTCACGCTTGCAAACCTAGCACACATCCTAGAATACTTAGCAGAACTGTTCCACAATGGCCTGTCCTATTCTTCCATTAAGATTCATGCTTCAGCAATTTCAGCAGAGTACAACATGGATCCTCCTATCTTCTCTCAACCTCTTCTCAGGCAATTTCTAAGAGGGATCAAAAATGTAAAACCTCCAAGGAAACCACCTCTGCCTGCATGGGATCTCAATTTTGTACTGGAAAAATGAACACTTCCCCCTTTTGAACCAGCAGCATCAGCAGACTTACAGTTCTTATCTTGGAAGACTGCCTTCCTTCTAGCAATCACTTCAGCAAGAAGGGTATCCGAGTTACAGGCATTAATGGCAGTACAGCCTTTCCTTATCTTTCACCAGGATAGAGTGTCTCTGAGAACCAATCCTACTTTCATGCCAAAGGTGGTAGCCAGGGTATCCTTGAACCAAGCTATTCATTTACCTACGTTCTTCCCTAACCCACAGAACAGGGGGGAAAAGCTACTACACACCTTGGATGTACATAGACAACTGCGCTACTACCTGGACAGAACTAAGACCAGCAGAAAACTGACCAGCTTCTGGTAGCATATGCAACAGGAGTGCAAGGAAAAGCAATTTCCAAACAGACAATTTCAAAATGGATAGGAATTTGTATTCGATTCTGTTACTCTTTTCATGGAAAGACAACTCCTGAAAATATCAGGCCTCACTCCACAAGGGCTACAGCCACCACTACAGCTTTCCTACGAGGAGTGGCTACCAAAGACATTTTAGAAGCTGCTACTTGGAGCTCCGTGCATACATTTGCCAGGCATTACAATCTTCCTTTATACTCCAGATCCCGAGCAGGCTTTGCAACTGCAGTTTTACAAGGGATCTTAACTACACCATCTTTATCTTAGTGCCTCCTCCCCCAGTTTGGCTATGGTATTCTACCCATATGTTATGACTGCAGATGCATCTTTGAAGGACATAGTACAGTTTTGTACCTACCATAAATGTAGATGTCCGATAGGTATGCATCTGCAGTCAGGATTACCCACCCTCCTTCCCCTCTGTGGTATTCCTAGGGTGCTTACCCCTCTTTCAGCTAGCTGGGGGAATCTATTATGGTGTATTTGTTTGTGTGTATATATATTTTGTTTGCTACTGTTTGGAATTTACAACATTTATCCAAATTTAGCCTTCCTAGAGGGCACCTGGCATCTGGGGCAAGAAACACTGAGGAAAATGGCGTCGGCTGATGCCTTTATACCCCAGGAGCTATGACGTCGGGTGAAGTGCCAGACCCAGACTTTGGAATCCGGCCGACCGAGGGCTGCCTGAGGCAGGACAACCCATATGTTATGTCTGCAGATGCATACCTATCGGACATCTACATTTATGGTAGGTACAAAACTGTACTTTGAGTGACTTGAGTGAGTGCGTGATTTGATGGATCCTGGCACCTAACAGGTAGCTGACCGTGACCTTTTCCTTGTGAGGGGGGCAATAGTGTGTCTCACTGTTATGTCATCTATGACCAGAACATTTGATTTTGAGGTGTTTTGCTTTAGGGGCCAAATTCTTGAAACACTGATAAGTGTGCTATGTGTCGTGGTGGATTCTGTTCATGCACCAATATGTGTATGTTTTTTGCACTTGGGAGGTCTCTGGTCTTTTGCTAGGCTGTTAGAGAGTGCCTCCATGTATTTGGGTTTGTGTCTTGACTTTAGCTTGTGTGAGAGGGGAGTTGTGTGTGCTGACAACCTGTTCTATGTCTTGTTTATTGTTATGTGAGGGGACTGATTCTAATTTCATGGTATAGTTACATGTCTCACATACTGCATTTGTTTGCTTTAGGAGCAAGGGGTTGTGCGTATACATGAGGCAATTGCTACATTGCCTCAGGATGCCCATGTCAATTAGGTTGGCTGGAGAAATGGTGGGAAACTGTCCATCCATTATGGCGGGTATATACTGTAGTAACTAGTGAGGATCAGCTAGATGGACCAAGGTTTATTTGTGAGGCTAACAAAGGCGGCTGTTCTGTGCAGGGCTAAGGGTAGAAGACTGGGTCAGTGCAGCTGCATTAAGCACAGAGAGGCAGCAAAGCTAGGGAGGTTTCTCTCGCAGATATCAAGGTAAAATTGCGTTTCTAAGCGTTTGCATCTATACATGGCAGAGCTAAACCCCGCTGCTCAGTGCGCAGCTACAGGCAAACACAGTGCTTGAATACAAGTGAAGTCAAACAGTTTTAACACAAACTAGCCAATAGGAAAGCCCAAAACTGAGCCTTTTTCCAACAATCCCCAAGTCAGATGGGTCCTGGGCTACACACCTCTGCCACAAGGGTGCAGGAGGGTCTTCTTCATAGGTTTATAGATGTTTACTAGGCTAACAACCACAAGGGCCTTTTTAAGCTTAGCCATGCATTCCAAATCTCTGACCAGTTCTGATACCCTTGATAAGTGTAAGCATGGGCCTGGAGATGAACCATTTACAGGTTACCTGTTTGCATCAGAGACATAGGTGCCAAAACAGGGATGAATTTGTGGTTTTCCCATCCAGTTGTCCAAGTTGCACTTGAATTGGATTATAGAGGAACTCTGCTTCATGTGGATGGGGAGCCTGTTCCATAGATGGGGTAGTCTCTGGGATACACACCTATCTCTCCAGCTGGTCTTATTTATATCACAAGCAAGGTTTAAGTCTTTAGAATGGGTAATTATGGTACTGTTTGTTTTGTGACTATGCAAGAGGTCCATCAGGATGGGGTCTGAAAATGCCCTGTATGTCAGGCATAGCTCTCCCCTCAAAAGCCTGTGGGAGGCAGAATGCAGGGATAGGGCCTTGAGGCGGTCTGCAGAGGACATACTACTTATGCCCTGTTTTTCTTTTAGTGAGGAACCTCTGTGGACGTTCCAGTTGTTGGATATGCCTGGTTGGGTACATACCAAAGGGGGTGTTGTACTCAATGATAGGTCTGATGAATGCCAAATACAGTGGAACAATGACTTCCTTGGACTTAGATGCCATACCTTTGTTTATAAGTTGCACAAAATAGAATGATTTCCTCACCACTGCAGACACATGATGATCAAAGGCTAGATTAATATCTATGTGTGTCCCCAACTCCCTGACTACTGGGTCAACTCTAAGGGGTGTGTTGTCAATATGATAGTTATGAGGGATGGATGACTTCCTAAAGGATACTGTTGTGCATTTTTTGGCATTTTGTTTTAGTCCATGACTCTGACACCAGTTGTTTGTCTGTGTCAGCCCCTCCTGGAGAACATTTGTGCCAGTGTGAGGTTCAGTGACAGCTCCTAATTTGCAATCATCTGCAAATTTAGTCAGCCAGAGACCACTGACATTGGCCTTGACTTCTGAGAAATAAATGCCAAAAAGGAGCGGTCCAAGGACTGATACCTGAGGGACTCCACTTGTGACTGGCCTCTTTGTAGATGTGGACTCCCCAATTCTAACTTCCTGGGTCCTGTCTGTGAGCCAGTTGGCTATCCACTGGGTGACATACGGGTTTGTACCTAACCTCTTGAGTTTGTCAACAATGCCCGAGTGAGGTATTGTGTCAAATGCCGTGGCCAGGTCAAGGTAGGCAGCGTGAACAATTTTGCCGTCATTCCTTTGGTGAACTTCTCAAAGAAGTCCACCAGGTTAGTTAGGCATGATCTGCCCTTGACGAAACCAAACTGAGAAGTTTACTATATCTCTCTTGATCATGTCCATGATAACTCTTTCCATGGCTTTACGTATAAGACTAGTGAGACATATGGGTGTGTAGTTTCCAGGATATATAGATGGCCCACCTTTGTGCAAAGGGATGACTCTTCCCTTTCTTCATTCATGAAGCACAAAGCCTGTTTTGAGGCTACATTTAAATAGTAATTTCAGAGGCCCTGATAGGTCATGTTTCATGCTATTTAGAAGGCATCCTGAGATATTGTCTGGGCCCATTGATGCAGTGTTCTTGGCCTTCGAGAGAGCATTAAGAACCTGTTTCCTAGTGATAGTAGGGGGGTTGTAGTTGATGATATTTCCTGAGGGAAGGTTGAGGGGGAGAGAAGAGTAAAGTTGGAGCTGAATTTATCAGCCAGGAGGTTTACTATGTCTGCTGGCTCAGTATAGATGGCTGCATTTACAATGAGCTCTGCACACAATTTTGTATTGCTTTTGAGGGTGCTGGGTGCTGCACCTCCTAATTTTTGCCATGATTTTCTCCTTCCTGTTATACAGCCTATTGATATTGTGATTCAACCAGGGTGGCTTGTTTTTTGAGTTAGTTCTCTACTTCTTTCTGGTGGGTACAGCTGCCTCTATGCAGCTATTAGCATGCTTGTACAGGGTTTCTGTGAACAGTTCTGCATAGGCAGAATTGTTCTCAGGGTTTATAGGGGCTTTAAAGTTTGCCTTGTGCTTACTTAGTAGCAGGCGGTTAGCCTTAGAATCGTTCCTGAATATTCCCGGTTGAGCTGGGGGTCCAGGTTTTATTTTTACTTCAAAGGAGACCATTTTGTGGTCTGACCTTACCAGAGAAGGCATTACAGTAGGGGGGTATACAGCACTCTCCCGTATTAGTGAGGACCAGATACAGTATGGTTGCACCCCTGGTTGGTGTATTGACTATCTGGTCTGGGGAGTTTGTGTTTACAAAATCCAGGAATCTCTGTGCATGTACGTTTGATGTCGTATAGTATTCCCAGTTAAAGTGACCAGCCTTGAAGTATATTCATTCTTAATGTAGGATGGCTGGTTTTAGGGCTCATTTAATACCAAACAGCCTAGATTCAGCAAGTCTTAATCTGGCCTATGCTGTAAAATACAGAAGTAATAGAAAGTCAAAGTACAGAAAAAACAGTCACAGCAGTAGAAAAAGCAAAAACATAGCTGTCAACCTTCCATCTCTAAAATGTAGTACATTTCCTTTTTATAAATGTGGAACAAATGAGCAAAACATGGAACACTTACTAAGAGCTTACTAACAACTTCTAACATCTAGGAAGCTCATAGGATAGTTAAAATGTAATTGTTTGTACTCATAAAAAGTTATTTTGATAATTTAATATGATTCATTTCTCTTTATCATGTATACAAGTTAAAAAAAACTCTTAACACTGAATGTGTGACAGATGCTTTCAGTGTGGAATTTTGAGGAACATGAACCTTTTAAGACTTCAAATGAAGAACATTTCTTGTAATGAGGTACACGAGAGGTATGGCAGTATGGCAAAAAATGAAGCAGCAATTAATCAAAATGCAGTTCAAAAAAGTGCAATGCAAGCTTAGAATATACTTCTGCTGCCTTAGTTTTAGTTCAGATTCACTCCAGATCTCTGGCTAAGGTCACCAAATTCAGAGTAGCTCCACCAAACTGAGCCAAAAGAAGTAGATACATAGGTTCATAGACTAGTTCTAGGCTAGCTGGTTTTGTGGGTTAACCCTATGTGAGAATCAAACCCTGCACCTTGTGTCTGTAAGATAAATGCCTTAATCATTATGACAACCGCCTACTCCTTAACTATTATGACAACCTCCTATGGATAGATCAACACACACACACACAAACATATATATATATATATATATATATATATATATATATATATATATAAGAGAGAGAGCGATACAGAATTCTTCCTACATACCTCGTTTTATCAGAGCAGATTTCATTAAAGCTTGGATAGACTTGGATGTTATTCCATCCACCTCTTCATCCTGGGTGGATAAGGCAAGCCTGACAAATTCCACATCTTTCACTCCTTCTTGGTACCAGTGTTCAGAGTCGACAGCACCTCACCCTTCAACCCGAACAGTACATCCAATGCGTTTGACTCTGAAACCCTCAGTGCTGAGTATATTGCTGTGCCAAGCAGTCGAGGCCGATGTCTGTGAGCCCTATATGGTTCCAACCTGCTTGGGTCCATTGTAGCATCATGTTTTTCAGTGATCAACACAATGGCTCTGATATCAGTCTCAGACCCAGTACCCTGGCTCTGATATCAGTGTCAGACCCAGTACACTGGCTATGATATCAGTGTCAGACCCAACCAGACCCTCAGCTCTGGGGACACACCCCTCAGTTTCATCTACCTCTTTTTTGGAGACAGCAACAGCTCCAGTGGAGGTATCGTCAGTGCCATTGGGTCCGGTTTCAGTGTACAAGTTCTTTGAGAGGCGTGTCACCTGTCCACCAAAAAGGGAAAGCGATGCTGTCTTGGTTTCAGCTCCACCCTTAGACCACAGTTTATCAGAGACCTTCTCCCACACTTTAAGTCCCAAGGACAGCCCAACTCAGAGTGCCTTGTAAAAAGCGACACTTCTGTCTCCTTGGATGAGTCCCCCCAGAGGTTCACAAGAAATGTCAGTGAAAAAGGCATAGTAGAAACACTAAATAAACTAGGAATAAAGCCCTGTGTCTCCCACCGGATTGCCAGCTGGCTCACAGGTAGGATGCAGGAAACAAAACAGGGAAGCTTACCTCCACAAAAAGACGAGTCACCAGTGGAGTCTCTCCTGTTTGGCGTCTACTTCTCTGAAGTTAGAAAATAATACCAAAGGGCTCTGGCTGACTAAGTTTGCTGATAACTGCAAGCTAGGAGCAGTCACTGAATGCCAAAATGACTAGTGCCAAAATCATGGACTGAAACTAAATGCCAAAAAATACATTATTATACCCTTTGAGTAGTCATCTACCCCATTGACAATACAGCTCTAAGAGGAGACCCAGTTATTCAGGATTTGTAAATTTAAGTGGATAGTAACCTATCTTATGACTAATATATGCCCATTGATATAAGAAAAGCCTTCTATATTGAACAGCTTATAAACAAAGGGATTGCGTTTAGATCTAGAGATGTCATTGCCCTCCTTTACTCATTCCTTATTAGGCCAGTCATTGAGTATAATGCCCACTTTGACATATATCTGTCCACACACACACACACACACACACACACACACACACACACACACACACACACACACACACACACACAAACAACTGGAATGCCCACAGAGATACTTTATTAAAGGATACAAGACCAAAACAATATGTCCTACAGTGACCGACTCAAACCCCTGTCACTATACTCAATATCATACAGACTGCTAAGAGATGACCTGCGTCTACCATATGGCATCCTGTGCCCCAGTACTGATGGGTTTATTTCACATTAGCATATCAAATGGCATCAGAAATACTCCGGGTATCTAAACCTGTTCTGCAACATCAACAGAACATTTTGGTTGAACAGGTTTATCTTGCAGAGGATGCCACTGATGTGGAAAAGACTCCCCATCCACATAAACCAAAGCTCATTCCTGTCCATATTCAAGTGCAACTTGGATATATGGATGGGAAACAGAAAATTTACTACAGAACTACCCCCTGTACTACAAATGGACAGACTCGGGTCCTAAATGCTTTATCCAATGCATGGGTCCCCTCAGATTATCTATGGATAATAATATGGATGTGATTCCAGTTATTCCTATTCGGGATAATGTATAACTATTGAACATTGGATGGGTAAGGACAATCTAACACCAAATGGGATAGGTTAATTCAAGCACCAGAAGAGAAACTGGGTAGGCTTAAAGTGGATGACAAGTTGTCCAGTTGTTTCCCTTTGGAGGTAGCAGTTAGTGATGCATTTCTCTTCACTAGAAGCCTGGTTGGGTGAAGAACATCATGCTTGGTTGGGTGAAGAACATCATGCCCGTCATTTCCACCCCCATAAAAAATACACTCCCCCTTCATGATCCATGCTACCAAAAAAGGGTCAGAACTTAAGAAATCTCTCAGCTTCTACAAAAAAGAGCCAAGACCTCAGGCTCATTCTGGATCTCAGCATACTAAATCTCCATGTAAAAAAGACAGAACTCCAGATGGTAATGGTGTAGTCCATCCTTCCACTTTTACATGAGTGGAACTTAATATTCTTAATACACCTTCAGGATGCTTACTTGCACATCAAAGTCTCAAAGCAATCCAGAAGGTTCATTCGCTTCAGTCTGAGAGCTAGCCATTATCAGTTCCACTCATTGCCCTTAAGTCTTACCACAGCGCCCCCCCCCCAACTAGTGTTCACAAAGTATATTTTGCTAGTTACATCACATACCAGGCAGCAGGGTTCTGAGTGTTCCTGTCTCAAGTCAGTGCATAGCTTAATAAAGAAATATGGTGCTCATTTTTTCATAAATTGTTTAATATACCAGGCAGCATGGAGAACATACATTTGTGCTGTAATGGAGACCTGGTTTAAACTGGCAGAAAGCACCCCTGCGCTACCAGGCTATAACTCATTACACACTTTTTGGCCCCAAAACATAGACCAAAGCTCCAAAGGTGGTGGTGTCTCCATATTCATAAAGGATCATAAAGCATAACGCACCAAAGATACTTCAGGTACAACTAACATTGCGTAAGACGGCAATCCAGGTCATAGCCTGCTATAGGTCCCCAACCATATCCCTAGACTCTCACTCCACATTCCTAAGCACCCTGGAATCTATCAAGGCCCAACCCAACACTCTCTTGCTAGGAGATTTCAACTACCACTCCATCAACTGGGAAAACGACTCAAGCACTGGTCCAACACTTCCTGGAATTCATCAATTCCAGTGCCCTGGACCAACTCATTCTGACCCCTACTAGAGGAAGCAACATCCTTGACCTGGTTATTACTAACATGGGCGACCGTTGCTCTACACCAATAGTCAATCCCTTCCTGGTCAGATCCAACCATAAACTAATCAGCATGGAAATCCACATCTCACCCCCCCCCCCCCAAAGGTAACAACCTTGAAAAACTTTCTCCAAAGCTGACTTTGGACTCCTAAAAAACAGAGGTGTCTAACTTCACAGCACCCATGCCAATGGAAAATAGCTGCATGACTGCTGAATCATACACCAATGCACTCTATGAACATGTACACAAATGCATGGAACTAGCCATACCCAACAGAACCCTGCCATTAATAAACTCTACAACAGAAGGAAGAAACTGTTGCAGAAAAAGGTGAAGTCCCAAGACTGGAAGAACTCCCTTATTAACCTCAACAAAAAGTTGAGATCCCTCATCAAATCCTCTAAAGCCAGCTATGAAGGCAGAATTGCGGCAGACACTAAAAACAATCACAAAGCCTTCTATTGCTTTATCAAGAACCTCCATGGCAATACCCATATTTGCTCTGAGATACTGCACAATGGTACCTCCTATACTCAGCCAACAGATATTGCCAACATACTGGTTGACAGATTCAGTGCCAACTTTACCCCCCCCCACAAAGGACCAATCACAATACCAGAAGAATGCCAGGCACCCAACATTACTGCAGCACAGGTTAAAGCTGCATTGTCCTAGGCCAAGAATACAGCTTCCATGGGACCCAATAATATCCCTGACTATGTTCTACATGAACTACAAAGTGAACTGGTACCATGTCTGTGTGCCCTGTTCAGTCACAGCCTCACCTCAGGCTTTGTCCCTAAGGAATGGTGCATGGCTACAGTCATCCCTCTCCATAAAGGGGAAGCAACTACAGACTCTGAGAATTATCATCCCATTAGCCTGATGAGCCTGATATGTAATGCTATAGAGCGCATCATCATGGACCTGATTAACAAAGATATAGGAAATCTCCAAACTCTAGACCACATGCAATTTGGCTTTGTGAAAGGGAGATCATGCCTGCTCAACCTGGTTGACTTCTTTGCGTCAGTCACCAGGGCTGTGGATGAAGATAAGGCATTGCATACACCCTGCCTCGATCTGGCCAAGGCCTTTGATACCATTCCTCACCCAGGAATTATTGATAAACTCACCAAACTAGGCATCAACCCCTATATCACTGGGTGGGTTGCAAATTAGCTCACAGATAGAACACACAGTGTGAAAGTAGCAGACACCTGCGGACCAGTCATGAGTGGAGTTCCACAGGGATTGGTCCTGGGTCCTCAACTGTTCGGCATCTACTCAGAAGTCAGGCCAACAGAAAGGGACTTTGGCTGACCATGTTCGCAGATGACTGCAAGCTAGGAACCATTATTAACTCCCCAAGTGATGCAGACATCCTACAGAAAGGCCTCAGTGAGACCAGTGACTGGTGTCAAAACCATGTCTTTAAGCTTAACTCCAAAAAATGCGTCATTATCCCCTTTGGTAAAAATTCAATTCCCACTAATTACCACATCGATGGGAGCCCACTGAACACTGAAGGCGTTATAAGAGATCTGGGGATGCAGGTTGACAGCAACCTCTCCTTCGACTACCACATTGCCACTGCGGTCAGAAAGTCCTTCTATGTGGCAAATCTCATTACCAAGGGTTTTGCATCCAGGTAGAAAGAGGTCATAGTCCCTCTCTCTACTCTTCCCTCATTAGACCAGTCATCGAGTATAATGCCCCATTTGGCATGTACCTCACTAGACACCTGCAACAGCTGAAGAGGCCACAGAAGTACCTCACGAAGAGGATCATAAGCATTAAACACATGTCCTACATAGACAGACTCAAAAAACTCCAGCTATTCTCTGTCTCATATCGCCTACTTAGAGGTGATCTCTGCTTGACTTACAAAGCCACGTCTGATCCAGCTCTGTTAGAAATGCTACATCTAAAGAAATCCCAATCCCTCCGCACCACACACTCCAGAGACCTCATCCTCATTATCACAATCAACAGAACATGCTGGAGGGACAGGTTCCTCAACCAGAGACTGCCCATGCTCTGGAATAGACTTCCCATACATGTCAAGCAGACCCTCTTAAAGAGAAATCTTGATGAGTGGATGGGTAATAGAAAGTTCATCTCTGGGATCACTCCAGTGTCTGTACTTGATAGAGGCACTGGGAACTAATGTTGGGCGGCATGATGCCAGGCCACTTCTATAGGCTAGGCTTGTAAAGGCTCTAGGGCCATTAGCCTAGTAAACACCTATGAACCTATATGTTTTTGTCCTTGATAGAATGTTTTTGTAATTATATTTGCTTGTTGGTTTAATAAGTCAAACCATTAACATTATGCTTGATGACTGGCTGGAATTCTGTGACTAGGTATCAGCTATGGGAAAGTCATCTAGCTTTCATTTGAGGACCATCTGTATAATTAAGCATCCTTTACCACAGCAAGATCTTTTAGGTGTCATTCATGCCTGAGTCTCTCTTGCCTCGGCTACTGTATTGTCCTTTGACTTTAGCTTCCTGCCTCTGAGATTGATCTGTTTCCAGTGACACAAAATTCTGCAGCCTGGTTGCTTAGTGTTAATTCTTACCAGCTGATTACTCACATACAGCAGAGGTTGATATTGTTTTTAAAATAATTGTATTGATTTTATTTCCCTGCACAGTTTGGGACCCTTCTGGCTGAAGAATTTGTTTCTTATTGCCTGGCTTGGATTTTGTGCTGTTCCACTTTGGGTGTAATTAGGGGCATCTGAAATTCAGTCACTGCACCTTTGGTACCTGCTACCTTCAAAGCTTAGAGTGTATGATTTTGGCCTACTTTAAGAGACTTATTTATTTGATCTTGATTTTTAGTGAGGACTCAGCTAAACAACATTTCTTTTTGACCTAAACAGTTTATTTATTTGTTGACCAGCCGAGTGGACTAGTGCAAGACACTTTTCAGTCACTTATTGATTTTTATGTTATCTTCTTAATTATTTTATGCTGTATACTAAATAAATCAAAGCTGAAGTTAAGGTTAAACCATTGTTGGGAGTTTTGACTTTTGGTCATCTTGTTTACTGGCTTAACCTTTCACTAATGGTCCTGTGGATTTTGTGCTGGATATGTGTAATACCATTAGATTTGTATTCCTTACTATAGTGTGTTTTATAATAATGTGATTTGGATTGGTTGCCATGTTGTCTTAAAATCGTGTACTTAACCATTTGTGACTGAAGTCTGTAAACTGCACACACACACACATATATATATATATATATATATAAATATATATATATATATATATATATATATATATGTACATTGGTCCTTGTTACTAGGTTACTAGGACTGGCTAAAAATGGACATTTGTTGGCCTCAACTTACTGATTAAGATAAAAAATATAAAATGAACAAAATATACCTAATGCTGTCACTAGGGCAGCAGGGTTTAGGATGAATTTGCACCAGAGGGTATGCCTCAGGCTCTGCTGTTTTAAGGAAGAGCTGATGCATTGAGTTTTAGGTGCCCCTTTAATGGGACAAGTCGGACCTACATACTGTGTGTGTTACATTGTGGGATTTGACTGAACAGTTAGCCAGTACATGGATAGGATTTCAGTTTGATGGCAGAACATGACCTTGCACAAGTATCTGTGAGGTACAGCTCACTTCTGAGGGCCAAATGCCTGCATCACCTTCAGCTGGTACCTGCCCTTAACTAATGCCGAAATACTGAATGAACACAGACATTCCCCATATGAATACTTTTCAAGAAAGATCTCTTCCTGTCCCTTTAGTCCTTTTGGATAGGCTGATTAAACAGGACAGATGTCATTATTCAGACAGACAAGTAAATGACACATTTCATTGTTGGAACTATCCTCCAGGTGACCCTCCTTTGCAGAACCTCTCAGCCTGAGGAGGTCCTTTCTGAACTGGCCAACATGTATTTGGTTGCTTCCCTAAGGAACCTTATACATTGTTCTGGGAAGAAAGATGACCCATAGGACATCCCTCACTGTGTAGCCTGCCCTCATAGATACTGTTCTTGCGACCTGAAAGTATCCAGACTCTGGCCATTTAACTATGGAGAAAGTTTAAGCCCTCTCTAAACCCTGAATAAGAGAAGTGTTATTTGTTTTCTTTTAGCATTATATAGAAAACTCTTGTGTGATCTTGATTTGGCCCACCATAGGTTACAGAGACCACAACGCTTTAATACCTTGCTTCCAGGTGAAGAGCCTAAGACTATGGACAGAGTAGACAAGGTTTCTTTTTAACATGCTGAAAATTAGAACTCTGGATTATTAACCATCCAATTTCTAGGTCTGTCTTGTTGATCAGGCACTGGAAAAGCTACCAGAGCTTCATGATTCTGGAGTGGTACAAGCAGCTGTGAATGTCCTTTGAGGAAGGAGATGGATCTGCCTGGAAAAGATTCTTATGATGACTTCCTTTGTGGATTTTCTTACCGTCCCCTGTAATTGTGATTTCCTCATTGATGCTCTGCCTAGAGCAGCTTTATATGAGGTGTATCTGGTTCATTTCTTTACCCTTGTCCAAATGTAATCAAAATGAGATTTTTAACTTATTGAATACACTTTCACAGTATTCAACTCACTGTTAGTTGTTATACAGAGAGAGAGTCAGTGGTGGTGTGGTTGCTGTTTGTATGCTGGCAGTTATTTAAAGTTTTTTTTTCAGGTTTCTCTGTGGTTGTGTAATGATGAAGTTAGTGTATTTAAAGTTACAGCATACAATAGGCTCTTGCTCCCCACCACCCTCTCCCCAAAAAACATTTTTTTTTCATCTATTCAAAACTTCATCCTATTTGTTTGACTCAGTCATAGCTTCAAGCTTATTTTTTCTTGGCCAGATGTAGTGAAGCCATGTCTGGGCTCAGTAGAGTGGCTCAGGTTGTCCAACTTTATGGAAGGACTAAGACAGGCTTTTCTGAATATGCCTTCTCTGGAAAGTTAATTTTGGCAGCAGGCTTCCCTAGGCAGGATTTAAGACCTTCAGAAGAGGAAACAAGTGTATATCATTAAGAATGTTCTCTATAATGCTCCAATGACTCCTCTCTCTCCTTTCTCTAGGCCAGTCCATCCCAGCACTCCAAAAAGAAGATCCTGTATTTAAAACAATGAAGTGTAATAAAAGTGTCAGACATTCGAGCCCCCTACCAGTCTCCCATGAGGTGGACATCACTGGGGTAGTTACAGCAGTCTTTACTACACTCCATGACTGCATGTAAGAAGCCATTTTTCATAGTTTTCAACCAACTTGAAAAAACATTCCCAAGAACAGATGGGCTCTTTTTAAGGGAAGGCAGAAATTGACCAACTTATGTAATGTTGGATTGATTATATTATACATAAGAATATATTTGATGAATAATGTTTGTTACTATGAAGATGTTAATATGGTTTCTTTTCTTTTATATAAATTTAAGTCTGTTTGTCAAGTGATAATTCAATAAAGATGTTTTAAAAAAGAATAGGTTCTGGACATTGTCTCAGATTACAGTGTCGTAAAAAAGTTAGGTTCTCCGCTATCAAGAGGTTTCCTGTAAGATCAGCTTGTCTCTGGAGACCACATAGAAAAGTCCCATGCTCTACTCTTCAGGGGGTGTCATTGATCCTACTCCTCCATTAGAAAAGGACAGAAATTGTATTCCCTTGTCTTCCCCATTCCAGAGAAGATGGATGAGAGAGCTTTTAGTTTGTCATAGTCTGCATCATCTTCAACTAGTGCAGCAGATGCCCCAGTTTCCAGATTGTGACTTTTCAGGGATTCATGCCTCTGTTGCTGCAGAGAACCTAGATGATGATAGCAGACATGGTGGATGCCCACTGATATATCACTGTCTGGGAACCCTACAGAGATTCCTTCAGATTGCTCTGTGTCTGTACTGTCTTTTGGCCTCCCATCTTTCCCATAATATTAACCAAGGAACTAAGTGTCGTACAGAACCCTTTCCAGACAATGGATTCATAATATTTCCTTATTGGATGACTGGTTCCTACTAACCGAATAAATGACTCACCTGTTTTAGCCTTCTTTTTCTGAGATCATTTGTTATTACAATGAGTGGAGGTTATATATTGACAGAAGTCCTTACTATCCACTTTGAGGGCAGAGCTGGAGATTGTGTAATTTTTTTTCTGCTTATTGAGAGTGCACAGAAACTTATGCCTTTAGTATCCTGGTTGAGGAAACAAATGAATTCAGGTCTAAGCTATCCCCCTGTTCCTAATGCTACACGTGATCTTCACTGTCCCATTGGCCTTGCTTAAACTGAAAGTCCATCAGGGGATGAAGAGGTGATAGTGGTTGCAGACTTATCATAACCTCAAAGATGTCTTGGTACTGGACCAGTGTCAACTTATTGTTTGCACCAGTCTCAGCACAGGGTTTCCCTTTTTATAACCAAATCACTGCATGCTTTTAAACCAGGTATCTTACTGGCATGTTGGGAAGCCCACTAAGATTCTTCCTAATGCCAGGCAAATAGAGCTCCTGGGAAAGGGATTAGACAAAAACCTACTCTATTTGAACATTGTGTTTCAAAACCTTCATTTATCAAAATAAGTTAAGAAATAAGCTCATTGTATTCAAATCAGGGAATCGGGTCATGTTTTGATACATAAGCATAGGGGGTAGGATACAATTGTACCCCACTTTTCAGGGAAGCATGGTCCGTCTACCAGTGGACCATCATCTGGGACATCAAATTCTCAGCCATTCACATCCCAGAGAAGTAGATATCCTAACAGATTCTTTCATCCTAAGTTTCAGTCCAGTCCTAGAATTAGGATAGGTAAAACCTACCAAGTGAAAATCTCAGAGTAGGGCACCTCTAGGACTGACTTACTGGTCATGAAGGAGAATGTGGTTCTTTCCCACTTTGCTTTCTTCAGTAGACTAGGGGGAGGTTTGCTATCTTTCTTCTTTGGCCTGGAAGATTGCTGCATAACTTTCCTTCTTTGTATTAAAATTCCATCGCTGTTTGTATCATGCTGTTTATGATCAGTGTGATATTTCCTGCATTGCATATAGATATTCCTTTACTTTAGTGTATGCGGGTGTCCAAGAATAGCTACAGATATTGCTGTTTTGGCTGATGTAAGTTGCTCTTCCATTTTGTCACTGTTATCTCAGGTTCTGGTTTATGGAGTCTTTTGCCTCCCCATGTGCTATAAAAAATACTTCTTTTAAGCTCCAGAAATGGATGTCATTCTTAGCATACCTATGGATACAAGAACTCCTTTCTTACTGAGGATATTTGTGCCTTTGTTTTATTCCCACAGGGTTAACGCTGTGGGGTATAGTTTCTGTATTACAGGATGTGATTCCCTCACCCCTCATTGCCTTCTGTGTGAGCTTGAATAAATTTGGGCTAGACTTCTCAATAATTCCCTGGGCTGCAAGCCTAGCAACTACATATGCCAAACATTGCTGATCAGTGCCTGTTGTTTGTACCCCTATTATAATTTCAGAGATTATAACATTTTCTCACACAATATAGTTTATTTGGTAAGACATTTCTTGAATGTTCAAGTAAGTATATTATTCATCCATCATGGAAACGTAATCTAACAGCTCCCTAGTAAAATAAGATAAAGATATCAAATGGTGTGGGTTCCTATTACATGAGCGAATGCTAGAAATAGCGAACACTTATTTGTCAAACCCAAATGTACAAAATCACAGAATGTCGAAAGAACGGATCAGCGAATTTTTTTCCCAGGGAAAAAAATTGCTGGGCCATTCTCCGGACTTTGCTGTTTTCTTCACTGTGATACGATCTTGGAGTTGGTATATTTAAAGTTGAGGGGTGTGGGGGGAAAAGGCCCCCACACACACTTTATGTTGCCTGTACATTTATTTATTTATTTATTTATTTGGGATCAGCGAATGTTTTCCCTGGAAAAAAAATTAATTTTATGGTTTCGTGCATTTGGGTTCGATAATAGATAGTTTGCTATTTCTAGCGTTTGATCATTTAATATGAACCCAAATGGTGCTCCTCTTGCAGGCAGATATGTTTGCCATTTATTAATTACAAAGTATTTATGTCCACTTTATCAGACAGATTAAAACTAACATTCTCTCATAGATGAGATCAAACTAGTTTTCTAATTAATAGCTAAACGTGATAAATAGTATTACAATTAAAAGATTTTGCAAATAAAAATTCAAAGGCATTGACAGTCATAAGACTGGATGTTGAGAAAGCTTTTGCTTCTTTAAACCAGATATATTTATTTAGAACATTGAAATGTTTAATTTTCCAAATGTTAAAGTACTGAGTATGTTGTATAACAATTTGGAAACCTATACTAAGGATTTAGCACAAGTATTTATTATTAACAAGTAAATTAAAGTGGACTGTTCTTTTTCCTCTTCTTTTTTTTCTATAAAAATGGAGCCATTAACAAAATCTTTTAAAAGAAAGTGTATAGAAGAATTAAAAATAAATGGCAACTAACATTCAAAAATAACATTATTTGCAGAAGACGTATTGCTGACTATAACTTATATTAGCACTGCTGTGCCATATGTGGACTTCTCTTTAGCAAACCATGAGCAGATCTCTAGTAATAAATTTAATAAAAACAAAATGCACACATTCTTAATAAATTATAAGTCCTTATTAAAGGATTGTGTTTATAACTGTAATTATAAATATTTTAAATATGGGCTTATTTGTCAGATAAGTTGCAGACTATGGTACAATTATGATTGTATCAATAAAAATGTTAGTGAAGTGAATGTAAACTGCAACAGAGACTGGGTTTGCTTTTGAAGATGTATTAAACCTGGTAAAATGATACTGTTGACAAGCTTTCTTTATATAACATGTATTTCTTCTTAATTACCAAATAAAAATCATCTTAAAATAATATGCAAACTTTTAAATCCCTAATGGTATCCAGGCAGATTAGGAATAGATTTAAACAACAGCATTAGAAGATTGAATAAAGGTAGAATAAGGATACCAGATATAGAACTGAATGCTTTAGCTTCCATCTTTAAGGTAGCAGTCAATTGGAGTGATCAGTTATAAATGGCAAAATGAATGAGACATACGTAATTATAAGAAACATACTTTACATGTCAGTTAATAAATATTATGGATAATCAAATACAAAGGGACTTAAGTAATTATAAGAAACATAACTTTTACATGTTACTTAATAAATATTATGGATACTAAAGTGCTGTTTATATTGCAGTACTTTATATTGGTTAATTACATCCACTCCAATATTCCTAATGCTGTCAAACTTCTGATTCTTTAAAGTTTTGATTTTTAAAATGCTAGTTAAATAAACATAATGTTAAAAATGTAAATCTTTAAATATCCAGAATTAAAGTAGTTATTTCTATATTTTCATAGTATTGCATAGTAGATTTTAACTGAGAAAATCTTAAAGTGGAAGAAGAAAGATTTTTCATTCTGGTTTAATTGTATTGAAAATATAATGTTATTACCTCAGACAATATTATGGTTGAACCAGATGCTAGGGATTGGTTATTGTTTTAAAGTGTAAGCTTATATTCTGTAAATTACAAGTTATGCCTATGGATTACTTACAGAATATTCCATATTTAATTACATGTTTTTCTATAACTTTATTGAAAAATAAATTATCTAAATCATGTTTGTCAGATCTCTAAAATTGTTCTGATCTACAACATTTTAATTAGAGAATCTTTTTGGAATTTCTTATAGTGGATAAATCTTTTCAATCCATTTCATACTGGTAAAGATTTTATGAAGAAATTTCTAAGTAAAGCAACTACATCTCCATTCTGGAAAATATTTATTTATTTACTTTTTATTTCTCCACATAGTATTAGTAAAATAACAAAAATAAAAATTATTGTTGGAGGTTTAGTAAGATGATTAAAGATAATTGCGTATTTTTTTTATTGTGATTTAATGTCTAGTTTTGATTTTTAATTGTCAGAAATTTGTTCCATCTGTATGGATAGATAACTTTCATATAAAGAAACATCTGATACTTTCTAATGCTTCATTTCCCTTATGTGTTAATAAAGACCAGATACTTCTGCACTGGTGTCTATTAGCAATTGTTGGAAGATAATAAGAAATTAGAAAAAGCAATTCAGCATTGTTTTCTGAATGTATTAATATAACCACTAGTTTATGACAAATAACTTTATATTATTCACAGGGAAGCTTAAAGATGCTGCAGTGAATTATACATTTTGGGCAAGATTGGCATTACTTTTGGAGAAATGTAGCAGCTACACTTTATGAATTTCAAGATTCTGATGTAAACAGTGGGCAACTGAAATATGTCATAGAGTCTTGTATGTCTAAACATTGTACTTTAGGTATGGTATGCCTTGTAAACAGTGTAGTAATTTAGTGACCATTAAGCTATTCTATATTTACCATTAGCTGGAACTTAGTACTTGCATTTTCTAGTTTATGACATTTAAGAGGTATTTAATTAATATTTATTAATACATATTTCTTGATCAGTTATATTTAGTATATGTATAACCCCAACTTTAAAATAAAAAACTTATCATTAAATTGTACAGTTGGTAGTGAAGTATGTGTCACAAATAGTCAGTTTGCCACTCTGACCATGAAATTATCACTTAGCTGTTTCCTTGTCTAATAAAGACTAGATTACTACGTGCTTTGAGTTAATGTAATGTACCTAGATTGGGATGCCTGTTATAATTATATAGTCCTTTAGTCAGGTTAGCAAAAATCATAGGGAGCATATGTTAAGATTCATGACTGTGATTTCTCAGAGTGTTCCTATCACTCTGTGGTGCTGTGATCTCATAGTCATTATATATAAATAAAGTAAAAAAACTAAGTAAAAAAAACTGAAGTAGTGGTACTGGATGAGCAAATTAGAAAAGACCATGACTTTTACAGATACTCATTCGAATACAAACATACTTTCAGTAGTATTGATCAGCTGATGTTGAAACTAAAATCGACAAAAGTGAAAAAAATTATTACGAGCTCGTACTGCCTGCAGGGGTGGCCTTGCTTATCCTAATCCACCAATGTCCCAGAACTGGCAACCGACAACCAGGGTTGATTCAGTAAACCAGACGTCAATCAGGTATGAAAAGGAGCGACACGCCCATCGATAGTTGAACGTAGCCCAAAATGCAACCAATGACATTGGACAGTCTAATAATGTGGTTACAAGAAGTAAAACACACAGTCACAGCTTAAATAATGACCAACATGAGGTGAGCACTGGTGAAAATTTTCGGCCAGAATCAACAAAACGAAAAACCTATTACCAAGTGAACAATGTATCACAACAGAAGAACCAACGGAAAGGGAACAAGCGCAGGAAGTAACATCAATGACTTATACCTGTGAAGGGAATAAATGTTGTGAAATTATCAAAAATATTACCAGAGACTTTAATGTGTACAACTTTTCCTCTTTGGACATTGAACCTGCGAAAGGCCTTACATTTATACCAACTGCGGATATTAATCTGGCTAAAGTGATTATGGATGTGAAGTGTTTTGTCCATAAGTTAAATTTAAAACTGTTATTTGCAAAGAGTGAACCTGTGTCTGACAATATGTTTAAAGTAGCTAGGACTTACAACCCCCCAAGTAAATCCAATGTTAAGCATGTTTGAACATTTATGCGAGTTGGACATTAGAGATTTAAAAAAGCAGAGGTTGACCAAGACCCAGTATAACATTACTATAGAGGAGAGGCTAGCACTGGAGAGAATTAGGTCATACCCAGTTAGGTCTATGAAACCAGATAAAGGGGAGGGATAGTTATTATGGATAACTGGGACTACATTCGTAGAATGAAAGAGTTATTGAACAGTGAAACATACCAACAAGTATCTTTAAATGAAGTTAATACTGCACAGAGACATGTGAGAGGTTGCATTGAGGACTTGTTCATAGAGAACAGGATTGATATAAAGTTACATAACTATATGTCCATCCCTAGCCCAAGGATTCCAGTACTCTTCAGTACTCCGAAGAGCCACAAAAACCTATTGAACCCACCAATGAGACCATTGGTGGATGCACTTAACTCAGTTATGTATGTGAGTGCAAAAGTAGTTGATCACATGTTAAAAAAATATATCCAAGAAGAACACCAAGTCTATAAGGGTTCGTGGTCCTTCTTGGAAAAAATTAGCAAGTTGAAATTCAATGCAGAATATGTTTTTTTAACAGTGGATATAAAAGATCTCTATACATCCATTCTACAACATGAAGGAATAGAATGGGTCATGACCTATTTGAAATACAAGGGAGCTCGAGACTCTGAAGTGCAATTGGTAGATGAACTAATAGACATTATACTCTGTAATAACTATACACTTTTTGAAAACGAATTCTATCTCCAAAAAGTAGGAGTTGCGATCGGGTCACCATGCGGTGCTAGCTTCGTGAACTTAGTTTTGGCAAAATGGGAGTTAGAAACAATAAAACAAAATCAGGTGATGCAGAGTAAAATATATTTTTACACTAGGTTCCTGGATGACATTTTTATTATCGTAAAAGGGAACTAATGTATAGCTGATGAAATAAATGCACACTTTAATTCAAGCTCTGAAATTTTACAATACACACACAACTTCAACTCAGATGTAATTACATATTTAGATGTCCGCATTTGTAAAGAGAGGACTAGAGGGGAATACATAGCAACTTTGTATAGGAAAGAAACATATTCAAACTCATTCATACATCCGTACCACCACAAGTGCTCAGTAATAAAAGGACTATTAGTGAGAGCAGCCAGGATGGTCACTGAAAATATAGATTTCCTATGTGTGAGACACTTAGAGATATGTTCATTATCCGGGGTTATCCTTAGTCCCTATTGGATAACCTTATTAGTGAGGTGAATACGAAAAGGTAGGTATATATGTACTCATTTTGAAGAAAGTCGACAATGCCATGAAAAATGAAACAGTGCAGGTGTCTAATGAAATGAAGGACTTTTCAATGAGTTTAGTAAAGACATTTAATGGGCAAGCAAACAGTATTTTACATATAATTCAGAAGAATTGGAATATTTTGATGGATGATCCCCTAATGGAACAAAAACTAGGAACGAAGCCAAATGTCATTTTTCGTAAAGGGTACAATTTGAAGAACCTTTTGGAACACTCACATAGTAGAGAGATTAGACATAGAGGGATGCATAAGTGCGGTATGTGCCTGCAATGTAAGGTCATAAAGATAGGGCAGTTATATGTTATCAGAGGCACTACGTATAAGGTTAATAAGAAATTCGATTGTAATTCAAAAATGGTGGTTTACCTAGCTAAATGTAAATTTTGCCCAGCATTTTATATAAGTAAAATGGAGCATAGACTCCGCAATCGAATTTATGAACATATGTATGCCATAGCGAAGGAAAAAACAGAAAATGCCTTAGTGAAACACATTAGACAAGAAAGTGAACACAGTTTTAGTTTCCAAGTGATTGACCAGATTGTGCCAAATATTAGAAGTGGTCCAGACTTATTGAAGCTTGAAGAAAAAGAATTATATTGGCAGATTTTATTGAACGCATACAGTTATCCAGACCACAGTGAGGCGAGTTCTATTATATGTGTACTGAAATTGAAAAGTTTAGTTAGATAACAATAAGATGACTTGATACCTTTAGAATGTTTTTAGAAACCTATAGTTACCTGTTTGAAGGAATGCACATATAATTGTACATTTTTATAATGAGCACATAACTATATAAAAATATAGTGCTTTTTAGGTGTTTTACATTTTAAGTATGGAATATGTTACTAGTGAATGTGTTGGGAGTTGTATTACTTTAATAGAAGTGATGA
Source organism: Protopterus annectens (assembly GCF_019279795.1). NCBI lineage: Eukaryota > Metazoa > Chordata > Ceratodontiformes > Protopteridae > Protopterus > Protopterus annectens. Next base: position 21,879,790 of record NC_056738.1, on the reverse strand, counting down.
TTGGTTAGGTTTGAACATGTGCTGTCACATCACAAATTTAAAAGGAGGTGTGTGATATCTGTATTTTATCCGAAGAAGTTTGAACATAGTGTCAAACGAAAAGCGCTTAATGATATCTGGAATTAAACAGGTTTTGGATTTCTAAACGTTTTCCAGCTGCTTGTTCTTAAGTCTTCCATCCTGCCTGTTTAGTTTTTTTTACTTGGTTTGTTTGGACTTATCTAGTAGTCAGTATTATATATAAGTAGCAGGAATATGGCTTCCACATCAGGGAATGCATGGCATCAAAACCCTTCCTGCAAAATAAGTAAATTAATTAATTAAATAAAAACACTTATAGCTAGTTTTAAATTCATTGTTTCTTTGGTTGGATTTCAGAAAGGTATAAAACTAAATGTAGTTATTATGGCACTGGAAGCACAGCCTAAAGGTTTATGTACAGTAGTATCATAGCTTATACCGTTGCTTTAATTATATTGTATATAGAATAATATATGTGATGTATAATGTTTGTAAGTGTGAACTTGTTAATGTGGTTTGATTGCTTTTATATAAATGTAAGTTTTTAAGTTTGCCTCTGTCACGGTTGATAATTCAGTAAAGGTGTTTAAAAAAATAGTATCATAGCTGCTAAGATAACGTGATGCCCTTCACAGACCGTTAATATTTTAAGTTATTTATACAAATAAATTAATAAATAATTACACTAAGTACCTTGTTTTTTTTCAGAAACTGTTAGTTACATATTAAATTAACAGTGACATTATTTGCATTGTCCTGCAGTTTGCTGATTAACAGTGACTGCAGATGTTACCTGAACTGGCTGTCATTGTCTTTACTAAATGTTTTTTATTTGAAAAGAAGAAGGCTTTAGTTTGCATACCTTCATTTTTTTTGCTCTTTTTTTATTCATTTTAAGTTAATCAGGTGAAGTTTGGAGCACCCTTGAGGAAGGAGACCGAACCGTATTCCAGAGTGGTGAGTTGTACATTTCACTGTTTGCATTCTGTTTACATTTGTATTCCCTTGATCATCAGCTCTACTCTATGGAACAAAAAAACAAACAATCAAAAAAAAAACGTAGGCTGCAGCATGTAATTGAATTAAGAACACAGAGAAAATCATGCTACATGGACATATTCACCAAAATTGTTACTACATAAATAAAGTCCACTCAGGAAATAGCAAAGAAATGTAATAGCTGGTTTAGTGGTTTCGCCTACAAGGATCAGCCGTAGCACTTCATTAGAAAAAATGACTGCTACACTCCATCTGTTTAAGTACTAAACAACTGTTCGGCTGTTTGCTTGAATGTGAATTTGAAATTACCAAAATTCAAAATGTTGACCCTACAGAGTCTGTTACCTGCCATTCCTCTCTTAAGTTTTATGGTTAGACTTATGGATGCTTATTGTCACTTCCTTTTAACTTCAGGTTTCAAGGGATTTCTCAAATGCTCTGTGTCACATTATCTGTTTTCTACATTACCCTTTGGGATCTACAGCTCCAGCTCCAGTGATAGGTCAATGCAGATTGCAAGGTATTCATATTTTTTTCTTTACTTGGACAACTTATTTATCTTAGCAGAGTCTTTTGACAGATGTCAGAAGTCCTTAATATGGGTTTCTTCATTCCTTACCAATCTGGGCTTCCATATAAATGTAAAAAAAAACTTTTCTTTGACTCCATTACACACAATTGTGTTTCTTTGCTGCATTATAGACACTTCTGTGCAAAATGCTTTCCTTACCCAGGAAAATGTGGAGTTTGTCTGGAAACATTCCTGAGTTTCTACTTTCAGTTTTAGTCTTCTGGCCAGGGAATATCTTATGATTTTAGGGTTTATGGCTTCTATGATTGTTATGATTCCCTTCGCCTGGTTACACTTGAGAAAAATTCAGTGGATTCTAAAAAACACATTGACCCAATATTCTCATCCTTTGTAATTTCTGATTCCAGTTTTGGACTTTGACAAAAAAGAACTGCAGTGCTGGAAACTGTAGATGACACAGAATTCAGGTCTCTTCCTTTTGCCTCTTGTCCCAACTCATTCTGTAACTACACATTCCTCAGATTTTGCTTGGGGAGCAGTTTCTAAGGGGGTAAAGATGCAAGGCCTGTGGAACACTTCAGATAGACCAAACACATAAATGTCAAATAGATGTTAGCCGTGATCCATGATATAAAATCTCTTTATCTGTGTCCCCAGGACTTCTGATGGTAATTACAGGCAACACCATAGTGATTTTATATATAAATATGAGGCACAGGGTCTTACATTCTCTGCAGGCTGGCTATAATGGCTTGGGAAGTGGCACTTCAGCTACAGTATCTTTTAATCCTCCAAGCATCTTGCATTCCATCAGAGTAAAACGTAGTGGCAGACAAGCTGAGCAGGACCAAGACAAAACCCTCATTCATAAAAATTGAACAAAGCGGTTTTCAAGGAATTGAAACATTTATGGGGAACATCTCAGTTAGATCTGTTAGTTTATTTTCAAGACAGACAACGAATTCTGCATCAGGACTCCTTGCAGGCAGGCCTAGAAAAAAAAGATGAATTCTCATCCCCATGATTGAGACTGTCCCTTTACCCATTTCCACCCTCTCCACTGATTTCTAGGGTATTTCTGTCAATTCAGAAGGACTCTCCAAAAATCAATATGGCAACTCCTTTTTGGTGCAGGCAGTATTGGTTATCCATTTTTATGGCAATGACAAAGAGCAATTATCACAAACTTCCTCACAGGTTGGATCTATTCATATAGGGCAAGGGGAAGATGCTACATCCCAGTCTCAAACAACATACTGTCTAAATGATTCAGTTTTGATACCTTTTAGGTACTTGTTTCATGAGGATGAATGTCAGGTACTAAAGGAGGCAAGAAAGTGTGCTACTATGAAATCTTAAATTGACAATTGAAACGTTTTTTCTATTTGGTGCCTAGCCAATAACCCGGACCCTATCAGGGATTCTCTGCCAATGGTTTTTAATATTTGTGTGAGTTACTACCCTCTGGCTTTTCTTATTCCTGTATCAAGGTTCATCTAGTGACATTTCATCATGTCTGCTCATGAATTCCACTTATGAATTCTTAACTTTGGCCTGGACAAATTTAGCTCTTTCTTCCTTTGAACTAGCTCATCAGGCTGTTTTAAGGTTCAGTACATAGAAGACCCTATGTCTTATTGTTCTGACCTCTGCAAGAAGAGTATGAGTTGCAGGCTCTGATGATGGGTGAACCTAATCTGGTCTTCCACAGACATGGGGTCACATTATAACAAATACCTCATTTAGGCCCAGAGTTGTTTCAGAGTTTACTTTGAATCAAGCCATTAGTCTCTCTGGCTGCTGCCCAGATCCACAGACCCAGGGAGAAAAGAATTATTGGCGACTCAGATGCTATCTTGACAGAACTAAGTCCTTTATCAAAAAAGCAGATCAGCCGTTTCTTTCTGATGAAGAATCAAAGAAAGGACAACCCGTGTGGAAGCAGACTCTTTCAAGATGGCTGTCCTCAGCTGTTGCTTGTTATTTGTACCATGACAGATATATTCCAGGCACTAGCAAGGCACATTCTACTAGAAGCTTGGCTTCCTTGATGACATACTGGAAAAGGGGTTGACTCTGGAAGCATTCTAGAGGTAACTGTATGGTCCTCTGTACATACTTTTACAAAGCATTACAAACTGGATTCCGTCTCCCGGTCCAGGGCTGGTTTTGTTAGGACCACTGTCAAGGGGCTCCTGGACCCTTATCCTTCCTCCTCCATAGTCGGATAGGCTTTGATAATCAACCCAAATAGCCAGTGGCTACTACAGCAAGTAAGAATGATGAACGTAATACAATTGTGTAAGTTGCACTTAGTAACAGTAGATGTTCAAATTCCTTATTGCTGCAGTAGCTGGACTCACCCTTTATTCCCCCTAACTGTATAGTTAGATGCTGGGATATAAAATTATTTGTTACTATTTAGACCTTTTAATGATACATCTTTTAAAGGTTCAGGATGAGTCAGCTCTTTCTGTATGACCAAGAAAGCCACACTCTGACTGCTGATTTCCCTCCAAGGGGCTGGCTGAGTGACAGGGAACCTTTTGGGTTCAGCTTGTCAAAAATTCAGAAAATGCCTTTCTTGACTCTGCTGGCATGTCCCCCCTCCCCCCGAACAAAAGAGAAACAATTCTGTACATATTCATTTATTTAAAAAAATCCAGTTCAAGCATGTATACTGCTATGTATTATTATAAAAGTAAAAAAAAATCAGTGACTTGCAGAAGAGGAAACGATATACGCACTGATAATTGGGCTTAAAACAGTGCACCAAAAAATTACCCTACTTTTAATAGTAATTTTGAATTGAACTGAAAAAATATGGAACACATTGCATTTGATCTGATCAACATCAATTAATGAGTTTTTTGTTGCTGAGTTTAAATAAATAAGTGCAAAGTCATACATTTCTTATATTTGTATTCATTCAGTTTCTTTGATAACTTGGCTGTTGGTGAACGCTGGTGTGTCACCCAAAACATTGTGGTGTGTCACCTTTGACATGCCTGTCTTAGGTTCACCATCATTGTAATCAGGCTTCAGAGCTCAGTCAGGTAAGGGTCAGATCAGTCAGATGGATTTATCCTTATCCTGGGCAGGATGCAATCCAACAAGCCAAGGGCTACTAAACAACATACCAAAACTATTATTACTTATTGAAAGTTTACTACTAAAAATACCTAAAAAATCAATAAAAATTCTCGTAAAATATCTGGTAAAAGACGTCAAACCCAAAAATTGTCATGGTGGTTCGCTTATGGTGTCTAGCATGCGTAAATAGGGTTGGTGTGCAATAGTTAGGTTAGGGTGGTTAGGGGTAAGGTAAGTAAGTATGTATATATGTATGGTTAGTTTAGTGTAGGGTTTAGTAGGGTGTTTTTTTATTATTATGAGTGTGGATTATTTAGTTGTTTTGGGTTAGCTTTTTAAGTAGTGTGGTGTGATAGTAGTTTAGACCTTAGGGGAGTTTAGGTGTTTAGTTAAGTAGTGGTATAAAGGTATATAAGATTAGGTTAGGGTTAAGTAGTAGTTTAGTTAGTTTGAAGTAGGATTTTTTGTGTAGTGTATGCATGTGGTTCATTTAGTTTGTTTGTGTAGGTAGTATGTAACAGGCGGTGGGATGGGATAACTATGACATTTCAAGATTTTAATTTAGGGCTTTTGGTGTATTTGTGGTTCATGGAATATGGTCAATGTTTAGGTGTTCGGGTAAGTAAACTTTTGATATTTTGATATAGACCCAGCTACTACAGCAGTAAGGAATTTGATCATCTAGTGTTAAGTCCAACTCACACAACTGTATTTCTGTGTCTGTCTAACTTTCAGGAAAATGTTGTGATTTTATTCTCAACTCATCCAACAGTGAATCACACTTCATTTGTTTTTCATTATCAAGAAGTATAATTTGCACAAGCATAAAACAAGTATCTATCTGTTTATCTGTCTATCTATCTATCTATCTATCTATCTATCTATCTATCTATCTATCTATTTATTTATCTGTCTATCTATCTCCCATGGAAAGCCAGTTAATGGAGAAGGCCTCAACAGACTGTCAGCATGCCCTCTCTGCTTTTCTTGGCTCCAAAGAGGATAGATTCATTCTGTCATATTCTAGATCTTGATGACTTCAGTGCATCGGCTTCAAATGGTCTCCTTCCAAGAGCTAATAACTTTACTCCTTCAGGGTGCCTGAATCATTTTGCTGGACGTTATAGATACCATTAGCACATGAATAGTTGGGCTCCTTTCAGGAGTTTCCTCTAGTTTTCTTCATGGTCATCAATTCCAGTGCAATGTATTACCATTCATACTTTCATCAGCACTCATAGTATGGAGGTATTCACCGTTATGGTAGAGTCCTTGTAGGATTGAAGTCTGCTGTTATGTTTGGATGTCTGCTGTTATGTTTGGATGACTGGCTTCTCTTGGCCCTTTTCAAGGATTGTATTGAAGCAACCCAGTTGTAGATTCTTCTTGACTGCTGTCCCTAAGGATGCTCATGAATTGGAGGTTCTTTCTTAGAGCAAGACCATTATTATGGTGAACTTGGACGGTTTCCAGTGTTAGTCATTACTGCACTTGGAGAGATCCCAGGAGATCATGTGCTGGCTGACTGGATAAAGATGCAATTCAGAATGTAGGTTTGGACTATGCGGTATATGTTCTATGCTTGATTGTTTGCCTTGATCTTCATTATACTATTTATGTGCTTGAGGATGCAGGTCTTGAGGTGGGCTGTAAGTTATTATCTTCAGAGCCACTTTGTATTGATAAACTTGCTACTAGTGGCAGATCCTTGCTGTCTGGCTATGGTGTGGTGGACAGTCCCTACCAACTTTTTGGTGGACCTTCCCTTTCTATAACCAAACCATTCACAGATTACAATGTTATCTATTTTGTTTGCATTATGGGGAAACTCACTTAAGTTCCTTCAAGGTGCAGGGAGTGTGGTCCTTTTTAGAGCAGAAATGGCACATTACAAGTTGGAATGAAGCAGTACTACTGGCTGTAAAGGCCTTGCAGAAAAAGACTGCTTCTGAGGCCTCTTCGCATCCAGTCAGACTTCATCATTTGGCAGCTAAGAAAGTAAGGAAACACAAGTTCTTACTAACTGTGCAGGAAAACAGTGTTGTATGGCAGTGTACCATAGACAGGGTTGTCACACACTGAGGGGTTCATATTCCTATGAAAGTGACTGAGCTGGAGACTGATCTAACCCATTTTGTAGTCTGCTGTGGATGTTTGGAGTCAGATGATGTGTCCTCAGAGTTTTCTGGACAGGGTATACTCCGGAAAGTAGCCTGCTTGCCACTCTTGAGAATACTGTCCTCCTCCTTATTGTATTTTTTGGCGCAGAGTAAGTGAACATTGCTGTGAATGAATTCTCTCTGCAGTAGCATTGTTGGTTCTGTACACATTCCACACTGTTTCCATAGATTCTGTACTGTACCTCAACACAAAGTTCAATTAAAAAAAAAACAAAATTCATTCTTATTGCCCCTTAATTGCCTGATTGAGAGTGACATGGTTGCAGGCTTTAAACTTTCTTGTAATATGAAAAATGTTTTTGGTCCAACCATGTATGTCTCTCTCTGTGTGGCAGCTAACTTTGTAGCTTCTGATGTAAACCCCTTGATTCAGATGAATTTGCTGACAAAGATCCCAAAGTTTATTTAGGGTGCTTGGAAGCATTCCACTTAACAGAATTTTTTTTAACAAGGATAGTGTATGCCTCATGTTGAACCTGCATTTCCTTCTAAAGATCTCAGACAGTGCTCCCCACAAAAAAACCTTAGCTATCTGCTTATTAACATACACACTCTTAATAGAAGCCCAAGGTACTCTGGGACAAAAGTGTGTTGGAGTGTATGGCTAGGCTAAAGGCCCTAGTGGTTGTTAGCCTAGTAACAACCTATGAACTTGTGTTCCTGAATCATTCTCTTAATTTTCCTAATTTCATTGTAGTGAAAGAAACCAGAGGAGAAATGGCACTTAATATCCTGAACATGCATATCAAGTGTTAACTGAAATAGGTATTTAAATGTAACAAAATGAGCTAATTGTTTGTTCTGGAAAGGGAAGGAGTAACAGTTGCCACACACACTTTCCTAATGTATTGCAAATTGCATTGCTTTTCCCATCAGACTGATAACTTTTCTAGTGGCAAATTCAGTGGTCAAAGCTCACTTCACCACAAGGGCAGCAGCCTCTAGTACCTCTTCCAAGAACATCTCTGTTGTAAACATTTGTGCCTCAGTCATTTGATCTTTGATGCACACCCTCCCTTGATTGGGACTCAAGGTATCAGGCTTTATTTGGCAAGTTTCTGCTCCAAGACTCAGCCACCTGTGCTTTGCACTTGTGAAATACTCTATAACTCCTTCCATACTGGTGGTAACTACTTGGGCTTCATCATTTGAAACCACCTTTTATGTATGAGGAATACCTTCCCATTGTGCCACGATGAGTGACTTTTCCACCAACTGCAGCTGTAAGAGTTCCCTCTAAGTCAGCAAGTATATGTGTTTATATTGTTTGCTTAGTAATGTGTCAAATTTTCATTATTTCTTGATTTGTAGGAAGGTGCATGCAAGTAGAATAGTGGTGAACAGATGGGCTTTGGGGATGTTAGTGCTTATATAGTCAGTTCAGTACATCACAGCATGCATCAGTATGGGAAAACAAATGTCTCTGAATGTGAGATTTTGTACACTAAGGCTGGGATTCAGAAAGGGCTACTGCTTATGGTAAGCCCTACTAAGAGGGGCCAACCACTGGCGAATGTCTTTTCTGATTCAAAGACAGACCCACCAAAGTGATTCTACATGGTTATACAGTCACCTTGCTGGGATGTTCCCCTGACCACTACATGGGAGACTCATACTGGGAGAGTGGCCAGTGCTGATTAGCCACTTTTGCCTATGGGAATGGATTTACACAACCACACAGCTAGCTGTGTTAGAGAACATGGCTAAAATGCTGCAGTCCATCATTATACTCAATGGGAGAGACCATGTTGCAGTTAAGTGTTGGAAAGTTTAGAAGACAAGAGGGGTGGTAGATGTGAGTGTGTTTATATGTATGCTTGTTACATGTTTCATAGTATGTGTATTTGTCTGCAGGGGTATGAGTGGTTCTGTTCGACTCTGTGTGTGACTGCATGCATGTGTCTGAGTGATCATAAAAAAGGGGGTAGTTGGGGAGTCAGTACAATGTGTGCGTGTGTGTGTGTGTGTGTGTGTGTGTGTGTGTGTGTGTGTGTGTGTGTGTGTGTGTGTGCATGTGCACGTAGGTGAATGACTAAATGAGTCCCTGAGTTTAGTCAAGTGTGGGTTTTGTGTCATATACACATATATAATTACTTCTGATTCAGAGACTTGCAGATTAGCTGAAAATGAGGTCTTCCTCATTGTGATTAAACTTGTCCTGAATTTGGATTTCTACAGTCACATAAACTGCAGCTGTTTGTTGTTGCAGTTTTCATGAGCACATGAATTCTTTGAGTCCCAGCCCAAGATGCTAAAGTCTGAAAGTGAAAAAGATGCATCTACCAAGGACCTATAAAGAGAAAAACCTTGTAGGTCAGCTAATACAGTAAGAATGTGTAAGTCATGTGTATGGCTTTCTGTCAGAAGAAATTTTCAATTACCTGGGACATCCTTCCGCACTAAGATTTGAGGAACACTGTCTGGTCTTTCTGGAATTACTAGCTTGGGTTCCTTCACTGTAGCCTTAACGGCTGTCTGACTGGTCGAATGGGATATGACTGTAAGGTGTTCTGTGTCAGCTTCCAATACAGTCACAACACACCTAACAGGCTCAGAGAACAGAAGGTCGATGGGCTTCTCAGCCACCTTGACGAGTACATCCAACTCTGACCTGGAGAAGGAAGCTGAAGTAGTGACTTCATCCTTATGTTTCTTAGCTGTATTTTTAGCTGTGAGGGGACGTCCGAGGTGGGAATTTTCAGAAGACATAGTGGTTCACACAAGAGCCTTCAGCCATTTGTCCTCTTAGAAGACGAGAGATTACTTATTAGGGCTTATGGGACAAAACCTTATAAATAGTACAGTCTCTGAAGTTATTCTGTGGCCCTAAGCAAAAAAAAAAAAAAAAAAAGACGTGAATGTCTATCTTTGTAAGGAATTTGCCTACCACAGAACCAGTTGATTCTCTTTGATCAGCAGTAACACAATTCCAATGTAATAATATGAAAAAAACAATGATCCCAAATGGGGTACTTAGCTTTTGCTCACAATTGGAAACTGTTCCTTTTAAACAGATGATAGACCAAGCTATAGATGATGTCTTGCTTTCTGGACTGGTGGCAAGAATATTCTGAGGATTTCTTTTTTTTGAACAAGAAACATCTTTATTAAATTATCATGTATGACATAGGCAGTCTTACATTTATATAAATGAAAATAAACCATACCGGCACAACCTCAGTTGCAAACATTATACATTACAGACCACACCAACATAAAAGAAGCTGCAAACATTATACATCACTTATAATCTATCCAGTCATTGTCAGTCAACATAACTCATTCACATCCTGCCTTCTTTTAAATGTCATTCCTCTTCTGCATGTATTGATCCCACAATTCCCATTTTTTACTATGTAATTTGCTCCTACCCTTTTCTAAAGATCCCAGTTCCAGTTGTTTTATCTCTGTTACTGTCTTCGCTACTTCTGGTAGTGTTGGTTTAGACTTTGATTTCCATTTTCTAGTAATTGCTTTTTTGGCCGCTACCTTAATTGAACTCAGCAAGGCCTTACTATGTTTAGACAATTCCGGTTCTGTATCATAGCTCAAAAAAATAAATGTTAAGTTGTCAATCTCGCCTTCATTCTTGCTTGATGGGTTCGGAGCCGATCCCTCGGCTCCGACTCGGCACTTGCTTTAGCTCGAGAACTCCTTTTACCAGCTCGAGGCAGCCCCATATCCCATGATGCAAGGCAGGAAGTACCCAGATCTCGTTTGCCGCTTCGCTTGGGAGGTCTTCTCTTTACCAGCTCCTGGTAAGTAGTTCACATTTGTGATATTTAAGCCCCTTCTTTTAGTTAAAACTAATTTTTGATAGTTTAATTTTAAATTTAACCTTTTCTGACAGAAATCCCTGTCTCTTTTAATTTTTTAGTCAGTCAATTTTCCTATCCCATCCCCCTGTCAGGGTGTGTGTGTTGGTGTTTTTACTAAATACCTCTTGGTATTAGTTTAATTTATTTTGACTGGTGTGTGTGTGTGTTGTGTTTAGGCACCATGTCTAAGGAGAGGGTTTCAGGTTTTAAGAAGTGTGACTCGTGCTGTCAGAAGATGTCTCTGACAGACGGTCACACTTCTTGCCTGTACTGTTTGGGCCCTCTTCACCTGCAGGACTCCTGTGCTATTTGTCACTCCTTCAGCCAGAGAGTCCTGCAGGAGAGCATAATAAGTTGATTCTCAGGGTCTTCTTGCCGGAGGGCTCTCCGGCTAAGTCGGCTCCACAAAATCAACCAAAACTGCCAAGGCCCAGGCTTCTGTTTCTAAGCCTGCGGCCTCGGCTCGACCAGATAGAGTCGAGATCGGCTCCGCTGGAGCCGATTCTGATCCATTAAAGCTTTGGCGCCGATGGCTATCGGTGCCGAATCTGTTTTGACCACTGTGGTGTCGGCCCGATCGGCTCCGACACCCACGCAGGTCGGCATCGGTGTCGGCTCGATCGGCTCCGACACCCATGTGGCATCGGTGTCGGCTCGATCAGCTCCGACACGTTTTTGGTGGCTGTATCGGCTCCCGCTGGAGCCGATACATCGAACGTTCTGCCGGCCCGAGAAATCGGTGCCGACAGGATCAGTAGTATCGGCCCGATGGCCCATTCCAGGAAGAGGTCGAGGTCTCCTTCCTTGGAGCCGATACTTTGCCCGCCTCTTCTATCGGAGCCCATCGGAGCTGATCTTCAAGGTCATCCAGGTTGTCAGATCATGACCTAGAGAGAGTGGTCAGTAGATTGCTCAAGTCACAGGTACTGGCCCAAATGCTACACAGTCCGTCTCAGCAGACGACTGTTGGTCCACACCCGTTACAGTTCCTCCTTCGACTCTACCCCAGAGTTTGGAGTTGGAGTCTTCGGGCATGGTTACTGCTACGGCTGGAGGACGGATACCTCCTTCTGTCCCTTCAGCCCCTACTCTTATCTCCTCTTCCTTAGAGGGATTCGGTGGTCGGGCTTCCATGGTCTCCTCCGAGAGGGTGAGTGGCATCGGGCCCTTGTCCGAGCCCGCTCTTCCCCTTGGAGCCTCGGCCTGCGTGTGCTCGGCTCCGCCCTCTGCCTCGGAGGCTTCCCTTTCGGTGGCCCCTGGAGTTCCTAGCTCTTCGGAGCGGGTTCTCTCGGACCTGCCTGGGAGGGGAGCATTCGAGGTGATGAAGAGTGTACTGGCCACTGGTATCAGTCAGCAGTCTCTTCCCGTAGCTCCTCCCTCTATTGTACCTGTTGACATCTCTGCCACTTCTCTTGCTACAGGACCCAGAGATCCTCCGCCTCAGGTTTCCCCATTGGGAATTTCCCCTCTTCCGAGGATTCTCCTGATGTTTCGGGAGATCCTCCTAGGAAGAGGACTTGTAAGAGGAAGCATGTAGACTCCCTGAGTCTGTCACTCGGATACTGACTTTGATGAGTCAGAGGGATCCCCTAGATCCCCCTCTGAGGCTGTCTCCTTCTCAGACATCCTAGAACTTCTGAAACAGAGGGAAACTGGCCCACCAACAATCCCTCTGAGGATGAGTCAGTATACCTAGAGGCGTTTGGATCTCGGCCCTCCACCTCCTGGGTGTCTCCGCCTCGACCCCCTTATGCAGGTTATTGCACGAAAGGCGTGGACAGCTCCTGACTCTGTAGAGCCAGTCCCTAGGAGGCCTTCTAAATTTATCACTGCCCCTAGTGACAAACAATTCCTTACCAAGGGTGTCCCCGCTGATGCCATGGTGGTGGCTGCGGCCACCAAAAGGAACTTGCAGATCCTTCCGTGTCTGCCCATCCTCCTAATAAGGACTCTAGGACCATGGATAGGTACGGCAAGCGGATGTTTTCCTCAGCGACCTTTGCTATGCGTTCGCTGAATTATCTTTGTCACTTCACCAGACTCCAGAGATATCCTGAAGGAGCTGGGAGAAGTAGTTCAGGATCCTACAGCTGCAGGGGCCCAAGAAAAGATTGCTTCACAGCTAGGAACCCTCAATTCCATTGCTAACTCCTCCATGCGGCTGATATCTTATGCTGCGGATGGAGCGAGTAGAGCCGCAGGCACAGGTGTGGCTCTTAGACGCCAAGCCTGGATGCGGCTATGTGATTTTATGGATCCTTTAAGGCGCCCTTCACAAATTCTCCCTTTGATGGGTCAGCTTTGTTTGGCCCTCAGGTGAAGGAGACCTTGACCAGGTGTGAGCAGGACGGCAAGACTCTTTCTGCTGTTGGAGTCCGTTTTTCCACCCCTTCTAGGCCTTATCCCAAAGGACAGAAGGGTGGAAGATGTGGTTCCGTAAATCCCAAGGAGTCACGCCGATTCACGTGGTCAGTTTACCCTAGAGGCAGAGGGGTAACAACAACAGCCGCTCTAGAGGCAGAGGGGTCCAAGAACCAGGGCAACAGGGAGTCTCTTCCTGAGAAGCCCTTTCAGCATCCCTGAGGTGTTGCCCGGCTGTCCCTCCTTGGAGGCAGTCGGGAAGATTATCACTGTACCCAGAAGCCTGGCATTCCCTCACTCAAGACAGATGGGTACAGTCGATCATATCCAAGGGTTACATAATTCCTTTCGAGGAAAGTCCCTTCCCTCAAGTTCCCTTCCAGATGTACCACCGGTCTAAGGGACATTGCAGAGTTAGAAATCGCAAAACTACTGCAAAAAGAGCCATTCAGCCAGTTACAATAGACCATTCAGAGCCCGAATCTACTCAAGGTTCTTTTTGGTCCCCAAAAGACGGAGACTGGAGACCAATATTGGATCTCAGGAGACTCAAAAACTCTGTCAGCAAGACAACATTCCGAATCGTCACTCTTCAGTCAATTCTGCGCTTCTCACAGAAGCACAAATGGATGTGCTCAATAGATCTTCAGGATGCGTACTATCATCACATCAAAATTCACAGACGCCCAGGAGATTTCTCCACTTTCGGCTGGGGTCCAGTCATTTCCAGTTCAGAGCCCTGCCCTTTGGTCTCACTACAGCCCCCAGAGTGTTCACCAAATGCATGGCAGTGGTCACGGCTCACCTGAGACGTCAAGGATTCCAGGTGTTTCCGTATCTTGACGACTGGCTCCTGTCAGCCACCACCAGGCATCAGCTTATACAAGCCAGGGATTACACAATAGACCTTTGTTCTCATTTGGGCATCTCAGTCTACTTCAAAAGTCATCCTTATCGCCTGCCAGTCTATTACCTTCATAGGCGCAAACTTAAACACTGTTCGGATGTCAGCTACCCTTACAGAACAGAGAGTTTCAGACATTCAGACTCATGTCAGGATCATTCTGGCCAGCAAGAAGGTACAGGCCAGAATGGTTCTAAAGGTATTAGGTCTCATGGCTGCGCCATCACTCTTGTTCCCTGGCTCGATTCTACATGCGCCTCCTTCAGTGGATGCTGTTCACACAGTGGTCATACCAGCAACTCCCAATGCGTCACCAGATTCTGGTGACACAAACATGCAAAGAACATCTTGCTTGGTGGATCACATCCTCTCAGGTTCACCAAGGCAGGTGCTTTGTACCTCCGTCCCCGATAGCCACTGTCACCACGGATGCCTCCCTGATCGGGTGAGGGGTCATTATCAGGGCAGGATGCTTCATGGGACGTGGCAGCCGCTCGAGTACCATCTGCACATAAATGTCCTGGAGATGAGAGCAGTGCTTTTAACGTTGCAAGCCCTCAACGACTTTCTTCCCGTAGGGACAATTGCAGTCCTCACAGACAACATGTCTGTAGTTTGGTATATCAACAAACAGGGCGGAACCAAGTCCTACCCCTTGTGTCGAGAAGCGCTCAGACTATGGCAATGGGCGATCTCCTCTCATCGGTTTCTGGTAGCAACGCATATCCCTGGGAAAACCAACATTATAGCGGACAGATTGAGCAGAGCTATTCTCATGCCTCACGAGTGGTCTCTCAAGCAATCCATAGCGGAAGAGATTTTTCTGGAATGGGGTCGTCCATGTTGCGATCTATTTGCTACTCCCCAAAACAGCAAATGTCCAGACTTCTTCAGCCTCTTCCCTCTATCAGGCCATCCCCAGAGACGCTCTGACCCAGGATTGGCCCCAGGGACTTCTTTATGCGTTCCCTCCATTTCCTCTGATCCCTCAGGTGATCCAGAAAGCTACCGTTTTGAGATCCAAATTGATTCTCATTGCCCCTTACTGGCCTCGACAAGTTTGGTTCCCGTTCCTCCATCGTCACCTTTTGGTGCAGCCGTGGCATCTGGACCCAGTGCCAGATCTACTGATTCACCAATCCGGTCAGCTGCACCGGTCAATCCATTCTCTCAACCTCACAGCATGGTTGCTCCACTTCCTTCCTTAGCCAGGCTTCCTTTGATCTCTAACCCAGTTAGAGATATCATAGTAGCTTCACTAAAATCCTCTACCAGGAGGATTTACACAAGCAAATGGAAAGGTTTCTCTTATTGGGCTAAGGCCCAAAATATTGATCCTTTTACTGCCCCTGTTCAGGCAGTTCTGGACTTCTTAGCAGAGATTTTTCATGCAGGCTCCTCTTCTTCAACAGTCAGAGTTCAGTTGGCTGCTATTTCCAATTTTCATGTCGGGATAGCAGATCATAATATTATGTCCCATAGGCTCTGCAGGGCCTTCTTGAAAGGAATTTTCCTACTAAAGCCTCCAATCAGGAATCCTCCTCCTCAGTGGGATCTAAATTTAGTGCTGACATCCTTGATTCTTCCCCTTCGAGCCAGCTGTTTCTTGTTCCCTGAAATATCTTTCTTGGAAAACTTTATTCCTAGTGGCTATTACATCTGCCAGGAGGGTGTCTGAACTTCATGCTCTTTCAGTTCGACCCCTATTTGATTTTTCACAAGGACAGAGTATCCTTGAGAACTAATCCATCCTTTTTACCTAAGGTCGCTTCAAAAACAATCTGAATCAATCCATTGATCTCCCGTATTTTTCCTAACTATTCACATAGAGCTGAACAAAAGCTACATTATCTTGACGTCCACCGTCAGCTCAGATATTATTTGGACAGAACAAAAATTTAGAAAATCTGATCAACTTTTTGTTTCCTATGCGGATAATAAAAAAGGCCTACCTGTTTCTAAAGTGACTTTGTCCAGATGGCTTTCTTCGGTCATCACTGAAATTTATACGTTCAGGGGAAAACAGCTGTGCTCAAAACCTAAAGCACATTCAACTAGGAGTTTAGCTACTTCTACAGCTTTTCAAGCTAGACTGCCTTTGGACACTATTTGTGCAGCGGCCACTTGGGCCACTCCTCACACTTTTGTTTCCCATTACAAATTGGACTTGGCCTCCAGGGACAGAGCCAGTTTTGGCTCTACAGTCCTCAAGAGTTTGTTCCATTGAGCCACCCAGGATAGAGGTGCTAGGACGGTCCCATCAAGCAAGAATGAAGGCGAGATTGACAACTTAACATTAAGAAGTTATGTACCTACCATAACGTTCCATGTTAGTTGTCTTCTCGCCTTCTTTCTTGCACCCTCCCTCCTTCCCCTGGCCTGGACAGACCTTGTATAAGAAACTATTATGCTAAAGACCATTCAAACCTGGTCCTTTTTCCATCTGTAAGTTTCTTCTTCCTTTGGGAAGTATTTTATGCTTGGTGTTATTGCCCTTTTGTCAACAAACGAGATCTGGGTACTTCCTGCCTTGCATCATGGGATATGGGGCTGCCTCGAGCTGGTAAAAGGAGTTCTCGAGCTAAAGCAAGTGCTGAGTCGGAGCCGAGGGATCGGCTCCGAACCCATCAAGCAAGAAAGAAGGCGAGAGAAGACAACTAACATGGAACGTTATGGTAGGTACATAACTTCTTATTTCCCTAGTTACATCACTTTGCTCACCCAGTATCTCTGACAGAGGAGTCTGAATGGAATCTTTAAAGTCTGCCAACTCATTGCACTCTCAGAAAATATGTTCCCAGTTACTTTTTTCTTCCCTATCACACCTTCAACATTTGCTGTCTACCTGCAGAAAGATTCTTTGGAGTCTGCTTGGGGTATAAAAATACCTATGTAAACACTTCCAAGCAAAGATCATAAATCTTCTAGACTTTGTTGCATATTTGGGAGACATACATATATCTCCTCATTGTTTCTTTGTGTATTCCTTATCCAATCTCTCTTCCCAATCCTTTCTAACCTCCTGTGATTGATTCTTATAGTTATCATGCAATATTTTATATGCTCTACTAATTATTCCTTTCTTAACTGCAGCTTCAGTTCTAGATTCAAGTAAAAAGCCTTTCTTGTAGGACCCCCCCCAATTTCTTTCTATCTCTTTGCCTATACTTTGATATCAGCTGTTGATAGGGAAGGCAATCTCTATCCTGAAGTCCAAATTGGCATCTTCTCATTCTATTACCTTTCCCTCTCCAGTTATTTGCTCCTAATACTTTGGTTCCTCTGCCAGTTTTCTCCAATACATTCCATCCTCCTCTTGCCGATTGTCTGTACCCCTAATTGCAGTCATCCCTATTGGAAAAATCTCCTGTCTGCATTCTCGTGTTGGCTTAGTTATTCGAATACATATTGCTACTTTATGAATATAATATTTTGTATGATTATTGTTATTCTCCTTAAAAGTCTGCATCCAAAATCCCAATCTCTCCTTTTTTCTTCAAATTCCCCACATTTCATCACCATATTTTTCCACTTTGAATTATAGTTTTATGCTTGTGCTATGAATAGGAGCCTTAGCTGTGTTGCTCTGAAATAACCCTTCAAATTAGGTAATCCCAGTCCACCTTGTTCTGCTGGAAGAATAAGCTTATCCCACTTGACTCTTGCCATCTTCCCCTCCTAAATAAATTCCTTTAGCTCTTTATTAATTAATATCCACGACTTCTCTGGTTGATAAAAGTATATTTGACCTGTGTGTAAGGCTAAAAGGACTAAAACATTTTATCCGCTTGTATTTTACTATCGATATCCATATAACAGAGCTTACATTTTCTTAGTTTTTGTATTATCTTTATTATTCTTTGTTTAGTCTCTTTCCACATATCCTTAGCTGCCAAACCTGAATCATTTTTAATCCCAACTCCTAAATATTTCATGTTTATCATGTCCCCCTAAATATGGATATTGCTGAACCAATTTGTGTGTGAATGCATAATTTACCACTGCTGCCTTTGTTTTAGCTTCAATAATTTTGTATCCCGAAAAGATTTGAAACTGTCTCAAAATGTTCCACAACACTGTAATGTCCCTTTCTGGTTTTGTCAGGTATAAAATAATATCATTTGCAAATAGAGCCAGCTTTTCTTGACTACCATACCAACTATATCCTTGAATTTCTGAATCATTTATTTTCTTTGCCATTGGTTCTAAATATAATGCAAATAAAGGGGAGAGAGGACACCCCTAATTTTCACCTGTAATCCCTCATGTATCCTCCGAATCAACCTTATCATTTTATCAGGGAATGCAAATGCTTCCAATGCTCTGCTCATAAAGTCCCAGAGTACTCTGTCAAGTGCTTTCTCTGCATCAAGATGCACCAACAACAATAGTGTTTTCTTGCATTCTTCTTCCCTCTGGGTAATCAGTATTTTGTTAATGTTGTCATATGTTTGCTTCCCCACCACAAAACCACATTGATGCATATCTATCAATATTGGCATTAATTTTGTCATTCTTTTAGCCATTATAGACATAAGCACTTTATAATCATGGTTTTGTATTGAAATGGGCCTGTATGAAGCTGGATCTGATGGATCTTTAACCTCTTTAGGTATCACAGCTACAACTCCTTTCTTCCAGGATATTGGTACTGCTCCTCCTCGTAAAATACTGCCAAACAAAACCTTCCAGATCTTTACCAGTTTCTTCCCTCCTAGCTTCCAAAATTCCACATGAATACCATCTATTCCTGGGAACTTTCTTGTAGAATGGTTATACATATTTTTATCTCATCTGCTGCTATCCTAACCATTAGTAATTTAGCCTCATCTACCTCTAACCTTGGCATATTTAATTCTTCCATAAACATTTCCATTTGTATCTTTTCTTGATTTCCATATTTCTCTGCTGTATACAGACTTTCATATAATTTTCAAAATATTTCTACCTCTACAGGATCTCTTGTTATCTTGCTTGATATAGGCTCCCTAAGCTTGGCGACAGCCCTTTCCACTTTCTGTTGCCTGAGTCGTTGTACTAAACGTTTTCGTGCTGTAGTGTTCTTATATAAAAAACAGTTGCTTAACAGCAGTCTTTCTAAACTCATGCATATGATCGAGGTAATCCCTTATTTTCTGCTTAGCATTCTGCAGTTGGTCCTCGTCTTGTTCTGTGTTCCCCCTGTTCTGCAATACTTTAACATTTGTCAGTCCCTCTAAATACTTCTTGTTAACCTTAGCTCCCTTTTTTATTTCCACCCTATTTTTTTAAACACCACTTTAATTTTATCCCACTTCCCTAGCTATATTTTCAGAAAAAATGTATATCCTCTTTAATAGCTCCTGAATAATCTCCACTACCCATTCCTAAAATTCCTCTCTTCAACAGATAGGTCGGAAAGTGCCAGTGTCTCATTTTTGTTTCATTACCCTGTGTTTTTATTTTAGTTATTATTGGTACATGATCTGAAGTTGTTATTGGGTGCATATCAAGACCTTCAATTAAATGCACATATTCCTGTAGAATGTAAATGCTGTCTAGCCTAGCACAGTTTTTATATCTTGGAGAACAGTATGCAAATTCACTCTGAACTCCTAGTACTGAATACACATCTTCCATGCCAAATATTTTCATAAATTTCTTTAAAGATCTACCCTCCTTTGTTATACTAACCTTCTGGGCCCCCCCGGCATATCTTCACCGCTGCAAATCACATGCCAGTCCCCAACTATAAGTAATATTCCTTCCTGAAAACTGATTATTTCTCCTAGAATTTTCTTAAGCTCCATTGCAACAGTTTTAGGTGGAATATAAATACATGCCAGTGTAATTCTCCTCCCGTTGCCAGTAGCCCCCTAGCACTACAAATCTGCCATTATTATCTTTTTTATCCTCTTCTATCACTACTGGAGCTTGTCTTGCAATTAATATAAGTACTCCTCTTTTCCTTTGTCCCAGATATTCCACTGAATAACAGTCCTGAAAACCCTTCTTTATCAAATTCACATGTTCATTTCTTTCTGTGTGTGTCTCCTGTGACGCAGCTATTTGTACTTTACATTTTTAATATACTTCACTGCTCTTTCTTTATTTTGTATTTATCTGTGAGACCATTGACATCTAAAGACAAAGTCCTGACTACCATTATTGAGTGCCGTCAAGGGTCAGATCCTCCAAAATTTTTCAAGGCTGATGTCCCACTTAAAAAGAAGCAGAAAACTAAACATATTTCACCTACTCCCAAAAGAACTTTACTCAAGGCTTGTTTAATGCCTTTATGGCTCTTAAGCCTCCACAGGTTGTTTCTGTTCCTGCTCCCCTCTGGTGTTCTACCCCTCTTAAGAGGCCTAGGGAGCAGGATTCTTCTATGGATGCTGCTGATTCGTAAGAGAAGTTTCTGACGTATTCCTCCCATATTCCTTCGCCACTTGACTATGGTTCTGAAGAAGTTCCGAAGAAGAAGAATCTATCAGTTCTGATTCTCCTTTTCAGAAGACTTCATTTGGTGATACTGTTTTCAGTATGATGGAATTTTTCAAATGGGATTGTGGTGAAGTGTCTGATGTTCAGAAGAGGTACTATGAGCTTTTGCAGATGGAATCTAGTAGGCTCTCTTCTGTTCCTCTGGTTCTTGCTGCCTTAGTGGATGTTTTTTCTTTTGCTTCTCAGGCTCCAGATTCCCAACCCCCTGCTCACAAAAAAACTGATAGGTTTTATAAAGTGCCTGAGGACTGCATGTTTCTTTATAAGTGTCCCTCTGCTAACCCCTCTGTGGTGTCAGTGACTTCTGACAAGCCTTCCTAATTGCTGCCATCTGATAAGGATAGCAGAACCGTGGAGAGACTGGGTAAGAAGGTGTATACTTCTGCTACCCTAGTCTTTAGAGCTGTGAAATATCAGACACATATAACTAGGTACATTTTGGCTGTTCTCCCTCAAGCCTGTCAAGCTATTTCTGAGCTCCCTGATTGTGAAGGAAAGGCCTCTGCTCTTGCTTTGCTTGAGACCCAAGTAGCTCGCCATTCCATTAAATGCAGCTATGATGTAGCTGAGGCTTCATCTAGGGCTGCTGCTTTTGGATCTGTATTGAGATGATATTCCTGGCTCAGACTTCAGTCTTTGCCTGATATCAGGTCTAAATCAATGGATGTTCCTTTGGGTAAGAAACATTTGTTTGGAGCTGCTGCTCCAGAGTTGTTTTAAGCCGCTGCAAGAAAATGCCAAGGCCTTACAGGAGTTGAATCATATTTTTGTTTCCACTGTGCCCACGTTTCAAAGGAATTATCCTAATAATAAATCTGCCTTTGTCTGTAGACAGTCTTGCTCTCCCAAAGGTAAAAAAGGTGGTAGAAGCCCCCCACCCCCCGCTAAGGCTACCCAAACTTCTACTCAGAAGCCTCCTTTTCATGACAAACCAGGTGCTGTCTAACTATCCTGTTCTTTTCAGTCACATTCCTCTTTGTGTCTTATTTGTGTGACTTGCTCAATGCTGTGTTGGCATATTCTTCTGTTAAGGCCCATCTGTTAGCTCTGTTAGGTATTTCTGCTTGTTTGCTTTTGACTCCCCATTTACCCTGTAGATTTGAGGCCAGGCGTCCTTCACATTAGGCCTCCCAGGAAGCCTGCCCCTCCTTCCTGGGACCTTAATTTTGTATTAGAAAAATTGGCTCAGGCTCCTTTTGAGCCTGGAGCTTCAGTTTCCTTACAGCATTGTTCTTGGAAGACTGTACTTTTGTTATCCCTTACCTCTGCCATACAGGTCTCTGAGCTTCAAGCCCTTATGACTGTTCCTTCTTTTTTAACTTTCCATAATGACAGGGTGTTCCTTCATTACTAATCCTTCTTTTATGTCCAAGGTAGCTAATGAGTTGTCTCTTAATCAGTTTGCTCATTTGCCTATTATTTTCCATTCTCCTCAGTCCGGTAGTGAGAAGGTTTTGGACACCTTGGATTTGCATAGACGACTTGTATTATTTGGATAAGACTAAAGGTTTTCGTAAATCTGAACAGCTTTTTGTTTCTTTTCATTCTAGGTCTTTCATTTTGGCTTTTTCCAAGCAAACCATTTCTTCTTGGATATCTAAAGCCATTTCTTTTTAATATTCTTTTCATGGGAAGTGCTTTCCTTCTTATCTTAAGGCTCATTCCACTAGGGCTGTGTCTTTTTCGGTACTTTTTCAAGGGTATTGGTTACTAATTCTATTCTTGAGGTAGGAACCTGGACTCCTGTGCATACCTTTACTAAGCACTATAAGTTGGGTGTGATTTCTAGGACCAGAGTTGGCTTTGCCAGGGCCATTCTTCATGGCTTGCTACAGGGCTCTGCTGGCCCTTCCTCCTCTCACTCTCCCTCCTGAACTTTTGCATTCTCCCTGTTGTAAATAGTGCAACAGTGATATGCAAGGACATAGTACAGTTGTGTAAAATCTCACCATGACAGTAGATGCTTCTCTTTATTGTTGCAGTAATTGCTCCCTCCCTCCTCCCCTGGTCCTTTTCCCATCTCGGTGTGTTTGTTACCTAGTTTTATCCTTGGACTGTCGTTCCTCCTGGAGCTTTTTCAGTTCTGAGGATGATACATCCAGATGTCATCTTTATTGCCCTATGCCATGCACGGGCAGCATATGTGTGACGTACATTACCTTCTGTTTTAGACCCAGCTAAAAACTCTGCGAGAACTGGTCTTTCACTTGACACTTGCCTGTCCCTTTCTCTGTGACTATATTCTTATCAATCCTTGATAAAGAAGGCAGTCTCTAACCTGCAATATTAACTTCTGCTGAGCTCATCCTGCTCTGTTACCTTTAAATCCAGTGTTACTTGCTTCCAGTACTTTGGATCTTTGGCTAATGTTCTCCTGTAAATTCCAACCCCATCTTGCCTATGTTCTAGACCCCTGCTTAAAAATATCCCTGTTGGTGAAGTGATCTTTATTAGATCACTATTGCAGTAGGCTTATCTATATGGGATGTTTCCTGTCAAGGATATCAGACATCCATCCAGTTTACAAAGCTTTGGACTTCTTCCCTGTGCACCGTACATCTGCCCTTATCAGAAGATTATATACTTCTGTAAGACAGTTGTATGGACATGACAAAAGAATACCCATAGTTGTTTGTTTTTTTGTCTGGCAGTACATGGAGTTAGGTTATGTCAGATCTGCCTTTCTTTCACTCCTGAAACTGTAAGTAGTAGGCTAAATTCATTAAAAATTTTGCTTGAGGGCAAACATCTTAAAGATTTGGCACTTGTGACCTTGGAGTCAGACTCCCCTTCATTAAACCGCCCCCCTTTGCAGAAAAAGAAACTTTCTAAAAAAAATTTTTTAAATCTGTCCTTCCCCTCATTTCTGTGGTCTGGGACTGTTTACTTTGAGGTGCCTTTGCAGCCCTCAGATCATCAGTGTGGCTCTCCTGGTTACTCTAAGAAGACCCCTTGAGAGGCCACTGAGGCACAGAACCATTGCATGTTCAGACCAAACAGCGGGCAGAACTCCCTGAGAAGAGAGAACCATGCTTTATTCTATGTAAGAGACAGGGAAGGAGGCATACACCAAGGACTGGTGAGGGAGGAAGTTGCCGGGTCGCTTATGGAGATCCAGTCTATGGAAGCCTCTCCCTAAACCGTTGGGAACAAGTAGTCTTGAAGGAGAACTCATTTGTCATTTCCTCCTACTCCTTCAGTTGAAATGCTTATCCTGAAAGACTGGTACAGTTTTGCACAGGCAACAGTGATATGGAAGGACATTAAGTGTTACTCTACAAACTGAGATAGATACTACTGATTCTGTTTTACATTATTAATGGGGCCCAATTCAAAAGACTTTCTATTATAGAGAGTATTATCAAAAGCAGCTTGATATAACTTAACATTTTGTTGAAGAATGTCGCACTAAGATTAATAAACATACTGCATTTCCTAACGTGACTGAACATTTTGGTAAATTTCAAGCCTCCATAAAGATATTTGACAATAATGAATTTAATGGCAGAAAATGTAGAAAGTATAAAAGAGAAACTTCTGATCTGATGATGTTAATTTTCATTCTATCCTAAATTGTTGTTGGGCTCAGATACGATCCTTGGATCTTACTCAGCCATTACTAAAGCTTGGATCTGAAACCATTTCGGATCTGCTCTCCTTCAGATCCAATGAAAAAAGCAAAGGATCCTAATTCTTCAATCCAAAGAGCTCATCTAGGACTAAATATTCTCCAGCATTGGACTCGGTACCTTCCAAGGTTCCCTCTCCATTTTTGAAGAGACTTTGTTCCAGGTCACCGTCCCTTGCCTCATCTCATTCTTCCAGGAATCTAACTGAGCAAGATGTGGACAGAATGTTGAGGAGAACCATGTCTGTGCAGATACAGATGGGTGCTCTTCTGGATCCTACCCACTCTGGTCAGGAAGCCCATCCATCTACCACACCACCACTAGCCGCTGCTTCTCTGATCCGTCTGGTTGCTTCAGAGTCCCTGGATCGAACCCTTTTTGATTTGTCTGGCTCAGATCTGAAGAAACATTTATCTTTGGATCTGAAGCTTTCTCTGAGTGTACTGGTTCTGACATCTTCAGATTTGGATGACTTTCAGAGCTGAAGCTGCCTTGTCAGGTCCGAGGCATTGGAGTCGACTTAGAGGTTTTTGGAGCTGTCGCTGCCCCATTAAGCTTCAGCAATGGATAGCTCGGCTCCTACCTCGTCCTCAAGGAGATTGCTGTTGGGGCAGAAGAAGGCAACGGTCCAGAAGCCAATGTCTTCCTTCTCTCCAGAGTGATCTGTCTTTGAGGTAGTGAAGAGAGTGTTCTCTGCTCTGACAGGATGGATGAATCCAGTACCCCCATATCTCTAGTCTGGTTCCTAAATGTGTCTGCACTTAAAGCCACATCATTCTATGGCACAGTGACAGCCAGCTCAAGGCCTGCCGACCACCCAGCAGGGCTTTACAATCTCTTCCAACACTTCACCAGCGCATCACACTGTGGAAGTCCCTAGGAAGATGAAGTGCAAGAGGAGGCATCTAGACTCTCCGCAAGAGTCAATCATTCAGGATACTGATTTCGATGAGGGGGAAAGGTCCCCCTCGATCACCTCCAGAATATGTCTCATTTGGATCCATTCTTGAGATCCTTGGAGAGGTGGTTGGCCCTCCAGCAACCCTCCACCAGAGGAATCAGTATTTCTGGAGGCCTTTGGAGCTGTCCGTCTACCTCCTAGGTTACTCAGCCTGCCAATAAGCTCATTGATTTGGTCTATAGTCGGGTGTAATATAACAAAAAAGGGAAGCTGGCTGTTGACACTCCGCACTTTAATTGTAAGTGCTTTCGTTGAAGCAAATGCCCCAACTTCTTCAGACAACACAACACAATAAACTCAATATATATTGCAGTCAGTTAGTTAATTAAAACCAATTAAGACAATATGAATTTAAAAATACCAACACTTAAAAGACCAAACATATGAAAATATAACAATGTTTTTAACTATTACTTCTATCACAATGTAAAAGCGTTTAATTTATCGCACAATATGTCATGTCATTTCTCAATTATATAAATAAAAACTACAATTTATGTACTTATAATAAATACTGAATAAATAAACAACATGAAAAATGTGGATACATCTTAAAAAACTCAGTGTTATATATCAAAGGGAACGTAAAGAAAAGACGGAAAAAATGGCAACCTTATTAAAATACCACAATATAAATAAATTATGTAAAAACACATCAACTTATAGTTATATATATAAAAGACATCGTCAAAGTCTATCAAAATTATTCACTATTGTCCCTTTTCACCTAGAAAGTGCCTTAAGCTTTAAAATGCATTTAATTGAGGCATATTCATTTAAACCTGGTGGTATACGAGCAAAAGTACGAATTTGCCACATAAGTTCACATTCATCTAATTTAAGTTCCCATGGACCACCCCTCCTACTATATAGAACCTGTTGTAGGACTTAAAAAGGAACCTATGTGTGGGATTATCCAAAATGTGTTTTGCTAAAGCATTTGTAGTTGTTTTCCTATTTATATTATATTGGTGTTTATATATCCTCTCTTTGAGTCTCCTTTCTGTTTTGCCAGTGTAATATGATGGACATTGTTCACATAGTGCCACATAAACTACTCCTTTAGAATCACAGTTAAATGTCCCTTTAACTAAATAGGTTCTATCTCTAATAGGACACTTATTACCTGTTTTAATAAATTTACACTGCTGGCAACATCCGCATTTCTCATGCCGTTAATTCCTTTATGTTCATCGCTTTGCCTCTCTAAGAGACTTTTCAGGTTTGGCCCTCTCCTATAAGTAAGACGTGGACCTGTTTCTAATATTTTGTTTAGACTATTGTCCTCCAATATTATAGCCCAATTCTTAACTAAGATGTCCTTTGTGTTCCTAGCATCCATAGAATAGGTAATCAGAAAGCTGTTACCTATATTACTATTCGTATTATTATTCCTCTGACTAAATTCTACAATGGTCTGCTCATGAATTTCCCCATATCCCTTTTGTACTATAGGTTTAAAATACCCAGAGATCCTCTTAGCATTAACCTCTTGAAAAATATGTTCAAGAAATCATTCTGCATAACCCCTCCTTAGAAACATGTTCTTCAATAGTTCGCATTCTAATACATAATCCCTATCAGAGGAGATCATTCTGGCTGCCCTTACCACTTGACCTTTCACAACTGATTTTTTTCTGGTGGTAAGGGTGGCTGCTTGTAAAATGTAAACATGCATTTGAATAAGTAGGTTTCCAATATATAATAGTCCTATACCTACTATTAGCTCTATCTTTAATTAGCTGTACATCCAAAAAATTAATAGAATCGGAATCTACTTGGAAGGTGAATTCCAAAAAGTCAGTTAGCTCTGTAATAGCGCTAATAAAAGGTTCAACTGTTAAGGTCTCACCTTTCCAAATGAAAAACATGTCATCTTGATGTCTTGTGTACCATAAAACATTGTCCTGAAAAAAATATTTTATTAAATAATAATACCCTTTCCCAATAGGCCATTACACAATTTGCAAAACTGCCCCCACAGGGCGACCCCATCGCGAATCCTGTTTTTTGCAAATAAAATTCTCCATTGAAAAACATGAAGTTGTTGGACAACACTAGCTGAAGGAGGGTCTCAACCACATAGATGACGCTTTCATCCATACCTTTCATGTTTAAAAACTCTCTAATCCACTGTATACCTAACTCTTGTGGTATTACTGTATACAAATCCTTTGTCTATTGTGAGAAAAATATAGTTTTCATTGTATTCTAAGCTGTTGATTCCCTCCAAAAAACTCCATGAATCCTGACATATTTGTGGCTCAGATTTAATGAAGGGCTTAAATTTGTCAATAAATTTTGCACATGAATATGTAATTGACCCCCGCCCATCCACAATGAGTCTAAATGGCGGGTTATGAATGTTCTTATGTATTTTCGGAGATCCAAAGAAGGTGGGTGTTATTGGGAGCTGACATAGTCAAATACTGCAAGATATGTATGCTAATTGTTTGTTTGTTTGTTAAATTTAACTGTTGAGGCTGCCCACTAAAGTGATTTATTACTGTTTCCTGCATTTCTGTGTGCTTTCTATCTCAAAAACAAAAAAAAAAAAAAAATATCCTTGTTTTCCCGCCTCTCCTCGACTAGTTTAGACCAGTATACAGGCTTTGCTGTATTCTGGGCTGTGGTGTAGTTCCTGTGTTGTCTATTGCCTTACTTGGATAGAAGGAAGTTTCTTTGCTCACCAGTGGGAGTGGGGAGCCTTGAGCAGCCTATCTGTCCCTGAAGGAGTGACCTCAGCAAACGAGCTTGTAGTAATTGGTTGTTTTGGACCATTTCTAGCTCTTTTGAAGTTCCCTGTTTAAAATCCACATTTGCGCAGCTTTGCACGATTGTGCACATAGCGCAGCACCAGTTAAACAAGGTTAAACTTTTTCTGGCTCCGCCAAGTCTGCTGTTCAAATTTTCCCTTAAGAAAGCTCTACTCTTATATTAATCAGTCTTCTCGCTTTATTATAAGCCTAGCACTTGTTCTCAAAACCTCTCTTCTAAGTAAGCACTCTCAAACTAAAGTAAGCACTACATCCACTTACCACCCCTGTGAGTACCCACTTCCCTTAAAGGCACAGCACTCCCTTATAATATTCTAGCATGTCGAGTGGTAGATTACTAGCATCCTCTCCGGTTCAGCTGGTTAATCTGGGAATCTTGAGACAATGCTACAATTGTCTCATGTACACAGACAACCCTCTCCTCCTCCCAACAAACACAAATACATGTGAGAGATGCAACTATATAGCCAAACTAGAGGCTGAACTCTCTCAACTCAGGACTGGCAAGACCAGACAGGAGGAGAAGGTAACCACACACACAGCAAACCCAGTCCCACATAGACCTACCACAACTGCAAACCAAACACATAATAACACAAAGACATACTCAGAGGCTCTAACAAAAAACTTACCAAAACAACAGAGGCTCCCAAAGCAGACACCCAAAAATCCACCACCTCAAAACATAACACATGCAACACATACTTCAATAAATCAGTGTGTCAAACAATCACAGCCCTTAAGGCCAAACACCATGCCTGATACACTAGTAATAGGTGATTGTATAGTCAGACACACTGACGTTCCACTTACCAGACTGAACAAGGAGAGGGTAACGGTGAGCTGCCTATCGGGAGCTAGAATCCGCCACATAACACACGCACTCAGGTCACTCCAAAGCAAGTACAAATATGACTCCATCATTGTCCATGCCAGCGTGAATGACCTGAGATGTACCTCCCTGGACTACATGAAAAGAGACATAGAGGAGCTCTCCGATTATGTAGCCCAGGCTGGTATGACCCTGACCCTGAGCAGCATCTTGCCCTCACCAAGAATGATGCCACAATACAAAGACAAGATGATCAGCTTTAATAATTGGCTCAATTACTGGTGTCATTCTAGGGGGATCCAATGTCTGCTTAGGATGACATGCTGGACAAGCCACGCTGCTTCGCAAGGGACGGCATGCACCTGTCACCACTGGGCTTCCAGATATTGGCTAAGGCGCTTGCCACCCCCATAGTGCCTTTTTTAGGCAAGGCTCAAAAGACAAACCCACCTCCTTAGAAAACAAAAATGGAAAAAAATTAAGGGTAATGCTGCTCAACGCCAGAAGTCAAAATCTCAAGATGCAGGCTCTCGAAGCACTCCTCAGTATGGAGAACATCGATGTCTGTGCAGTAACTGAAACCTGGTTCAAGGCTCCTGAGAGCACCCCAGCGCTACCAGGCTATACCTTGTATCATGCTTTTCGGCCTCAAAACTTGGGCCAAACTAAAAAGGGAGGGGGAGTGTCCATATTCATCAAGGACACCCACACCTCCAGGTTAGTGGCAACACACGAAGCATCAGAGACCATCCAGGTGCAACTAACCGTAGGCAAAACTGCTATACAACTGGTAGCATGTTACAGACCACCCTCCCAATCTCAGGAACCTCATTCAGCCTTCCTGAAGACATTGGAGGATATGAATGTTTCACCAAACACCATCATATTGGGAGACTTCAACTACCCTAACATAGACTGGGTGCAATATTCTAGCCCTAACACCCTAGCCCAAAGGTTCCTGGAATTCATAAATTCAAATGCAGTGGAACAGCTAGTCACCACTCCCACAAGGGGAGATAATATACTAGACTTGATCATCACAAACATGGGGACAAAGTGCTCCACACCGGAAGTATACCCCTCACTAGTGAGATCTGACCACAAACTAATCACCCTGGATATACATATCCCACCTCCACCCCCAACACAAAAGACTACAATGAAAAACTTCTCAAAAGCCGACTTTACACTTCTTAAGACTGAGATGGTATCCTTTAAGCCCTCTGGGCCAGTGGAAACCACATCCCACAATGCTGAATCCTTCACAAATGCTTTCTATGGACATCTCCAAGAATGCATGGATCATGCAATCCCAAATAAAACCAAGACCCTCTCCACCAAGGGCAGGCGTCCTGTCTGGTGGACCCCAGCCATAAACAAATTGTGTAACAAAAGAAGGAAGCTACTGCACGACAGAGCAAAATCCCCATAAAGAGAAGGCATCTCTGATCAGCACTAGTAGGAAGCTACATTCTCTCATAAAAACATCCAAGGCCAACTTTGAGAGAAAAATCGCTATGGACACTAAAGATAACCACAAGGCCTTCTTCTGCTATGTTAGAAACCTGGGCGGAAACCCTCAGATATGCTCAGAGTTAGTTCACAATGACAAAAAATACACTGAACCCACAGATATTGCCAACATTTTGGCAGACAGGTTCAGTGCAAATTTCTCCCTCCTCACCCCCAAAAGAAGAAATACTTATCCCAGCTGAATGTAACCTCCCTGTCATCTCAGATGTCCAGGTGAGAACGCCCTCAGCAAAGCTAAAACACAGCATCAATGGGACCTGACGGTATCCCGGGTTGCGTGCTACGTGAACTCCAAGAGGAGCTAAACCCGCACATAAAAATGCTATTTAACCTTAGCCTTACTACAGGATATGTACCTGAACACTGGCGTACAGCAACAGTGGTCCCACTCCACAAAGGAGGCACCTCTACTGACCCTGGTAACTACCGCCCCATAAGCTTAATCAGCCTGGTCTGCAAAGCTATGGAAAGAATCATTATGGAACTCATAAACAGAGACATTGGGGACCTACAGACACTTGATCCCACCTAGTTCAGCTTTGTAAAGGGCAGATCCTGCCTTTTGAACCTGGTTGACCTACAGACACTTGATCCCACCTAGTTCAGCTTTGTAAAGGGCAGATCCTGCCTTTTGAACCTGGTTGACTTTTTCAAAACAGTCACTAGAGCCATTGACAAGGGCAAAGCAGTCCATACAGCCTACCTGGACTTGGCTAAAGCCTTTGACACAATACCCCACTCAGGCATCATACATCAACAGCTTAAATGTAAATCCATATGTCACAAGATGGGTTGCAAACTGGCTAAAGGATAGAACCCATAAAGTCAAAATCGCTGGAGCCATGTCAGACTCAAAGCCAGTCACAAGTGGTGTCCCACAGGGCTCTGTCCTGGGACCCCTCTTGTTCGGCATTTATTTCTCAGATGTGAAAGCAAACATGGGAGGGTTGTGGCTGACAAAGTTCGCAGATGACAGCAAACTAGGTGCCATAGTCGATACACCAGCTGACACATACATCCTACAGAAAGGCCTCACTGAAACAGACAACTGGTGCCGGAGTCATGGCCTTAAACTAAATGCCAAAAAATGTATAGTCATCCCCTTTGGGAAAAGCAAAGTACCCACAAATTATCACATAGACAATAACCCACTGAGTACGGAAAAAGTAATCAGAGACCTGGGGACCCAAGTCGATAGTGACCTCTCATTTGACACCCACGTTGCCAAAGTGGTTAGAAAGACTTTCTACCTTGCCCACCTTATCATGAAGGGATTCACATCCAGATCAAAGGAGGTCATTGTACCCCTATACTCCTCCCTTATCAGGCCCATGATTGAGTACAATGCCCCATTTGGTATGTACCTCACCCGGCACTTGCAACAACTGGAGAGACCCCAAAAGTACCTCACCAAGAGGATCAAGGGTCTCCAACATAAGTCATATGCTCCCAGACTAAAGAAACTCCAGCTCTATTCAGTAGTATACCGCCTACTCAGAGGTGATCTGTGCCTGACATACAAGGCCATGTCCAATCAGGAATTGATGGACATGCTCCACCTCAAAAAATCCAAATCCATCAGAACCACGAGAGCTAAAGATTTAAACCTCAGCACAAATATGAATAGGACATGCTGGAGGGACAGATTCATAACTCAGAGGCTTCCCATACTCTGGAACAGAATCCCAGTTCATGTTAGGCAGAGCCCCTCACTGACTCTCTTCAAGAGAAATCTTGACGAGTGGATGGGAGATCGTAGGTTTACCCCGGGGGTCATCTCTGTGTCACTACTTGACAGAGGCACAGTAAACTAATTCTATTATGTAAGGGGATCTTCACTGTGTCACTACTAGACAGAGGCACAGTATTCTAAATCTATTCTGTACACTTTTGTACCATTACATGGGGTGGCGAAAGCCACATCACTATGGCTAGGCTTATAAATGCCCCAGGGCAGATAGCCTAGTACTAAACTATGAAACTATAATACTACCCTCTAAAAATAAGTCCTTGAGTGCGCTATTGATTTTCTTATAAGTACTGTTGACCTCATTTAGGCTAACATGTTCATAAATATCATTTTCAAGACATTTGAGCGTTTTGTTAACATATTCTATTCGGTCCATAAATACAAGATCCCCTCCCATATCAGGTTTCATGACCCTGATTTGACATGTTTTCAACAATTGTAGAAAGTCAAGTTCTTCAGAGGTTATGTAAGGTATGTAATGTAATGTAATGTATGTTAGGTAATAAGTTTCCTATTAGAGATAGAACCTATGTAGTTAAAGGGACATTTAGCTGTGATTCTAAAGGAGTGGTTTATGTGGCACTATGTGAACAATGTCCATCATATTATATTGGCAAAACAGAAAGGAGACTCAAACAGAGGATATATGAACACCAATATAATATACATAGGAAAACAACTACAAATGCTTTAGCAAAACACATTTTGGATAATCCCGCACATAGGTTCCTTTTTACAGTCCTACAACAGGTTGAATATAGTAGGAGGGGTGGTCCATGGGAACTTAAATTAGATGAATGTGAACTTATGTGGCAAATTCGTACTTTTGCTCGTATACCACCAGGTTTAAATGAATATGCCTCAATTAAATGCATTTTAAAGCTTAAGGCACTTTTTGGATCCAACCCAGTTTGGCTTTGTCAAAGGCAGATCCTGCCTCTTAAACTTGGTTGACTTTTTCGAGACAGTCACCAAGGCCATTGATGAGGGAAAGGCAGTCCATACAGCCTACCTCGACCTGGCAAAGGCCTTCAACACAATACCCCACTCAGGTATCATCGAAAAACTCATCAGCTTGAATGTAAACCCATACATCACAAGATGGGTTGCAAACTGGCTAAGTGACAGAACCCACAGGGTCAGAGTTGCTGGAGCCATGTCAGCTGTCACAAGTGGTGTCCCACAGGGCTCAGTCCTGGGTCCACTCTTGTTCGGCATCTACTTTTCTGAAGTACAAGCAAACACAGGGGTTATGGCTGACAAAGTTTGCAGATGACTGCAAACCCTAGTCCAAAACACATCTGACACAGATATCCTCCAGAAGGGCCTCACAGAAACGGATAACTGGTGCCAGAGCCATGGCCTGAAGTTAAACGCCAAAAATGCATAGTCATACCCTTTGGGAAAAACAAGGTTTAGCTACCATATAGGTGGCAATCCACTGAGCAGAGAAAAAGTCATCAGGGATCTGGGGACCCAGGTTGACAGTAGCCTTTTTGACACTCATGTTGCTAAAGTAGTTAGGAAAACCTTCTATAATTCACATCTAGATCAAGGGAGGTCAAATGTATCTGACCAGACACCTGCTGCAGCTTGAAAGGCCCCAAAAGTTCCTCACCAAAAGGATAAAGGGTCTCAAAAGAACTCCAGCTCTATTCAGTCTCATACCGCTTGCTCAGAGGTGACCTGTGCCTGACATATAAGGCCATGTCAAACCCAGATTTGATGAATATGCTTCACCTCAAAAATCTAGATCCCTCAGAACCACATGTGGAACAACTAGGTGAAAAGGGATGATAGTGAATAATTTTGATAGACTTTGACTAGATGCTTTTTATATATACAACTATAAGTTGATGTGTTTTTACATAATTTATTTATACTGTGGTATTTTAATAAGGTTGCAAATTTTTCTGTCTTTTCTTTACGTTCCCTTCGATTTATAACACTGAGTTTTTTTAACATGTATCCACATTTTTCATGTTGTTTATTTATTCAATATTTATTATAAGTACATAAGTTGTAGTTTTTATTTATATAATTGAGAAATGACATGACATATTGCGTGATAAATTAAAGGCTTTTACATTGTGATAGAAGTAATAGTTAGAAAGATTGTTATATTTTCATATGTTTGGTGTTTTAAGTGTTGGTATTTTTAAATTCATATGGGCTTAATTGGTTTTAGTTAACTAATTGATTGCAATATATATTGAGTTTATTGTGTTGTGTTGAGTTGTCTGAAGAAGTTGGGGCATTTGCTTCAACAAAAGCGCTTACAATTAAAGTGTAGAGTGTCAACAGCCAGCTTGCCTTTTTTGTTATTTTACCAGTTTGCTATAATTGGGTGTGGAAGGAACTTGATGCAGTTGAGCCAATCCATGAGGCCAAATCGGATTCTGGCTCCACCTATCAAGAAAGAGTTTTGAAGTAAGGAGGTGCCCATAGATGACCTGGTTATGACAGCAGCCACTAAGAAGGAACTTGCTGAACAAAGTTCTTCTCTTCATCCCCATAACAGGAAGTCTAGGGCAATGGACAGATTTGGGAACCATGTATATGCATCAATGACCTTTGCCATCAAGTCGCTGAACTATTTGGCACATTTTACGAGACTACAAAGGGACTTGATCAAGAAACTTTCAAAATCCCTTTCTGGAATCCTTATTTCTTAGGCTGAATCCTCTGTGGCCTCTCATTTGGCTACCCTCCAATCCATTTCAAATTCATCCATGAGGCTTATCTCACATAGCTGAAGGTGCCTGAAGGGAGCTATGCCTGGATGCACTTATATGATTTTCTGGAGCTTTTCAAATCCTTGTTCATCAATGCACCCTTTGACGGCAGTTCATTGTTTGGTCCAAAACCGAAAGACAGACTCTCCAGGTGAGAGAAGGATGGAAATATCCTCTCTGCAGTGGGCATACATTTTTTCATCTGTCAGAGATCCTTTTCTAGGAATCAATGAGGTGATCAGAAAATGTGGTTCAGAAAGTCCCAGGATCATTTCCAGGACACGTGGAGATGGTTCTTCTGGGGGCAGAGGGAGAAACTCTAATGGACAGCGATGCTCATATGGCAGGGGAGGCCATCAAAACCAGGGGTCCAGAAATTCTTTCTCTGGTAGACCCTGTCAGCGGTCCTGAAAGGAAGCCGGGTTGACCATCTCAGCACCAGAGAGCCTGGCAAGATATAACAAGAGATACTTGGGTACAGAGGATCATTTCCAGAGTTTATATCATTCCCTGTTCTCTCTTACACCTTCTACTGTAGGCAAAATGTCCTATGTTCCACCCAGTCAGAGGAAAGCAGCAGCAGTAGAAATACAAAAGCTGCTAGAAAAAGAGTCTTTCAAGAGGTCCCACCAGACCAGATAGAATCCGGAACTTACTCAGCATTCTTTTTAGTGCCAAAGAAGACAGTGAACTGGAAACAGTTTTGTATCTCAGCATCTTGAACAAGTCAGTTTGAAATACAAAGTTTTGGATGGTCACGGTTCAGTCCATTCTACCCTTCCTGGGCAGGGATGACTGGATGTGTTCGACAGTCCTTCAGGATGCATAATACCATATAAAAATGAACAGACAATACAGAAGGTATTTACCCTTCCGGCTGAGAGCCCATCACTGTCAGTTCAGAGCATTGCCCTTTGGACTCACCACAACTCCCAGGGTGTTCACCAAATGCATGGCAGTGGCAGCAGCTCACTTGAGACTGCAAGGATTCTGAATGTTTCCATATCTAGACAACTGGCTCATTACCACACTGACTGAGCATGTAGTAATAAGAGCAAGAGATCAGGTACTTCAGATTTATTCTCATTTGTGGATAACCATAAATTACGAGAAATCTGTTACAACTGACTCAAACTTTGGAATTCATAGAAGCAGTCTTCAACATGATATCAAGGACATCTTCTCTTTCTCTCTCAAGAGTGCAGACTATCAGATTCAAGGTCAGGAAAATAATTTACAGTACCAGAATTTCAGCCTGGTTGATCCTTCAAGCTGTAGGGTCAATGCCAGCTGTCATAATCTTTGTGCCTGTAGCGAGATTTCATATGAGGATTCTTCAATGGATGTTAGCAACACAATGGTCAATTCTTTATCAATGCATGCCAGCCCAAATAAGAGTTACTCAGGCATGCAAGAGATACTTCTGGTGGTGGATTCAATCAGATCAAATTCTTCAAGATCAACCTTTCATTTTCCCTTGACCCAAGCCTGTTGTAACCACAGACACTTCCCTGATTGGGTGGGTGGAGCACTTCCTAGGGAAAACAGTCCAAGGCACTTGGTCCCCCAAAGAAGTCAATACATATATCAGTGTTC
The DNA here is from genome assembly GCF_019279795.1 of Protopterus annectens. NCBI lineage: Eukaryota > Metazoa > Chordata > Ceratodontiformes > Protopteridae > Protopterus > Protopterus annectens. Next base: position 21,843,586 of record NC_056738.1, on the reverse strand, counting down.
TGGAGATGAGAGTGGTGCTGTTAGAGTTGCAGGCATTTCAAGACTCTCTCCCTTTCAGGACAATTGCGATTCAAACAGGCAACACGTCCGTAGTCTGGTACATAAACAAGGAAGAACCAGGTCTTACCCCTTGTGTCGAGAAGTCCTCAGAGTGTGGCAATGGGAGATATCTTCCAACCATTTTCTGATAGCAATGCACATTCCAGGGAAGTCCAATGCAATAGACAAATTGAGCAAGTCTATTCTACTACCTCACGAGTGGTCTTGCAACTTGAAAGTGGCAGAAATGATTGTCCATCAGTGGGGCCACCCTTGGTGCAATCTTTTTGATTCTCCCCTAAACAACAAATGCAGCAGCTATTTTGCCCTAATCCCCCCAATGAGGGGAATCACTGAGAGATTCTCTACACCGCGATTCGTCCGCTGGTCTACTTTATGCATACCCGCCAATTCCCTTAATTCCAAAATTTCTACAGAAGGCTGCCAGGTTGAAGAGCAAAGTCATCCTCATTGCACCTTACTGGCCTCGACAGATTTGGTTCCCCTTCCTTTGGCCTCATCTGCTTTTCCAACCTTGGATTCTGGTTCCAATGCCAGACCTCCAGACTCACTTGACCGGTTTGATTCATCTGGATATCTCAGACGTTAAGCTGACAGTGTGGTTTCTCCAATTTTGTTAATAGCCAGACTTCTGCAAGAAAACTTTACACAAGCAAATGGAAAAGGTTTATATGCTGAGCACAACAAAAACTAATTGACTCTTCTCTGCTCCTGTACAAAGTATACTAGAATTTTTAGCAACATTTTTTTTATGAAGATGCTAGCTCCTCAACAATTAAGGTTCAGTTAGCAGTAATTTCTAATTTTCATATTGGATTTGAGATTTCTTCTGTGGCTTTGTCTAAACTTTGTAAAGCATTTTTGAGAAGCACACTCCTGCTGAGACTCACATATAGAGAGCCTACTCCACCGTGAGATTTGAATTAGGTACTGCTGGCCTTAATTCATTCTCCCTTTGAACCAGCAGCTAAGTGAGATCTTAGGTTCCTGACCTGGAAAACTACCTTTCTAGTGACCATTACCTCTGCTAGAAGAATTTCAGAAATGTAAGCATTGACCTCTAAACCTCCCTACTTGATCTTTCATAAAGATAGTCATATTACATACCAATTCTTCCTTTATCCTTAAAGTGATGTCAGAATCCAACATTAGTAAATCTATTAATTTGCCAGTTTTCTTTCCTAAATTTGAAAATAAAGGTGAATATATGTTGCATTTATTAGATGTTCACAGGCTATTACATTTTTATGTACACAGAACAAAAGAAATGAATACGACATATCAATTATTTGTGTCCTTTGCGTATTCTAAATTGGGCAATCCAGTTCTTTAGTCAGATGGCTGATGGATTGTTTTTCATTTATCTATAACAAGTTGGATATAACCTTACCAAAACCGTTGAGTCCATTTAACTAGATCCATGACAACCTCTTCAATATTTCTACCTAGAACTTCCATGGACGATATATTTGCAGCTGCGACTTGGACTAGTCCTCATACATATATCACTCATTACAAACTCGACCTGGTCTCAAGGGGAAGGGCAGTCTTTGGCTCATCTGTGTTCGGAATATCCTTCCTTAGAGTCCATCAGGGATTTTAAGTAGCTGGGTACTCTGTTCCAACAGTTGAGGATAGAATTAAAATTGACAACATCAGATAAAAAAATTATGTACTTAACCATAATGTTCCATCTGTTGTTGTTCATTTTCTTTCTTCCCCAACCCTTCTCACAATGGACTTCTGGAAGAGTGAGAGGTAATAAGGACACTACTGTCCTTAATACTCAGCTCCAGATATTGCCTTTCTGTCAGGAAAGTTATAGTTGTTCTTTATACTTTATGTAAAACAGCAAACAAGATCTGAGGTAAGTTAGAGGTTGGTGCATTGTGGGTAAGGGAACAGCTCAAAAGCTTTTTTTTTTTTTTTTTTTTTGGTGGCCACGAGCTTTAGTAACATCCGAGTCAGACTCTAGGATTGGATCCAAACCCAACAACAGTTGAGGAAGAATGAAAATGGACAGCACAGATGGAACGTTATAAGTACATAACTTTTTTATTGCAAGAGGCAACCCCTTTCAGAGGTATAGAAGGAGAAATGTGAAATTTAATCTTGATAATGCAGGGCAGGGAGGCTGTTCTAAAAGAAAACATGGAAAAAGAGCTATCTGTTTATTCTGCATTCTAGTGACTCCTCTTCCTTTGATAACTGGGTCTATATTATGATATCGCAACCTCAGAAGAGCGAGCGACACATAATCAATCCCATGTAAGCGAAAGCTTACAACGTTGAAACCTCATAACAGCGATTAATCGCTGTTCCGAAAAAAAAAAACCTCTAAAACATTACATAATGTGGGGGGCTTTGTCCCCCACACCCCCCGACGTGGGGGACTGTGCCCCCCACACACACAACCCTTCTTAACTATACTAACTATGAGATTGCACTACAGTGCCGAAAACAGCAAATTACCGAAAGTGGTCAAGTGAATTCTTTTCAGGGAAAGAATTCACTGAAATGCCGCTTTGCTATTTTGTCTTTTTTGCACTTTTCAGTTCGACAAAGATGCATTCGACAACCTGCATCTGTGACAGCGTAATAAGGAGCCTTGATAACTATATCACTGATGAGGATTCATCTGTGACTTATATTGATTGTTGTTGGTTCAGATCTAATGTCGATACATTAAATGCTCCATCGACATCTGCTGCCCTTTAGTGGGTCTGGGAAGCAGGAAAAAGATGAAAAGATGGACGCTGTCCAGGCATTTTAGGTTCCATTAAGTGTTTATAAATAAACAGCCCTCATGATGCTAACAGTTTGGGCATTAATGTGTCTTGCTGAATGATTCTCAGATACAGGTTTTAAATAAGAGCTTGACATTTGTACCTAGTTATATAGTTCCAAAGCATGTTGTCAGAACATTTAGTAGATTAATAGAAAAGCAACACTGGCTAACACTGAGTTTCAAGTGGTGCCTTTTAATTGTCATGCTTGTAAATTAAATCTCCTCCACCCCATAACCTCGTGGTCAGAAAATTTGAAAACTTTAGTATTTGAAAGATCTTAATTTTGATAGCAAATTTGTTGTGGTAATGCACAAACCATTTGTGCATTCTATTGTGATAAGTTACTCATTTAAATGTCTTGATGATTTGTATATGAACTTACAAAACTTTGACAAATCCTTGCTGATGGATGTTTGTCACATGATTTTTTTATCATGTGGTTGTTCTTTCATTTGATTTTTTTATATAAAAGCAGGATGCTTGCAACTCTGTTTTTTCATTAACAGTGAAGAAGCTACATAACAAGCAGTGAAACCAGTTTGCAGACTTAAAAGTATTTTTGAGCATTATTTGGAAGTTTGGTCATGATCATTAAGCACTGGGTCGAGCTTTGATGTTGTATGTATATACGGATAGATGAAGATCTGTACAAATATCCAGAAGGGGTCAGAGGGACAAATATCTAAATAAAAAATAAATAAAATGCACATAAACTATTGCCAAGTCTTTTTTATAAAAATAAATTATAATGCTAGTATTAAGTAGTCTGTAACTGGGTTGCTGGTCAAACTCCTGCAGCTATGGAGCAGTAGTTGACGTGCATAGCTCCTCAGCATACCTTGTAAGCCCATGGTGGGCATTCAGCTCAGTCCTCTTGGATATGCTGTATAATATGTGCATAAACACACTCCTACCACTCATTGCTTTGGAATAACTATAATTTCTAAAGGCTGTATAGTAACTACCCTGTTCTATTTTGTTATTTGGGTTAGTCACTTCCTAGTGCACTGCTTTTAGAGTTATGTTGGCTATAAAGGACTATGACTACTAGATTTGACTAAGAATATATCAGAGGCCATCTGACTCTAGGGTATTAACAATTAAATTGTTTTGTAATTGTAATCTTGTCAACCAGCATTGTAAGAGGTAGCAGCTGAATTTCATATTTCGTCTACCCGCTATAGTCCCAGGAAACTATCAACAAAAGTTTAACAGAAAGAGGCAAAAACAGGCTGCTCATAAAGTCTGCAATAGGTGGTCTTTTCCTTTTTATATGTTTGCAAAGCTAGATATGACTAATGTATTTGGAACCAGCATTCTTTACACTTCTAAGCACATCTCTCCAGCAGACACGCTGGACTACCACTACCACATCAACAGTTTATGCTTTGGGTGTGAAGCCCCAATTTAAGCATTATCAACCAAATAACCTCCAAGAAGGAGACATTGCCACTTTAAGGTGAGTTAATTGCTCTCGTCTAAGGATGTGACAGGAACTTTCCTAGCTTATTTTCCAAGGAGCCAATATTCATCATATGGATAAGGGTAGGCCTATTTAGCAAGAATTTTCCTACTTCCCGAGAGCCTTTTGACTGATTGTCAGTACTTTTCATGTGATCCAGACAAAGGTGATAAAGGGTAGTCTGTTTTATTATGTCTGTTTTATATGAGGGATAGCAGACGGGACGTTTTTCCCTTGGGTAAATCTTAGGGATTAACAAGCAGTCCCAGTGCTCCATCACTGTATCAGATGAAATTATTTTTATTTATTTATATATTTGTGTATTTATTGGCATTTGATTACTGGGAAAGTCCAAATGGGTAGAAGCTCGTTTTCAGCGGAGGCCTAGGAAGAAAAGCTCCAAATTATTAAAAAAAATAAAAATTAAGAACAATAATTATACAATCTTCAAAAATAAAACAAAAACATCTGCAGATGATTAATTATAAAAAGTAGATATAATATAAAAACATTGGTTAAGAATCGATAAAAGGTATATGACAATCATTTAATAGTTAGAGAAATATTAGACAAGTTTGGAGAAAAATTAAAGGTAAGTTAGTCTAATACAAACAGGAATTGCAATATGAAGTGAGGGAAAAACAAGATTATGGTATATTTAGAGAGAAAGTCAGGGAAGAGAAATAGATAGCCTTAAGACAGTAAGTGAAATGGGGAGAGTGAGGAGGTATAAGGCATGAAAAGGTACTTGTTCATATTTAGGGATGTACTTTATCCTGGTTTTGAGGAAAAACAGAGCCAGATTTTTAGCTAGGAATTCTTTCAGAGTGGTTTTGAAAGATGGGAGGGAAGGTATAGATGTGATGGATACAGGTAAGGAGTTCTAGGTCTTAGCAACCTTGTACTAGTACAGACAATGCCCAGCAGATTTGCTAGGTTTGTAGACAGGCAAAAATTCTGCGAATCGCAGAAGTGAATTTCGACAGTTTGGTGTCAATTGAGAGGTGTTCAAAGATGTCTTTCGATGAACTAATATAGAGATTCATCTGACTATAGATCTACATGTAAAACCTCAAAAGTGATGGTCTCCAAATAAAACTGGCACAGCATCTTTTTTGGCCATGCTGTATATCTGGTGTGTTTGATTTGCTGATTGAGATGTTTATGATTGTCTGTTATTATGATAACTTGTTTTTTTATTTTTTTCTGACACATTGAATATGATTTAAAAAATTAAAGGATTTTTTAATTACCAAAGCAAAACCCATTTAAACAGTTCACATTAAAATCTTCTTTATATAGCAATTGTTGCCCTAATTTATGTGAATGCTACTCTGTATCGCAGTTAAAAAATTTTTGAGTGATTCAGAACCTCTTTTTCTTGTATTTCTGCAGGAACCTACTGATGATTATGATGACTGGAAACTTCAAGATCAAGACAACAACCAGTAAGAAGCAATTAGTATGCATAATTAAACTGCCTGTACCCTTCTGCTAAAACTGCAAGCTATAATCAGGCAGTTTGCTGCATTTCACTTGTGCTTACATGTCATAATTTGGGTGTAGGTTTTGGACAATCTAAGACAGCTGTTCTTTCCTACTTAAAATAAATGTTGTTATTGCAGTTATACTGTGTTTAAAAAAAGTATATGATTTGTCTTTAGATAAATTGCTAAACCAGCAGATGATCATAGCCATTATGGACTGCATATACTTTACTGGTTCTTTTGGATGATCTGCCATTTAGTAAGTCTCCCAGATTAGATACAGCAATTGCATAATTTCTCAAATGATGTAGCCTCTCTTTGGAGGCCAGCTTCTTACAGGAGAGGTACATACAAGTCTGAAATTGGTATACATTTTAACTATGTAATATTGTTTTTTATATGAGATCAGGCTCAATGCAGAAGAATATCAGTTAGTGAATATGTGCATCTGTGTTGAAAAGGAATAATAAAATAATGTACCAATCTAGATCTTGTTTATTTTAGGTGTATATGCATTTTTGGTAGGAGGCCTGGAGCTGCTTCAGTACAGTGCAGTGCAGCATATATGCTCTTTTGTGTGAAGCATTTCAAAGTAGTTTTGTGATACCCAGCAGAGGCGGAAGGACTTTGGGAGATTTTAAAGTATGCTCACTGTGACGATGTTTGAAAACCTATGAACTAACATATTTAAATGTGCAGGATCTCTTCATGTGTCATATGATAAACAGGGAAAGAATGTTAAGTGTATTAGCATAAATGTTTCAGTTTATGCAGTTTCTTGTGTAATATGAAAAGCTGACTAAGATGCCTTCCCCCCAGAACGAGAGCATCTGTTAGAAATGAATGACATAGAGCACTTGACATTAGCCATACTAAAATTCTAACATTCATTCTTAATCTTTGAGTGTAAAATCCATCCCTCCTGCTAATTCAGACTCTTCAAATCCTGGATAGTATGTTAGTATGGCTAACATGCAAATTAGAAGTACTTTTTAGAACTGTGTGCAAGACACAATATAGATCAGAATGTGCACCTACATTCAAGAGTGTATGAGGGCAGAAAATGCAACTTCCATTCCATCTTTACACTTCATTCTAAACGTTCAGGTTCCCATGTGCTTCGTCATTAACAAGCCATTAGGCTTGATGTTCCATTTCTACTCACATCTAAAGCAAAGGCTACATTATTTCAGGAGCTTAGAGAATTATTTATCACATTTGTTGCAGGCAGAGTTCTCCAGATTGTTATCCATGACAGTAGTTAAAAACTCTCTTGTGTGTATTGGTCAATTCAAGTTACCATACCTAGAGTAAGTATTCAGTTTGTTTAAGACAGGTGCTTATTTTCATTTTTTTGGACCCCTCAGACCTCATGCTACCGTTCTGGCCTCCATTGGCCCACATCCACTCTAGATCTACTAGCCATCCTGCTATCTATTGAACTGTTCTTTTATGTGCTGTGGTTGGTCATGGATCCTAAGGTGCTTCCATCTGGTGGAATTCTTTTTATATGCCCCCATAGCCAGCCTTAGGCATAGGTCAACTAGGCAGCCGCCTAGGGCACCGGTCTAGCAGGGGGGCTTTTCCAGTATTTATTTGTCGTAGGTAGACCAAGATGGGGGCACTGTGTGGTGTGGTGGGGGCTTCATGAAGACCTTTTGCCTAGGGCACCAGTTGGCCTAAGGCTGCTCCTGTATGCCCCACCCTCTTTCCCTTTCCCCACCTCTCACTATTATCAATTGTGGTTCATACCTTCCCTTAGGGAACTCCATCAGTGAACACACTGCTAACCAGGAAGGACACATCCATCCTTCTCTGCCAAACTTTCAGTTGCCCAAGCCACTAATTGAACCTAAGTCATCTGGGCTGTAGTTAGAGCTTTGTCCCTCTACACTACCAGAGCAGTTTTAAGACAGATACATTTGATAAATTTCTTCAGTTATTACCTGGTTGATCTATTTAATTCCCAGAAACACACACTATAATTCTCTTAAATCTGATGGCATCTGTAATGGGCTGACAAGCTGACTCGTTGAGAAGACATAGGATCTGATGTTGCCAATTTTCATTCATTCCTCAACAGATGGCTTCGGATCCGATACTCGGATCTGACTTGGCTGTTACACTAGCTCATGGCCTCCAACAGACTGTCGAGCTCCTTTCCCACCCATAATGTGCTATGCCTAACGTTCCTCAGATCTCGTTTGCCACTTTCGTGTCTAAATGTGGTCAGTTGCGGCTGTCGGGCTAACTCATTAATTCCCTTTAAAATCTTATTTTTCAAACCCTATTTTTTGATAAATCTCTTTTTGATAGAAAGTTTATTCTATTCCTTAAGTGTTCTCTTATCTTTATTCGTTTTTACACTCCTTTATATAATTGTTGGTGTAATCTATGCTACCACTGTTGGTAGGCCTTTCATACCCCATTTCTCTCTTCGCTGCAAGGGTATTTTCCGTCCAATTTCTTAGTATTTAATTAACCCTTCTTTCTCTTCTTGATAAAAAAAAAGTCTAGTATTTTATTTTTACTAGTGGTTTCTTCCAATTATTATTGTTGGTTATTAAAAATTTCCTTCACTATGTCTGAGAAAGGATTAAAAAAATGTGAGGGATGTGGGCATAAAATGCCTTTTTCCAGTGCCCACGATGTGTATGTCTGTTATTTAAGTTCTGAATGCCTACATAAAGATTGTGACATTTGTCATGGTTTCATTCCAAAAGCTTCATTTGAGAGAGAGACAACAAATTAATCTTTTCGGGTATATTGCCAGCTCCATTCTCTGAAGCCTTATCTGGAGTTCACTCTCCTGAAATTAAAACTAAGGACCCTTCAAAACAGTCCAGATCATTGGATTCTTCAGCTTCTGCATCCTCGGAGCAAAAGAAAAAGAGGGAGAAACTGGATTTAAAGTCTTCTGGGATCTGACCAAGTACTTTTCCAGTCCAACAACCTTGGATCCAACAAAATGTACTCAGGATCTGACAAAACGTACTCAGGATCTGAAGTCCCCAGATCCTAAGCCATTGCCTCGTACTGTGCATTCACCCAGGGTGGATCCAGTCCCTTCCAGGGTGCCCTCCCCTTTTTTGGAGCAGCACTTTGTCTTCTTCGGTGGTGTCCTCTCATTCCTCCAGAAGTCTCATGGAGGCAGATGTGGAAAGGATGATGAGGAGATTCCTCACAGAGCAATTTCAGAAGAGAGTCTTCATGGTTACTACCCCCTTAGGTCAGGAACACCGTTCCTCTACTACTCCACTGGTAATAACTCTTGCTGTGACCCAACCTATGGTGTTAGAGTCCTTGGATCCAAGTGTTCCAGGCCCTTCTGGGTTGTATCCAAAGAGAGCATTGTCTTTGGATCTGACTGTTACTCTGAGTGCACCCCCCCCCCACACACACATCTTCGGATCCTGATGACTCTTGCAGCCGAAGCTTCCAGGGTGAATCTGAATGGATAGGATTGACTCTTAGGCTTTTAGAGCTGCCTCTTCCTCTCGGAGCTTTATTGTTGGACAACTCGACTCCAACTTCCGCCTCGGGTGGATGGCTCTTGGAGCCGAGGGAAGTGGCAGGCCAGAAACTTGCTTTCTCAGCTCTGTTGACTGCCTTCTCTCCTGATCGGTCTGCTTTTGAGGTTGTGAAGAGGGTTTTCTCAGCTCTGGCAGGTCAGACAGGCCCCCCTCTCAGATACACCCTCAACATTTCAGCTGACTTTGCACCATGATCCTCAGCATTCTACTCCACTGGGACAGCCAGCCCAAAGCTTCCAGACCACCCAGCCAGGTATGGTCATCCTAGGAGTCCGTCACCAAGGATGCTGACTTTGATGAGGGAGAAGGGTCTCCCAAATCAGCACCCAATGACATCTCATTTGGAGACATCCTTGAGATAAGGATAGGTAGAACAGGAATGAGGTAAGAATTTATTACTTGTATTAGTAATTCTGCTGATTTTGTAAAATTTACATATAGTATTTCATATGACAAAATTAATTATTTAGATGTTACGATTCATAAGTTGAATGAATTGAGAATCTACTGTGTATCATAAGGATATGTTTTCAAACACATATCTGTATTCTAGTGCTCATCCTTGTAAGTAGAAGATAAGTACAGTTAAGGGTCAGCATGTGAGGATATGTAGAATGACTTCTGATGAACAAGATTTCCTTAAGGAGTGTGATAAATTAAAGGAGATGTTTATGGAGAGAAAATATCCCTGAATTTAATTGAATAAGTTATTGAAGAAGTCAAGGTAAGAAGAAAGGATAGATTCCTCCCTTTTAGGAAACAACAGTGGTGCACACAGACACAAAATCAACTGGAATAATGTGGTTCTTAATCATAAGAAGGATAATGAGGTTGAATATAAGGGGGCTTTTATAACAGATTTTAATGGTGATACTAATATTATTACAAATATTATTAGTACAGAATGAAAAAGGTTTCTTAGCTTTTGAGACTTGGATGCTATTTCTAAGACGCACCTTAAATAGGTTCATAGGTAAGTACTAAGCTATTTGGTCCTAGCGCCTATATAAGCCTAGCCAAAAAGGTACCCTGGCTTTCGCCACCCAAGAAAATTATTTTCTTGTGCCCCTGTCGAGCAGAGCCACAGAAGTGATCCCTGGGGTGAATTTCATATTTCCCATCCAATCATCAAGATTTTTCTTGAAGAGTGCTAATGAGGAGCTTTGTTTGATATAGATAGGTAGTTTGTTCCAGAATATGGGAAGTCTCTGGGACAGGAGTCTATCTATCCAACATGTTCTGTTTATTGTGGTGACAAGGTTTAGGTCTCTAGAGAGTGTAGCTCGGAGGGATTGGTATTTCTTTAAGTGGAGAATGTCCAACAGTTTTGGGTTTGACATAGCTTTGTATGTTAGGCAGAAATCACCTCTAAGTAGGCGATATGCGACAGAGTAAAGCTGGAGTGTTTTGAGACAGTTTGTGTAGGGCATCTGTTTGAGGTCCGTAATCCTCTTTGTGAGGTATATCTGCGGCCTTTCCGGTTGTTGTAGATGTCTTGTGAAGTACATACCAAAAGGGGTATTGTACTCTATAATGGGTCAAATGAGTGATGAGTAGAGGGGAACAATGACCTAATTTTTCCTAGATGAGAAACCTTTTGTGATGAGGTGTGCCATGTAGAAGGATTTCCTGACTACTGTAGCGATGTGATTATCAAAAGAGAGACTACTGTCCACTTGTGTCCCAAGGTCTCTATCACACTTTTGGTGTTAAGTAGACTACCGCCTATGTGGTAATTCATGAATACAGAGTTTTTACCAAAAGTGATGACAGTGCACTTTTTGGCATTGAGCTTGAGGCCATGGCTTTGACACCAGGCATCTGTCTCAATGAGGCCCTTTTGTAGGATGTCCACATCGTTAGGAGTTTCGATTATGGCTCCTAGTTTGCAGTCATCTGTGAACTTCATTAGCCAAAGACCTTCTGTGTTAGCCTGTACTTCAGAAAAGTAGATACCAAAAGGAGAGGACCCAGGACTGAACCCTGTGGTACTCCACTTTTCACTGGTCTGAAGTCGGATTTGGAGTCTGCTACTTTTAAAGTGTGGGCTCTGTCAGTGAGTCAGTTGGCAACCCATCTTGTGACATAGGGATTTATACATAGCTTAGTGAGTTTATCTATAATTCAGATTTCTTTTTAGGAGAGGGTTGAGTATTAACGATTTATTGGATTTGAATAGGAATAAATGGAATAGGTTAAGTAACAGAAAAATGGGAACTTTTAAATGTGGTACTTGTGCTCAGTTCTCCTATATATTACATAGAGTATATTAAAGGTAGGGGCAAATTTATCTCAGGTAGAACTCATACCAACTGTAATAGCAGTGGGGTGATTTATATTGCTTAGTGTGAGAACTGCAATGCTTTTTACATAGGAACGACTGAGCGTAAGCTTAAACGGAGAATTTTCCAGCACCTATATGATGTGAAGAATGAGAAAAATGCTTTATACAAACACACTTTGGTTTGTACTCAAGCTAAGTTTTTATTTTTTATATTGGAAGAAGTGCCAATTGGTGTAGATGGGGGGGTGCCCTGGGAGACTAAAATAGAATATAAAGAATATAAAGATTGGCAGCTTACAGTGCTAGCCAGTAGAGCACCAGGGCTTAATAAAAATGTGCCTTTAAGCCCTGTTTTAAAACTAAGAACAGCTAGACTATGATAATTCATTCATTTATATATAAATATTGAGTGTGTATTTTTCTTCCTTTCACCCCTTTTCTTATAATCCATATATATGCATATTGTTTATATTTTTTTACTTTTGATATACATTTATTTTTGATGAATTTATGTTTGGATTTTTCTGATCCATTTATATGTTTGAGAGAGTTAGGTGCAATGTTGCTTTTAGGACACTAGATGGTGCTTTAGATAATGCAATATATATTGCTTTTAGAAATGTTTTTTTCAGACGTTTTTAGTGATTGTTTTATGTTTAAATGTTTATCATATAAATATATGTATGTATGTATATATATATATATGTATGTGTGTGTATATATATATATATATATATATATATATATATATATATATATGTGTATATATAAAATGTTTGTCACATATATATCTCTATAGGTCTATATTACATAGTGGAAGTTTCGTAACTTCGAATACCTAATGGTCGAAGCATTATGTTTGAAGTTACGGAAATTCGACTACATAAAAATAAAAAAAAAAAAAAAACATACAACAAAATAAATTGTTGTAAGCAGGGGGGCAAGCCCCCCTTCTGCTTAAATATACCAAATCCGAGATCGCACCACGTTGAACATAATGGAAATCTCTGCTTATGGAGATTTCCATTCAAATGCACAAACTTTTACAAATTCGAACTTATGGTCTCAACCATATGCGGTTCGAAATTGTAAAAGTCCGACTATGTGATAGGAACCCTATATATATATATATATATATATATATATATATATATATATATATATATATATATATATATATAAAATGCTGATGGGTTAGTTGACTGATATAGCAATCAATTATTTAATATATGTTTTTATTTTTTTAGTTTTCTATTTATTGCTGATATAGTTGTTTACATATTCTGCGTTGCTATGGGTATTTATTGAAATTTAATTGTTTTTATTTGTCAATTAACATGACGGGCTACTGGATATGGATTATTTAAACCCCAGAGATGTTTAGTGTGTGATATTTGATGAAGTTTGTGAAATGAAAGCACAGAGATTTAGTTAAGCAGTTATTTTTTTTTATATTAAAGTTTTTTTTGGATTATCTGGAGTCGAGTCTGGTTCCTCTGCAGTGCTTTTTTGTTTGGTTATTGGTTGCTGTACTTTGGTTTAAGCACTGTTTCTCTGCTTCGCTTGAGACATCCTTGAGATCCTTAAACAGAAGGGTGGTTGGTCTGCCCAGAACCAAACTCCTGAGGAGTCAGTATTTCTGGAAGCTTGTGGGACTGACCCATCTACCTCCTGGGTTACTACGTCTACTGATGAACTTATTGATTTGGTTTCTAAGTGGGCTTAGAAGGAACCTGATACAGTTGAGACACCAGCCAGGATTCTGGCTCCACCAGTAGGAAGAGAACATTGGAGTAATGGGGTACCAGTTGATGCAATGGTCGTGGTGGCATCTACAAAGAAGGAACTCTCAGAACAGAGTTCCTTTGTCGATCCCCCCAATAGAGACTCTAGGGAACTGGACAGATTTGGGACGTGAGTTTATGCTTTGCGACATTTGCTCTTCGATCGCTGAACTATTTGGCACACTTCACGAGACTGCAAAGGGACTTGATTAAGGAACTTTCAAACTCCCTTTCAGGGGCCAGTATTGTGGAGGCTCAAACTTCTGTGGCCTTTGGCTACTCTTTAGTCTATTGCAAATTCATCCATAAGCCATGAGGCTCATCTCACATGTTTCAGAAAGCACATCAAGGGCTGCGGGTTCAGGTATTTCCATCAGGAGGCATGCCTGGATGCTCCTGTGTGATTTTACGGAGCCCTTCAAGTCATCTTTCATCAGTGCTCCTTTGTTTGGTCACACACTATAGGACACACACTCCAGGTGTGAGAAGGATGGAAAGACCCTATCTGCAGTGGTTGTATGTTTTTTGACCCCTCAGTAGACCATTTCCAGGAATCAGTGGGAAGGTCGAAAGATGTGTTTCAGAAGTCTTAGGGTCCTTTCCAGGAAATACGTGGAGGTAGTACCCCCCCAGAGGCAGAGGGGGGAGCGATAATGGCAGAAGACACACCCTTGGCAGAGGAAGCCCCCAAAACTGAGGGTCTAGAAATACATTTTCTGATGTAACCTTTCAGCACTCCTGAAGGAAGGCTCGATTGTCTTCCTCTGAAGGCAGTTAGGGGTTGCTTATCTCTGCACCAGGAAGCCTGACTAAACATAACAAAAGACACTTGGGTGCAGAGAATCATTTTCAGAGGTTATCTTACTCTATTTTTCCCTACCACCTCCGTTACCCATAAAATTTCCAATGTTCCATCCAATCAGAGGGAAACAGTAACACTAGAAATCCAAAAGTTGCTAAAAAAAAATTCATCCATGAGGTCCCTCCAGATGGCAGAACTAGAAGCTTACTTGAGACTGCAGAGATTCCGGGTGTTTCCATACTTAAACGACTGACTCATTACCTCTCCGACCACTCCGACCAGGCATCAACTGGTACAAGCATGAGACCAAGTGTTGCAGACCTGATCAAATCCTGGACTAACCATCAGTAACAACAAGTCACAATTACAACTATTTCAGACATTAAAATTCATATGAGCAATGTTCAACACAGTATTTATGCTAGCATCTCTTCTTCTTTTGAGAGTACAAACAATAAGAAACCAGGTCAAGAAAATAATTTGCAGTATCAGAATTTCAGTCCGGTTGATTCTGCAAGCCCTGGGATCAGTGTCAGCAGCAATTTTAGTTCCTTTATCAAGAATCCACATGAGAATTCTGCAGTGGATACTACAAACACAATGGTCAATTTTCTGTCAACCCATGTCAACAAAGAATAACTCAGGTATGCAAACAATATCTTTCCCGATGGATGCAGTCACAGCAGCTGTTGCAAGGTCATTCTCCCTCAGCCCAAAGCCATAGTGACCTTGGGCGCTTCCCAGATTGGGTGTGGGTGAGGGCATTTTCTGGGGAAGACAGTCTAAGACACATGGTCCCACGAAGAGGCCAAATTGTATGTCAGTATTCTTAAATGAGAGCAGTGCTTTTGGCATTGCAGGCATTCCAAAACACTCTCCCTCTCAGAACAATTGTGATCCAAATGGACAACATGTCAGTAGTTTGGTACATCAACAAGCAAGGGGGAACTAGATCCTTACCCCCTGTGACGAGAAGCCCTAAGGGTGTGGCAATGGGCAATTTCTTCTAACCATTTTCTAATTGCAGTGCATATTCTGGGGAAGTCCAGCGTGATAGCAGACAAACTAAGCAGGTCCTTCTCACTACCTCAGGAGTGGTCTCTCAACAACAAAGTGACAGACATGATTTTCCATCAGTGGGGCCAGCCTTGCTGCGGTCTTTTTGCATCTCCCCTAAATGACAAGGGCAGCAGCTTTTTTGCCCTAATGGGATGGCCTAGTCCATGATTGTCCCTCCAGTCTTCCATTAGCAGCCAGGCAACCTATGCTGTCTTCACCTGTCCGTTCTGTACTGTTATCTTCCCATAAACCCTCTATGAAGAAATTCTACTGAAGTAAATGGAGAAGATTTGTTTATTTGGCAGAGCAGAATCGGGTAGACATCTTCTCTGCCCCAGTTCATTCTGTTCTTGAATTTTTAGTAAGTTTATTTAAGGAGGGTGCTAGTTCATCAACTATTAAAGTTCAAATTGCAGCCATCTCTAATTTTCATTTGGGCTTTCAGAATTCCTCCCTGGTTTCTTCTTAACTGTGTAAAGCCTTTTTAAAAGGCACTCTTCTACTAAGACCTCATTATAAAGATCCTATACCACCATGGTTTTTAAATTTGGTACTGCAAGCCTTAACACATTCTCCCTTTGAACCTGCAGCTAAATATAATTTAAAATTTTTGACCTGGAAAACTGTCTTTTTAGTTAGTTACATCTGCTAGAAGAATTTCAGAACTTCAGGCATTATCTTCTAAGCCCCCATACTTGATTTTCCCCAAGGATAGGGTCACCATACATACCAGTGCTTCCATCCTACTTAAGGTGGTGTCAGAATTAAACATTAACCAGGCCATTAACTTGCTGGTGTTCTTCCCAAACTTTACAAATAAAGGAGAATATGTGCTGCATTTACTGAATGTTCACAGACAATTATGTTTCTAGCTGCACAGAACAAAAGGAATTAGAAAGATAGACCAGATGTTTGTTTCCTTTGCACATAAGTTGGGTGAATCAGTTACAAAGGTAACTCGAGCTAGATGGTTGACACATTGCATTTCATTTGTCTACAACAAATTGAATCTCCACTCACCTAAACCACTAAAAGCTCATTCAACCATATCTATGGCCATTTCCATTGTATTCCACTCTAGAGCATTCATGGACGATATATGTGCAGCTGTAGTTTGATCAAATCCTCATACCTTTATCACTCATTATAAACTAGATCTGGTCTACAGGGCAAGAGCAGCCTTTGGCTTAACCGTACTCAGGAATTTCCTTCCTTAGAGCCCACCCAGGAATCCAGGTATCTGGGGACTCTGTCCTAACTGTTGAGGAATGAATGAAAACTGACATCAGATAAAGAAGTTATGTACTTACCACAATGTTCCATCTGTCTTGTCCATGTTCAGTCTTTCTCAACGTCTCACCCTCCATTTCTTACAAATGACTTCTGGAGGAATGAGACTCTTAGGGACACCATATGTCCCTTCTGTTGAACTCCAGTTTTGGCAATTCTTTTACAGTTTCTTTCTCTCAAGCTGTAAATAAGATCTGAGGGAATTTAGGCATAAGTCATTATAGGTAGGAATGGAGCTCAAGAGTTTGTTGGAGGCCATGAGTTAGTGTAATGGCCAAGTTGGATCAGAGTGTCGGTTCCAAACCCATCTGTTGAGGAAGAATGAAAATGGACAACACAGATGGAATGTTATGGTAAGTACATAACTCATTTTTTTACGTATAGTGATAGCATATCCGCATCTGAAATGGTAATGCCTTAATGATCTGTAATATAGCGTGTATTTTTAATCATGTCTGGTTTCCACATTAAGGTTGCCTGTCTGTAAGCATGCTTATATCAAGGTTTGGTGTTTTAACATTTGTGCTTTTTGAATCTGATAGAGAAATATGTCAGCTTAATTAGGTAAATGAGTTGGTCAGGTGATAATTTTTTGCCAAAGAGTTAAAAACATCCTATCATATAATGATGTTTTTTATAGGAAGTGTTGTGTAGCGTGCTGACTGTAACTCAGCAGTAGCAGAGAAGAGAGAGAAACGTACAATTCACTTTAGCTGTTTACAGGCTCAAGGCAAGTCTGGCTATATAGTCGTAAACACTACACAGATGTATAGGTTGCTAATAAATAAGCCATTAAGTAGTAGTGAACAACTAAATGCATGTGTAATTAGGACATGTTATAAAGTAATAGGTAATTATATTTGCTTTCTTTATGCTTTCCTGATAATCTTTATCTTAGGTATAATCCTTTTAAAGGGAGACATTTTGCCTGTATTGCTAACAGTTGGTGTTCTTCGTGTTTCACTGTTGCAGTCATCACACTTGGGTTATTGCCTGCAAGTAGCCCTCAGTCAGCCCGAATACCAGAGACTTAGTATTTCTCCGTCGGTTGCTGTCGCTCCAGGACTAATGTCAGGTCATCAGGGGTATAAAAACAGGTAGCCAATGTCATTACTCCAGTCTTTCATGCCAAGGAGCCCGAAGCAGAAGCAGTTCGCACAAGTACCGGTCGGCCGCTACCTGAGTTTTTGTTTCCGAACTGAGTCATCCTGAAGTCTTCCAAAGCCAAGTACCCCATTGGGGATCCTTTTTTCTTGCTCTAACCGATGTCAGAAAGTTAACAATTGTCTCGCTTGTGGAAAGCAAATGTCACACCGAGATTTCCATTCATACTGCATCACCTATTTAGGCCCAAACCATGACATTCCTCACTGTCAGTTTTGTGCTTTGTTCTACACCTGAACTATTCATTGTCGGGCCCTTATTGTCGCTAAATACTTTCGCTCTCAATCTCTGTATTCCAAAATGGCTTTGGTAAGCCATCCATCTTCCGAAAAAAAATGTAAGGGTAAAGACAGTGACAGACTGCATAGGTCCAAAACTGCCAACGACGCTTCCATTAAGCTAGTTGCCAGTTTGCCGGTACTCAGTGAGCTGCTTTCGCAGCCCCTGATGCCCGCTTTGATGGATATGCAGGGTGCTACCGAGACCTGTTCGGAGTCCGGTATGCCAAGAAACTATTCTTTGACTATGGAACCTGCGGATGTCTCTACCTTGGATGAGTTCAGAGCCGCTATGCAGGCACCGGCTTCTGAGGAAGTTCTTCGCATTACTGATATTCGACACAAACCGACGACTTCTTTCGCATCTTCAGTTCTGTGTAAAGCTACCGAGTTTCTAAGGACAAGAGTACGAGCTACGCCTAAAAAAATGACAACCCAGTCTCAAGTACCTGCTTCCTTGCCACAATCTCAAATGCTTAAAATGGCAGAAGACCTGATCATACTGATTAGGGGAAGCCAGCCTTCCCCTGCTATGAGAAAGAGACCTTTCCCCAGCAGCTTTAACTGACCAAGAGTCCAACAACTCTGAGGTTTCTGAATATGAAGACTTGCCTTTATCTGCTTATGAGGATTCAGATGCAGAGGAATCCATTCCCTCTGGTTCCCCTCCAGAAGATTTTTCTTTTGGTGAAACCCTACACACCTTGAGAGCATTTCCACTGGGAATGACAGAATTATCCTCAGTCCAAAAAGAGACTCGGAGAATTTTTAGATTTGCCACAACATAGACCTTTAGCTATCCCTCCAGTTCTGGATGTTGTGGATGATGTCTTTATGGAATCCAGTCTAACTCCTGATACTATACCCCCGGCTCCAAGGAAACCAGACAGGTACTACAGAGTCCCTGACTCTCACAAATTTCTTTTCAAAAATCCTACTGCTGACCCAGAGGTAATTTCCCAAGAGCCTAAAGGTATAAAAGCAACTACAGCTAAGAATCCCACCCCTTCGGACAGGGATTCCTGAGCTTTAGACAGATGGGGTAAAATAGTATACACCTCTGCAACTCTTGCCATTAGGGTATTGAATTGCTAGTTTCATATGCTGAAACACCAGCAACATATTATGGTATTTATGAAGCAAAAATTATCTACCTTTACAGACTGTGCAGAAAATAAAGAATTACAGGAGCTTATGCATTCTGCAAGTCAAGTCAGCAAGCATACCTTGCAGTGTGGGTTTGATGCCCTAGAAGCATCTTGCAGGGGAGCAGTCACTGGTTCTGTACTGAGAAGGCATACTTGGCTTAAGGAACAGACCTTGCCAGACCATGTAAAATCAAAATTACTAGATGATCCTTTGATTAAGGACAATTTGTTTGGCATCAGAGCAGAAGAGGTTCTAAAAAAGATGGAAGAAAAAGCTAAGTCTATGCAGACAGTCAAAGATTTTTTGCAGGTGCAGCCTCCAAGATTCAGTAGGCATTGCCCCATGAAACATTGGTCCTTTCCAGCCCCCTCAAGGCCATCTCAAACTAGTCCCAGGGGAAACAGACCCCCCAGATTACAGTATCAGGGTGTGCAGGGATCTAAGCAATGGAGTACCTCCACTTCTAAAACAGGGAGTGGTAAACCACCCCCTTATTGGAAAGAATTCACAGTGACTTCTCAACTCCACTCTTCACCTCTGCCCAATTGCTCATGCTCATCATGCAAAAAACTGGGCCTCCATTACCAAAGACCGATGGGTCCTCAACCTCAACATTGTTTCCCAGGGATACAAATTTTACTTCCACACACTGCCAACCCCAAAAGGGTTCCCCGACCTTCCTCCAAACCAGTGGGCAGAGGCAGAAAATCAAGTTCAATCCCTGCTCTCCATAAGGGCAATTCATCCTGTTCCTGCAGAACAGATAGGTCAAAGGTTTTATTCCAGACTTTTCCTGGTACCCAGAAAGGAGCGCACTTGGTGCCCAATCCTAGATCTTTCCATTCTAAACACCTTCCTGGTGGTACCAAAATTCAAAATGCTCACCCTTTAGCAGCTTCTTTCTATGCTTTCCAAAGATGCCTGTTTAGCCACCCTAGACCTAAAAGAAGCCTATCTGCACATCCCAATCAGGGAATTATGCAGGAAATATTTATGTTTCAGGGCAGGATCTATGCATTATCAGTTCTTTGCACCTCCCTTTGGCTTATCCACTGCTCCCAGAGTCTTCACAAAATGCCTGGCTCCACAAAATGCCTGGCTCCAGCCATTGCCTATTGCAGACAAAGAAACATTCAAATATACCCTTACTTGGACGATTGCCTGATTCAGGCAGACAGTCAGGCAAAGCTGTTGCAGTACTTGACATTTGTAAAGAACCTTCTAATCTCACTGGGGTACACCATCAATGAAAAGAAATCAAAACTAGTCCCCAGTCAAAAGATTGTATTCATGGGAGCAAGCTTGGACACAGCATCCCATATGGCATTCCTTACTCCAGAAAAACAAGCCTATCTACAGACTACTTGACTCAAATGACCACCAGAACCCAGTTATACGCAAGGAAAATCCTGCAGGCTCTAGGGTTCATTGCCTCTTGCATTCTACTAATTACATATGCCAGACTGTATATGAGGACACTACAGTGGTACTTAAAAAGTCTTTGGTGCCAACATTCTCAGGACCTGGAAAGCATCATACGTATCATACCTTGTCTAAGGACAGAGTTTCTTTGGTGAGCAGCAGCATGCAACCACAACAAGGGACTTCCCTTTACACAACCCCATGCCACCCAGACCCTAACCACAGATGCATCAGACTATGCCTGGGGGCACATCTGGATGACAAGTGCATTCAGGACCACTGGAGCCCAAGTCAAATTCATCTACACATCAACCAAAAAAAGATGCTAGCTGTTCAGCACGGTCTGACAGCTTTCAGATCCTTACTGTCACCAGGACCCATGCTAATAAAAACAGTCAACACCACAGGTATGTGGTACATCAACAAACAGAGGGGGGACCCACTCTTGCCCTCTATGCAGGCTAACCATGACCCTGTGGAACACGGCCTTGGACACGCATATTCATCTGCAAGCTCAATTCCTGCCAGGCAAATAAAACTCTCTGGCAGACAACTTAAGCAGAAATCTCCTAGACCCACACAGTGGCAATTAGACCCCAGCACATTCAACCTTCTAACCCAGAAATGGGGGACCCAGGAGGTGGACCTTTTTGCCTCCCCCTACAATCACCAGATCAACAAATTCTGCACCAGGACACCTCACAGCAGGGCCTGGAAAGTGGATTCCCTATCCTTTCAGTGGGTAAACCTCTCAATCTAAGCTTTTCCCCCCTCTGCCTCCTCTTTGAAGAATATTACTCAAGCTAAGGCAGGACAGACCAAGGGCAATCCTGATTGCCCCAGTCTGGCCACTCCAGCACTGGTACCCACTTCTGCGCAGCCTGTGACCGATTCCACCTTGGCACCTACCCCAGATCCCAACCCTCCTCACTCAGCAGGGGGGGACAGATCTTTCATCCCCAACTGCAAACCCTGAACCTTGCAGCCTGGCTTATTCCTTGAATTCTCCCCCTGTGACCAGCCTAAGCAAGCAGGTGCTGGACGTCATTCTTGAATCCAGAAGACCCAGTACAAGGAAGTCCTATGCTAAGTGGAAAAGGTATTGTTCCTGGATTTAGTCTAAAGGAGTGGACACAGCACTGCCCTCCTTACCTCTAATCCTGGATTACCTAGCAGATCTACTCCACAGAGGCCTATCCTTCTCTTCCATTGAGATCCATGCCTCTGCCATCTCAGCTCATTACAGCACTGAGCCACCTCTCTTCTCTCACCCTCTCATCAAACAGTTCCTGAGAGGGGCCAACAACTTAAGGCCAACATGGAGAGCCCCCACCCCTGCTTGGGACCTTAACCTTGTACTGGAAAAGCTCACGCCCACCCCCCCTTTGAGCCTGCAGCATCAGCAGAGTTAAAATTACTCTTTTGGAAAACAGCCTTGGTTCTGGCCATCACTTCAGCTACAAGAGTGGCTGAGTTACAAGCACTTATGGCTGTGGAACCCTTCATTATTTTTCATGCTGATAGGGTCTCCCTCAGGACTAACCCTACTTTTATGCCTAAAGTGGCATTCAGTGTAGCTCCCAACCAAGCTATCCATTTGCCAACCTTCTTTCCTAATCCTCAGAATAAAAGGGAAAGGATCCTGCACTCTTTAGACCTGCACAGACAGCTCAGATTTTACCTTGATAGAACTAAGCCCTTCAGGAAATCTGACCAGTTACTAGTAAGTTTTGCACCAGGGGCAGAGGGCAAGGCCATATCTAAACACAGTTTCCAAATGGATAGCACACTGTATCCATTTCTGTTACAAACACCATGGGAAACCAACCCCTTAGGGGGTCAGAACGCGTTCCACTAAGGCAACTTCTACCTCTACAGCATTCCTCAGGGTGTCCCTACCAGGGACATTCTGGAAGTTGCTACCTGGAGTTCTGTTCACACCTTCACCAAGCATTACCATCTGCCTATCTTTTCCAAATCTAGGGCGGGTTTTGCAACAGCAGTCCTGTAGGGCATACTAGCCAGCCCCAACTCTTCTTGACTGCCTCCACCCACTCTTCAGCTTTGGGAATCAACCCAAGTGTGATGACTGCAACAGTGAAACACAAAGGACATAGTACAGTTATGTGCACTTACCATAAATGTAGATGTTTGAGTGTATTTACTGTTGCAGTCCTGGTTTCCCACCCTCCAGCCCCCTTGTCTCTGTCTCCCCTTCTCTATCTCTGTTACTCACCCTTTACAGGGCTACTGATATTTACTTTTTACTTGTCGTGTTTTTTCCACCATAACCTAGCTCCCTATTGGGGGCTCCTGAAATTTGGCACAAGAAAACCTGATGTAATGGCATTGGCTGCCTGTTTTTATACCCCTGACAACCTGGCATCAGTCTTGGAGCGACAGTAACCGACACAGAAAAAACTAAGACTCTGGTATTCGAGCTGACTGAGGGCTACCTGCAGGCAGATAACCCAAGTGTGATGACTGCAACAGTGAATACACTCAAACATCTACAGGGACACCCCTGAGGAATGCTGTAGAGGTAGAAGTTTCCTGGACGTATGACCACTCATCAGTCTGCTCCTGGAGAGCCTATGCCAGTTGGTCTCTAATCCGCTGCCATGGGGAAACTTCCTGCCTCATTCCCCTCTCCTCCAGCATCACCGGAGTGGGAGATCTCTAGTAAGAGGTGGTGTAAGAGGAAGCACCTCGACACCCACAGTGAGTCTCTCACTGAGGATAATGACCTAGAGGAAGGAGAGGGGATCCCTAAGTCTCCATGGGATGATGCTTCTTTTGTCGATCTCTTGGGAGTTTCTTCACCATTGCAGAAGCCCCCTCTCCAGAGTAGTCTGTATTTTTGGAGGTCTTTGGTGTGGATCCATCCATGCCTTGGGTGATACCCCCCCCCCTCAAATGTGCTAACAGACTTATCGGAGGACATGGAAGGAAGTGACACAGTGTAGCCTATTCCTAAGAAGCCCAATAAAATCCTTGCTCCTCCCAAGGACCTATTGTATTGAAGTAAGCATCTGCACATGAATGCATTTGTGGTGGCAGCTGCCACTAAAAAGGAAATCTCAGAGAAAAGTTCCTCAGTCCATTACTCCAAATAGAAAATCTTGGGCTTTGGGCCATTTAGATAAGTGATTGTATGGCTCAGCCACCTTTGCTTTGAGGGCTCTTAATTATTTATAAAGCTTAACTAAACTCCAGTGCAATCTGGTGTCTGAAGTGTCAAGGAATGTTAATGCAGGAGTCTCTGTGGATTCAAAAGATACTAGGTACTCAGTTGTCTACCTTTCTGTCATTCACCAGTGTTTCCATGTGTCTTACTTCCAGTGCAGCCAATGGAACGTCCCAAGTGGCTGCCACACTTGGATGTAATTATGTAACTTTGCAGATGGCTTCAAGTCATCCTTTAATAATGCTCCATTTGATAGCTCTTCCTTGGGCGGGGCAAAAGTTAAGGTTACTCTTAACTAAGAGCAAACAAGAAGGAAAAATGCTCTCTGCCATACGAGTACTTTTTTATACCCCTCAGTAAACCTTTTCAAGGAATCAGAAGGGGAGCAGACCTCTATTTTTTAGAAAGTTGCA
Organism: Protopterus annectens; assembly: GCF_019279795.1. Taxonomy (NCBI): domain Eukaryota; kingdom Metazoa; phylum Chordata; order Ceratodontiformes; family Protopteridae; genus Protopterus; species Protopterus annectens. The sequence goes on along the minus strand of NC_056738.1, from coordinate 21,819,423 downwards.
GCAGTCTTCCCAGGATGCTCCTTCAGAGGGTTCCTACCATGTCCAGGGGTGAAAGACCATAATGGATGCAGCCCATGGGGCAGGGGTGGACTGCTGAATCAGAGTTTCAATTAAGCTTTCACCGGCAGGCCCTTTCAGTAACCCTGAAGGGTTACCCAACTGTCCTGCTCTGGAGGCAGTCTGGGATCATTTGGCTCTTCACCCAGATTCTTGAGAGACCATCATCTCAGATGTGTGGGTGTTGTGTTATATCCAGAGGCTAGGTTATGTTACAAACATCTCCCAGACGTTCCACCCCATTAGAGACATTAGGCATCATTAGAGGTTCAGAAGCTGCTGGCAAATCGAGTCATTCAATAGGTCCCACCAGACCAATGAGGGTCTGGGATCTACTTAAGGTTCTTTGTGGTACCAAAGAAGAGGGACCTCAGGCCTATTCTGGATTAAAGCAAATTGAATCCCTTCATGAAGCAGACCAAATTCTGGATGGTCATGGTGCAGTCCATTCTACGTCTGCTGATGAAGGACCATTGGATGTGCTTGGCAGACCTCACGGATGCTTACCATCATATCAAGATAGAGAGGCACTCTGGGAGGTTTCTGCACTTCTGTCTGGGATCCATTCACTACCAAATCAAGGACCCATCATTCAGTTTCACCACCACCCCTGCATGTTCACCAAGTGCATGGCAGTGGTTGCAGCCTGGCTTCGGCTGCATGGTTTCCAAGTCTTCTCTTACCTGGATGACTGCCTCCTTACTGCCCCCACAAGAGAGTCACTTGTCACAGCCAGGGATACCTTACTCCATTTATTTGATTGCCTAAGGATTATGGTAAATTATCCAAAGTTATGTCTACAACCTGCTTGTTCATATGTTGCCACTTAGATAATGTCAGTCGCCAGGCTTCCAAGCTACAGAGTGATCAGCCTGTGCTGTCAAGCAGTGTCAGTCTTTGCTGTTTCAAAGTCTCCAGAACATGCAGTCTTGATGTTCTTAGACCACATGGCAGCTTTAAAAGGATTGGTCCCTCTTGCCAGGTTTCATATGGGGGCTCCTGCTATGGAACCTGGCAGTACAGTGATCATTTCTGACTCGTCTAATTGCTTTTTGGTTCTACTGACAAAAGTATGTCATGATCAAATTTGATGGTAGTTGCAGTCTCCTTTAATGACCAGTGGGAGACCATTTATCCTTACCATTCCTTCAGCCATGGTCACCACAGACACCTCCCTTCTTGTGTGGAGGATATTTCAAAGGGACGACTGTTCAAGGGTCCTGGTCTTCTGTGGAGGCCGACATCCACATCAGTTTTCTGGAGATGAGGGCTGTCCTCCTTGCATTGCACACCTTTCAGGACTCCCCTTCCCAGTGGTGTGATTTTAATACAGATGGACAATATGTCGGTTGTCTGGTATCTCAACAAGCTGGGGGGACACATTCTTATCCTGTTTGTCAAGAGACCATGGGGATCTGGCAGTGGACAATTTCATCTCAATGGTTTTTGTTTGCAGTGCAAATCCCAGAGAAGTCCATTATTCTGGCTGACAGCCTGAGCAAAAACATTCTGCTTCCTCATGATTGGTCTGTAAATCTGAGAGTAGCAGTTTAGGTCTTCTATCACTGTGGCACTCTGTGTTGCAACCTCTTTGCCTCTCTGTCTAATACCAAGTGCAGCAGCTATTATGCTTTAGTCCCTCCACGGGGAAGTCATGCAGAGAAGTTCTGCTCAATGCGTGGCCCCAAGAAGTCCTGTATACTTATCCCCAGGTGCCTCTAATTGTGAACTTTCTCCTGAAGTCAGCACTGTACAGAGCAGCAGTGATCTTCAAAGCACCCTTCTGGCCTTGTCAGGTGTGGTTCCTCTTTCTGTGGTTTCTTCTGCAGTACCCCCTGTGGGTTCTAGATCCCATTCTGCATATAATTTCTCATCCAGCAGGTCTGGATCCTCCCAATGTATAGTCCCTCAAGTTAACCATGTGGTTTCTTCAGTGCTGTTAATGGCCAGAAATCCCAAGCTTTCTGATAGTCTAGTACATATCTTGTCTTCATCTTAGAAGTGTTCAACTAGGAAAGTGTATTCCAGTAAGTGGAAATATTTTGCACTGTGGGGAGAATCTCTAGGATTTGATCCCTTTTTCTCCTCCTTTAGAGTCAATTCTAGATTTTCTTGCCGAGTTGTTTCATTCAGGTTCTATTTTTTTGTATGATTAAGGTGTAGTTGGCAGCTATTGTTAACTTTCATGTTGGCAGGGATAATATCCTCGGCAGCCCTTTAGATTTCCAAGGCTTTCCTCAAAGGTACCTTTTTCTTTGCTTCCCTCAGTTCAGAATGTGGTTCTTCCTTGGGTTTTACCTTTAGTGTTGAGTCTTTGCAGGCCATCCCTTCGAACCTTCAGAACCTACTTCAGACTTGAAGCTATTCTTTTGGAAGATTTTATTTTTGGTGGTTGTTACTTTGGCAAGGAGGTTTTCGGAGTAACATGCTTTTGATTCTTGAGATTTTATTTGGACAGGACCAAGACCTTTAGAAAATCCAGTCAATTATTTGTTTCCTTTTTGAGATCTACATTGGCAGACCTGTTTTGAAAGTGACTTTATCCAAGTGGCTATCAGACTGTATCTGTTTTGCTTATACTTTGAGAGGCAAACTAAGGGTCATTCTGCCAGAGCTAGGTCTACTTCTATGTCTTTCTTTTATAGAGTATCCTTGGATGAAGTTTGTGCAGTGGCTACTTGGATGGGCCACCATACATTGTTTTCCTCATTACAACTCAGATATTCAGTCAAGATCTAGGGCTTCCTTTGGCTCATCTGTGTTGAGAAATATTCTTCCTTAGTTCCTCCCACAAATATTAACATGGATAGAGACTGTGTCCTACAGGTTGAAGCCAAATGGAGAAGACAATATCAAATGCAACAGTTATGTACTTAACATATAAATAGATCCATGTTGTCTGTCTCTGTCTGGTTTAACCGCCTCCCGCCTTTGTTATTTTTGGCAAACTTCCTTATCTGGGATGACCTGGCAATGGAGGTCATCTCCTTGTTCTTGGAGTCCCACGTCCTCCTTCTTTTGGGAAGCATTGTAGCTTAGAGATTGTGTTAAATGGGGCAAATTCGATCTGAGGAGTTGGTTGAGAATTGGGAAAGTGTGGAGAAGGGAGGAGGAGCCTGGTGAGTCAGAAATCTGAAGGATTTGACTGGTGTTGGATCCGAGTTAGATCGTATAACCCACAGTTTGAAACAGATAGTAACTGACAACATGGATTTATCATAATGCTAAGTACATCATTTTGTTGTTTGTTGTTTCTAACAGTATGCAGTTAAAATATACTTTGATATCACAGAATTGAGTTTCTGAGTTGTACAGCAATCACAAGTAATGAAGGTAGAGGCCTAGGGACCACACAAACCAAGGTCCAAACCACAAATCCAATTTATTGACAGCAAAAACAGACTAAATGCAGTCAAGCACTTACGTCTTTAGCAAAGACTTCTTCATAACTGAAGGCCTCTACCTTCACTACTTGTGGTTCTTTTCTTTTGGACTTATATAGCAATCACATTTAAACTTGATATAAAAATTGTTTCAGATCTGAAGAGAGGTTTCACCACTGAAAATGGTTCTCTTGTTAACTAACTTACCCTCCTAAACCAGCTTTTCAGTACAAGGGACTGTATGTAAATATTTTATGAGAGAATTAATTGTTTCTGCCAAAAGTATCCGATGAAGCTGTGGACTTTTACAATTCCTTAATTTTCTTCAATCTATTCAGAATCAAGTTTATCTTCTTTTTCCATAATAATATCGGGAATCTATCTCTGGGAAGTTGCATTTTATAATTCTAAGGGAATCTGTCCCTTCTTAGGTATACCTAAGTCTTTTAAGGCTTGTTTACTTATTTTGAGAATCTGTTTCTGTCACAATTTTTCATATTCCCTGTGGAGTAATATTTATGTTTATAAAAGTTTATGAAAGTTAAGATTTTTATTAAATGTAAAATAAATAAATAAATTACATAATTTGTTGAGGAACACATTGTATGCTTCTAGCCTTAGCCATTTCATCTTGAATGCATTGACATTTTCTCTTATTTAGTAATTTGACAACTGATTACCAGTTGCTGTGTTCCAGATGTTCAAAAATGTACAGAGATGTGTTTAAATTAAGCCATAATGCTAATACACCTTAATGTTCCATAAAATGTTCTACCTCGGGCCTCAAAACTGTTGTCCAGAATGGCAGAAAGAGAATGATATGGAATCATAAGGCATACTATATAGTCACTTCTTGTTTAGGCAGACAAAGACTGTTGAAAGGTAGATATACAAAAGGAGGAGTAACAATAGAAATATGTAGACTGATGAGAGGGTGGAAAACTTGTGATTAGAAGGACTGGATAACAATCAGGAGAGGGGAAGTGACACACAAGGAAAGGGACACACCATGATGAGGGGTAGGGTTGGGTGAGGACAGCCAAGCCCAGATAAAAACCTGCAGAAAAGAGTCAGTAGCCTCTGTAATTGACATCATGGCCATGCTTTTCTTATGATGGCCTGATAGTCAGGGCCAGCTGCTATGCAGCTGTATCAACCACAGAGCACTGAGCCACTGATCCATCTCGAGCCTCACAAGTACCCAAACCTCACACTGAGTGGCTCAGAATTGTCCCTCTGCACCACTGTCTAATGAGGAGTCTACATCACCGACTGGAGCAGTAGCAACGATAGCCAGCAGCATGCCCTCAAGGTCATCTTTCACTGGATGTCCTTCATCATCACCCTGCAGAGAGGCTGGTGCAGAGCATGGTAGCCACTGCCTTACATAAGTCTTGCAAAAAAAAAAGAAAAGAAGTGGAGAAAGACAAAAGCTACATAATGAAAAAGAGAACAAAACAGGGCACAAATACAGTGGTCGTTGTGATGTGTTACGGTTTATTAAAGCAGGACTTGGAAGTAGAAAAAATAGCAATGTAAAACAATGGCAGAAGATAATGTAGGTAAAATGTCACAGTTTTGGACAGCTGCACAGTGTCTGGAGAAGAAATGATTTGCAAGCCAGTAAGTAATAGTTAAAATGCAAAACAAAGTGCTCTGTGCAGTGGTAAATAGGTTACATCCAGTCATAGAGTGCTTCCAGTAAAACAGGATCCTTATTCTACTGCTTAGAGAGCCTGACCTGTGTCCTCTGGCAGGTAGTCCAGTTTATTTCAATCTCCTGTGCTGGTGTAGAACGGAAAAATAGCATATCTATGACAGAAGAAGGCGTTTACCTCTATAGGTGCCAGGACTACTGTACAGTGGCACAGCAATGAAAGACTGCTTACTGTAATACGGAGGCTAGCTCTCCCCTCCCTCGAAACTCTTTTTCCCCACAAGAGAAAATTTGGGTGGGATCTCCTCAGGTTAGTATGTTTAAGCCAACAATGCTTACCAGAGTGGGTGATGCCACTACCCTGGCAAACTTGCCAAACATCTGCTTTGATACAAGGGGGCCTTCATAATCCCCAACCGGCACTATGTATGCTGTTTGTGCAGTAGGTATAAAAATATTTTGCACTTCCTAATATAGCATGTAGGATCCCTGCCAGAGTCTGAGGCCAAACCACTAGCCAAATCAAGACAAAGAGTGAAAAATATAGCCAGAAAGCATAGCTACATGTCACTAAGATAGTGTGATTCATATCAAAGGGAAGCACCATAGCAGCATGTCCATCTGTGGCTGCAAGATCTGTGTCATCAGTGGTGTAGGGAAGGGTAGTAGTAGAGCAGCCAGGATCTACAGGTGTGCTTACTCTATGTGAATTCTATGCTAGTACTTGGCTACTATGGGAGCTAGTAGCTTATGGACCATGGGCATTAGCGCATTGCAAACCGTAGTTAGAGTGGTCAGGTTCCCAGTGCGCATGTACACCATACCCTGACCTAAAGTAGATACCCTGTAGTGCAAAATAGGATTGATAATGCATTGCTTTACTGGAGTACATTCTGTGATAATGATCATGCTAAATCACCTCATTAGCATAATAGCTGTGCTGTGAACTCCATATTAGTGTGATAAAAAGCAAAGTTTCCATTTTTGACAGGAATATGGTGCACAAAAAAAGTGAATACAATATAAGTGGATATCAGAGTGCATTGCCATATAGAGAAAGTGACAGCAGACAGGTTAAATGGCAATGAGCCTCAGTATTGCAATCACTGATCAGGGGGCATGTCCACCACAGGCAGTGTCACACGGTGGTGCAGTATGTGAGATAATACTGTATTATCTTCGACAGGGTTATGACTGGCTGGAGGAGCTCAAACTGAAAGGATACAGGAGCATGTGCAGGACAAGTTGCAGTCAATAGGGAAGGGGTGTTCAACCACCTAGGGAACTGGCAGGACATGTGGTAGTCTTGTTTGGGGAGGTTATTCTTCTACTCTGAGCACAAGGAATAGGCACAACAGGTTGCAGTCCGAGGTTGGGGGGTGGGTATACATCCAACCAGTGCACAGGGACAACAGGCAGGGTCGGTCACAATCCATCCTTATCAGTGTGTTCAGACATTGTTGCATATGCACAGAGACAGCAGGGCAGGCTACTGAGGATACTGGACTTCCAGTACATCAGGCACATACCAAGCTGTTGGCACAGATGCAAGGGAAAGCACATGTGGTTCATATGCCCACAGCTGCCACATTATGGCAGAGTATCAGAACAGTTACCGTGTAGCAGTGCACAAGGCTGTACCCACACAGGCTTGCTTGGAATTGTGAGGAGGTAGATGCTGGCTGATATAGATGGTCCTACATACTTGCAATGATGTGTAATCACAGGTAAACTTGACCTGTCATGGGACTAAATGAACAGCAATGGCTGGGGAAGTTCCCCACACAGGAGACTGAGGTTCTACTGCAGGTTGTAAGCACACATGTCAGGTCTGTCCTTTACAAGGATAAAGCACACATGACCTTCCAGGACCAATTGTGGCAAAGACTGGTGCAGAGCATCAGTGCAGTAGGTGGTCATAGTAATACGATAGTACAGGTACATTGCAGTATCAGACCTCATTTCAAAGCTGGGATATGTTTACTCCTGCCATCCCCAAAATACCGGAAAAAGGTCAGTATTGTCATAAGTTGCCTAACCTGTTCTATTGTCAGAGAGGCTCGATTATGTAAAGAGAGTGGAGGAGAACAACATAGTGCCAGAATTTTATAAGTGTTATATGTCAGAATTAGCTGTCTAGGGTGGTACAGAATATGCCACGTGGGTGCTATAAATTACTGTTTCATAGGATCATAGGCAAATACTATGCAGTCAGTTTGCAGACCATTACAAGCGTACCCAATAACCTATATTCAGAAGCCCCCCCCAAGAACAAGACGAGGCAAGATAGACTGTGGAGAATTTTAGGTTACCCATCCAATTATCTAGGTTTATTTTGAAGATAGAAACCCTGCTTCTCTGCTTGAAATGAAGTGCAACTTTATGTTTGAGATGAATCTGTCATGCTACTGTGTCTTACATCTGTTGATGAAAGTATAGTTCCTCTAACTGGATATTTGAGGAACCATTTGTACTCCAAAGGAATAGGAGGTTGAAGAGGGTTGGATCTTTCAAGGCTTAAAAGGGTAGACCTAGATCTCCATGGAGGGAACCTATAAGAGACCGAAAACAGAAAGAAAAGACGGTGGCCAGTCTGACCTGATAACTAAGATTTTTGAAGCCACTGATCTTTTTCTTACGAATATCTCTCTCTCTTTCTATCTCTCTGAAGCAAGCTGATATATTTAGAGAAACGGGTGTGAAAATGGGCATTGTATTCAATAATGGGTCCGATGAAATTTGAGTAAAGGGGAATTTGTAGACATTTTTGGATATAGAGGAGACACCATTGGAAATTAGATAAACCAGATAGAAGTTTTATTTTTTAACTACTGCATAGATATGATTGCTAAATGTAAGGCATTATTAATGGGAGTGCCTAGATCCCTTAGAATAATGTCTGGTTGAAAAAGGGTGTGTCACCTATATGGTATGCGGAATGGTTTGTTTACCAAATGAAATGAACTGCATTTTTTTTTCTATAAGACCATTATCTTTGCATCAGTTGTGAACATGGTCTAACCCATGTTGGAGCAAGTGAGAATCAGTAGAGGACAGAATAACAATACCTAATTTACAGAGGCCTGTAACTTAGATAGCTGTAGGCCAGGTGCTTGCCTTGAAGGTCTGAGAAATAGATGCCAAATAGAAGAAGGTCAACACTGAACCCTGTGGTATACCACTGATAACCATTTTTGCTTTCAAAAGTGACACCATGTGGGTTCTGTCAGACAACTAGTTAACTCTAAACTGCACAGCGTAAGGATTTGTATTTGTATTTACAAGTCTGTCAGTGATGCCTTCACGAGGAGTAGTGCCAATGTCTTGACCAGGTCCAGATATGCTGGGTGTACTGCATAACTACTATCACTGCTTAGGTGACTTTTTCAAGAAATGAATGAGGTTAATGAGGCAGGATCTTCCCTTTACAGAATTAAATTGATGAGGGTCCAGGGTTAAGAGGTTTTCGGTGTCCAGTTTAATTAGGTCTGAGATAATATGTTCCATAGCTTTACATATGAGGTCAGTGATTGGGCCATTCTTGTCTAGTACATTACAGTGGTGGTTTTCCAGGCTTTAGTAATGCAGCCAGTGCAGAGGCCCAGATTAAAGGGGTTAAGGTAGGCCATATTTGGTACTGATAATTGGGCAATGTGGTGTATTATTAGGGCCTTGGATGAGTTGATGTTAACTTTTGAGAGTGCTGAAAGGACTTGTTCCATAGTAATTAAAGGGGGTGACTGGGTTTGTGGAATCTGTAGAACTGCTATAACTATGGGTGGATTAAATATAGCACTAAATTTGTAAGATGGGGCATTAGCTATTTCCTGTAGGTCAGACTGGACAGTATTGCTGTGGATAACCTCCAAAGAGTGTTGGATGCTGGTTCTTAACTTCTGACGTAAAGAAAAATTATAAGTATTTTTTTTTGTTTTTAGTGGCTATTTTAAATTCATATGCCGCGGTGGTACAGTGGTAGCATTGTTGCCTCACAGCAAGAGGTTCTCCCGTTCGATTCTCAGCTGGGCTTGGGAATGCCTTCTATGTAGAGTCTGCATGTCCTCCCCGCGGTTGGATAGCGTTCGAAAGACATGCGTGTGTAAATGGGCATGCCTTCATTGAAGGTTGGGCGTCGAGCTGGCACCTCGGCGTTTCATAAAAAAATTAACTGCCAATCATTAGTGGACTGGATTTCCGCTGTGGCGACCCCTTACCGGGAAAAAGCCGAAAGACAAACAACAACAACTCAGCTTTGAGCTTCCTAATAGATCCCTTAAACCCATTACTAGTTTACTTAACCAATCTCTTAAGGTAGGTATACTGAGTCCTCTTATTTAATTTCTTTCTCTTGCTGAATAATTTATTTACACAGTTATTCCATTATATGGTTTTGTTTTTAAATTTCTCATATTTAGCGCAGATAGGAACTACCTTATCATTACAGCTGTTTAAGTGGGTGTAGAAGTCAGAAACACATGCAGCATCTTTAACAATAGTATCCATTGGAGGAGTATTGTAGCTGAATGTATCTATGTCCTCAAGTAACTTAAGGTTTGCTTTTGAGATGTCCCTAAACACAAGAGGTATTTGCAGGGTACCAGTGTCAGTTATTTTCATTGTAAAATATTTACAATGTTTGATATTTGTTTATAACAATATTAGTATGTGTAATATTAACGCATTATGTCAGCATTAATCAGTCCCTTATCAGACGTTTAATAGTCTTTTAAGCAGCGAGGCAGTTTTCTGAGTTCTAGTATGCTTTTTATGGAGCAATAATAGCTAAGCCCTGGTTTTCTAAAAGAGTCCAGTTTCAGCTGCCACAGTAGTTCACATTTTTTCTGAAAAATTAGGGATGTCTCCTCCCAGTTCCAAAAGGTCCACACGATCAATAATTGGAAATTGAAAGCCAGTGTGTCTTTTGTGAAGCTGCAGGTGCCAATCCAATGCATTATTCATGCACTTCTCTCTGATTTTGGAAAGATGGCCAGAAATCCTTCCTTTAAGTCTGTTGAGCTTTTTCCCCATATAAAATGCTTCATAATCATCTTTGCAGCTTGTCCTGTAAACCACCTGCATTGAGTTACAGTCACCTCTTGCATTAGTTTTAATCAGTTTCTTTAAATAAGGGCAGAAAAGCTTGTGTCCCTCATGTATGTGCTGACAAAAAACACACTTATTGGTGCATGTAGCCAATGGTCTGGGCCTACTTTCAACCCAACTCTTATTATTCTGATAGATGTTTAGTGGTAGATCTTTTTGTTAGTTTAATTAGTTAAGTCATTTTGTTAGTGAGTTGGTTTCTTAATAAAGCTTGGATTAGTATGTTAGCCTTCATAAGCTGTTCTTATATATTTTAATTTGTCTCTAGCTTTTAAGTTTCAGTTCTAAGGTAGCACAGGCTCAGTTTACACAAGGTGTTAAAGGGGAAGGGGGGCTTGATTAAAGGAATGAGTTTAATGCTTTTATTGCTCTTAACAGAACCACCTTCTGTAAACACTCCCTTTCTCAAAATAACCTGATTATATATATATATATATATATATATATATATATATATATATATATATATATATATATATATATATATATATATATAAATTAATGAATGTCTTTAATGTGTTGTTTGTGTGTTTCAATAAAGGGTATCACATTTTTAACTCAACTGTGGACTACATACTATTTTATTATTTTGTAATATATATTTTAAAGTTCAAATTTTATTAGTGAACTAGGTGCATAACATATTTCAAGAAGTGAACTTCACACCCTCCACAGTGAGAAGTTTCAGCTTGGTTCATTTTTGACCCAGTATATGGTGCATACTGGGTTTTCTGAGACTTTGAGGGATACCATGGATATTTCTTTTTGCAAGTTTATGATGTCCAGAATAGGTTCTATAAGCTTCTCCAGATGGAGTCTCCCAAGCCTTCTGCTGTTTCTCTAGTTCTGGCTGCCTTCCTGGATACCTTTTCAGCAGCCAGCTCCTAAGAAACCTGACAAGATTGTACAAGGTGCCTGATGATTGTATATTTATGTATATATGCCCTTCTGATGATCCTTCTGCAGTGTCTGACTCCTCTGAGAAATCCAAAGTTGCTTCCTTCTCATAATGATAGTAGGGCCATGGAGTGGCTCAGAAAAAAGGTCTATATTGTTGCCACCTTGTCTTTTAGGGCTATTAATTACCAGACTCATATGACTAGGTATGTTTTAGCCCTCCTTTCTTGAGTTTTTCAGGTGATTTCTGACCTTTCTGATTTTGAGGGGAAGGCTTCGGCCCCTTCCTTGTTGGGTTGTACATCTCAAGTTGCCTACCACAATATTAAGTGCAGTTATGATGCAGCTGATGCTTCCAGGGCTGCTGCATTTGGTTCTGTTATGAGGCATTGCTCTTGGCTTTGTCTTCAGGCTATGCCTGATGACATTAAGGGCAAATTATTGGATGCTCTTTTGGATAATGAAAATCTTGTTAGTACTGCTGCTGCTGTACTTTTTAAATCTCTCTAGGATAAGGGCAAAGTCTTGCAGGAGAGGAAACATATTTTCATTGCTTCTGTTACCAGATTTCAGAGGAATTATCATTCCAAATCTGCTTTTGTTCTCAGGCAGTCTCGTCCTCCACCAAAGGGTAAAAAGGATTCTGGAGGTGCATCTCCTGCTAAATCTCCACAGACCCATTTCTCCAAAACATCCTTTTCAGGACAAACCAGGTTCCATTTGACGATTTTCTTCACTTTTCCCTCAGCCTGGTTCCCTTGCCCCTCCGTCTTTCCCTCTCCCTTCCAAAGTGGTTAAGGATCACAGTAGACTCTTGGGTACTGTCCATTATTTCCCACGGATGTTTCATGGTTTGGAAATCTCTTCTGGCATCCCTCTACCTCCTTGAGAACAGCTTCCTCTCTTCCCAGAGGTGCTTCATTCTCTTTTGACCCAGGGCAGCATTCAGGCTGTGTGGGTTTTTATTCCAGAATGTTTCTGCTTCCCAGGAAGGAGGGCACCTGGAGACCAACTCTGGGCCTTTCGCAGCTCATCACCTATTTCAAGGTCCCCTCTTTTCAGATGTTATCTCTTCAAAGCTTATTTCCTCTTCTTCTTCCCCAGGCCTTTCTGGGCTTTCTGCATTTCAAAGATGCCTACCTTCATATCTCCGCCCATCCCCTTTTCAGGAAATGTTTGCATTTCTGTGTTTCTTCCTGGCATTTTCAATCCATTACTTTGCCCTTTGGCCTCTCTAATGCCCCAAGGATATTCACTAAATACCTGGCTCCTGTCATTGGAATTTGCGGCGGTACATCAGTAGCGTTGTTGCCTCACAGCAAGAGGTTCTCCTGTTCGATTCTCAGCTGGAGTACCTTCTGTGTGGAGTCTGCATGTCCTCCCCACAGTTGAATGGCCTCCGAAAGACATGCGTGAATGGGCGTGCCTTCGCTGAAGGTTGGGCGTCGGGCTGGCAACTCGGCACCATAAAAAATCGACTGCCAATCATTAGCGGACCGGAGTTCTGTTGTGGTGACCCCTAACCGGGAAAAGCAGAAAAAGACAAACAAACATGGCTCCTGTCATTGCTTTTTGCAGGATGTGAAGGGTTTAGATCTTTCCTTATTTGAATTATCTACTCATTAAGGCCTCATTTCCTGAGGCTCTGCTTCAGAATCTCCAGTTTACTATTTCCCTGCTACAGAGAATGGGGCTCACCATAAACTTTCAAAAGTCAATCTTGGCTCCTTTTCAGGATCATGTTTTCCTACATTGCAGGATCCAGACCATCCCCATGCTGGCATCTCTGTCCGCCACCAAGACCCTGTCTCTGATTGCCTTTTTCCAGTCACGGCCATGGACTTTCTCAGGATCCTCAGGTTTATGGCTTCCACCATTCCCATGCTGCCTCTGGCCAGGCTCCATATGAGAAAGCTTCAGTGGTACCTCAAGTCAGTGTGGCTTCAACATTGTTAGTCCCTAGACAACTTAGTTCCCTTCCTTCCTTTTCTCAGGCGTGAGGTTCAGTGATGGATTCATCAACTTTGTCTCAACCCAGGGATTCCTTTCCAGTCTCCAGCCTTGACTTAAGAGCTCTTTCCAGATGCCTGGGATCTAGCTGTCAAATATCAAGTAACTGTTCAGGCTGTCTGCATTCTTCAGAGCACAAATTAGTGGCAGACCCTTTGAGATGGTCCAGCACTTATGCTTACAAATGGGTGCTTCACAGAAATGTGTTCCTGGGCATTGTCCATCGGTGGGGTATTTTTCTGGTAGATCTTTTTGACTCCCCTCTGAACAGAAAACTTCCTCTTAACTGTTCGAGTCTCAAGTCCTCTGGCTTGGAAAGTGGACATCCTGTCTTTTCATTGGAATGATATGTTACTGTATCCCTTTCCTCCCCTTGCTCTGCTTCTGAGAGTCTTGCACAAGATCTTACAGGACTCTCCGAGAATCTTTTCAGTGTCTCCCTTTTTGCCCTGACAGCACTGGTTCCACCTGCTTTCTCACTTAGCCAGAGGCAATCACCACTAGTTACTTTACCAGGTGTATCTTCCTACACAAGATAAGGGGTCTTTTATCCATCCTTACTTGTCCACTCTTAAACTGAAGTTGTGGATGTTAAGGTTTTGATCCCTTTTAGGCACTTTTTTTCTGAGGATGTGCTCTGGGTCCTGCAGGAGGCTAGGAAGCCCATTGTCAAGACATCATATTTGGCAAAATGGAAGGGATTTTCTCTCTGGTGCCTCTCTCATCATTATGATCCTGTGTTTCCACATGTTCCTCTGTTCCTGTCTTATTTGTGTGATCTGCTCCATGCTGGGTTGGCATATTCTTCCATTAAAGCTCACCTATCAGGAATTTCTGCTTGCCTGCCCTTGAATCCTGCGCTGGCCCCCAGATTTGAGGCCAAACAGTTTCTTAAAGGTGTCTTTCATATTAGGCCTCCCAGGAAGCCTATTCTGCCTTCCTGGGACCTCAGCTTTGTTCTTGAAAAATTGGCTCAGACTCCTTTTGAGCCTGCTGATTCTGCTTCCTTACAGCATTGTACTTGAAAGACTGTTCTTCTTTTGGTTCTTACGTAGGCCAAGAGAGTTTCTGAACTTCAGGCTGTCATGGATGGTCCTCCTTTCTTTTGTTTTTTTTTTTACAGGGACACTGTGTCTGTTTGTACTAATCCTTCTTTTATGCCTAAGTTGGTCAATGAGTTATCCCTTAATCAGTCTATTTATTTGCCTTCCTTTTTTCCTTCTCTGCAGGCTGCCAGTGAGAACGTTATTCACATCTTGGACTTGAATAGGCAGCTCATATATTATTTGGATAAAACTAAAGGTGTTCGCAAATTTAATCAACTTTTTATCCAAGGTCTTTTGGTTTAGCTGGGTCTAAGCAAACCATACCTTTTTTCCTAAAGTTATTTCTTTGTTATTCCTTTCATGGCCAATATCATTGCTCATCAGTAAAGGATTACTCCACCGGAGTTATTGCCTCCTTTGGTGGTTTTTCAAAGTGCTGGATACCAATTCCATTCTTGAAGCTGCTACTTGGCCTTCTGGCCATACTTTCACTGAGCATTATAAGTAGATGTTAATGTACAGGGATAGAGATGACTTTGCCAGGGCTGTCCTACATGGGTTTTTTGATAGTCCTTAAGTGCCATCCTCCTCCTACGTTTCCTCGTGAGCTTTTGTACTCACCCTTACTTTGGGAATACTGCAACAGTGATATGAAAGTACATAGTATAGTAGTGCAAAATCTTATCATAACAGTAGATGTCCTGCTCCCACCTTCCTGCCCCCTCTGGTGTAGCATTTCATCTTACCCTCCCAGCCAAGGGTTCTTCTCACTTCTTTTCTTTCTGGATGCATATGTTCCTCTTGGTCCTTAGGGACATTCTGTTCCTCCTGGGGCTTTTCAGCTCTGAAGTGTGTGTGTTCATACATCACCTTTATGGCCTACACCCTGCACAGGGAGCATACATGTGATGTATGCCATCTGTAGATACTAAAGTCTCTGATATACTGACCAGACATTGGGCTATCCTTGACAGGAGATCTATTTCATTAAGAATATTGCAAGAGTGAAGAGAAGGACATCTACTGTTAAGTAAGATTGTACACAACTGCACCTTTCAAGGAAATGTTACACATCTTGACCACTGAACTGTAGATAAGATTTTATTGATGAATAGTTGAAGTTGCACAGGAGAAAGATGTTGGGTTTCATGGGGATTTCAGCTGAGGTGTTGAGATAGTTATCATATTCAACAGGGAACATAGAGTGTGAAATCCTCTGCCCACCTTACTCATATGTGCTAAACCTAACCATTACCTTAAAACTATACACATTTTTTTTACCAAAAACTTTGCCAAACAGTATCACAGTTCAGACAGTGTGTTTCTGAAAGTTTCTGTCTTTTATCAATCAGAAGATGAGACAATTTGCTTCCTTTTTCAATCAGTTTTGTTTTTTTAATTTTATTTTTGGGTAAGTGTGCTGTCTGCATGCAGTAATTGATGTAATGTGTTTCAGTGTTTCTGCACATCAGCATTTCCTATTACACTTATGTATACACAGAAACACACAGTCACACATTCTTAAGCTTTTCATAGATCAATTACCTAGTAAGTACTTATGAACCTTTTAACCTATATTTTTAGCTGTTTACTGTATCTCAACCTGTTAAAGTTAAAAAAAAAAAAAAAAAAAAAAAGTTTGCAGTCGAGTAAAATTCATTCCCTGTGAGAATATAATTAGATTGTCATTCATTGAAGCTACAGGCTCATGCATTACTTCTTAATGGTTTGCAAACGTTTTGAAGGCTCCAGGCAGCATATTTTCTGGTACTTCATGTGTTTCTAATAATAATTTCAAGAAAGTCAGTAGATTTCATTAAGAAGGATAATCTGGGAAAAAAAGTTCTCAGTCTTTTGTTTACTAAGAAATCTTTCTGTTAAAATAATTTTGCTTTGTAACTTTCACTTTCATACTCTTAAAATGTATAATAATGTCCCATTTTTTTTTTATTGGAGGACATTGAAGCTGAACTGATGTATGATGCTAATGATCATTTGATGTGGAATATAAAAGAGATCTTACTGAGGATCTGAAAGTCAATGTTACATTGCAGTCAGTGGCCATTTAGTCTGAATGGGGTTTTGATGATATGTCTGAGAAAAGAGCATTACTATGTGTTAACTGCTCAAGTTATACAGTCTTCTTCCTCTCATCCCTCCTCTCTGTCAGTGGATTATTGCATTCCACAATGTATTACCACATTGAACGACGTTTTATTAAAATCCAGAATATTTCCAAAAGCTTTGATTTATTTATTTATTTCTTTTTGTGGATGTAGTGTACAGGACTCTAGACAGAGGTTCAAGTGCCACTTAATATAAAATGGAGCAGGTTGATATGGTATTTACCAGCTCTCATAAAAAAGGAGTATCTGATGCTCCACTCCTTATAGATAATAATTTTAATGTTTTAATGGTCTTATTCAAATGATCCCGTCCATTAATTCATTGACTATTCTTTATTTGAATGTGTTACTTTTTGTGATGAAGAATCAGAACATTATTCAGAAGGGATGTAATTCTAAGATGGCTGCACACTGAGTATAAGGTTACTTAGAGCTCTCTCAGTGTGAGAACTAATGCATTGTTAAAAAGCCAGTAAAAATACCAGTTTGTTTAACATTAAGTTACTGGTTAGCAATTACACTGCCTGGATACCAGCAAAGAGAATTTTAATTTACTGTTTTCGAGAATGTAAGAGAAAATCAACCAAAAAAGAAGAACAAGCTGTGTTTGGGAAGAATAGTATTGCTTTTCAGCAAAAAGTAGTTAGTTTCTGCTTTAGTTCAGGAGATTGCTTCCAGTAATTTAGAAGAAAAACAAATCAAATACAGTCAGAAGTGCTTAAGTAAGTAGGACACTGGAAGAATATATAAAGCCAAATGAAAAAGGCTGGAAAAATCAGAAGAAGCTTTAAGCAGGTATTCAGATGAGCTGATAAGATTACAGAAATCAGGTTGAAATGAAGGAGAGTGGCTTAACCTGAGACTTCTCAAGAATTGTTTCAAAAGTAGAGTTAGAAGACAGAGCATACAGAAAAAAAATCAAGTTTTTCTGCTATACCATACAAACTGGAAGGAAAAGACCACATTAATTTTATGAAGGTAAAAATAAGCAAGTGGACTGGCATACCACAACAGGATTTGTTTATTGAGAGGGCACATCATATGTATACTTTAAATCTGGCAAGGAAAAAGTAGCCAAAGACCTGTATTAGTAAGGATGCAGTCACACCAGCAGAAAGAGGTGCTGACAAAAATGAAAAGTATTAAAAATTGGGGATACCGGAGTGTCTGAGGAAAATGATTGCTCACTATACACCAGGAAGAAAACAATAGGTTTCTCCTAGTAGTCGGGGAATGTTGAGAGGCAGATGTGATATTCAGGTTGCTATATTCCACTGACTTTAGAATATTTTTTCCAGGAGGATCAAAGACATTGCTAGCTACAGAACAACCTAAGGAGGAAATAAATAAGTTTAGCCAACAAAGTGTGAGACAGAAAGCTGAGGGGGATTTGCTTCTCATTCTTCTGACAATAACAAAGCCTATAGAGGACTGTGGCAGCAAAATCTTTTCCATTGTTCCAAAGGAAAATGCTTGAGTGACAGAGAAAAGCCAAGGGTTGGTTGGTAGAATCAGCAGTACTTTAGACATGAATCACAGACCATACTTGGGAGGTCAAGATGATCAGGAAGATCAGCAAATATGTGAAATTAGTGAATAAATGGGAGAATTATAGTGTATCATTTCCATTAAATGAAGTTTAGATACATGAACTGTGGTTCTGCAAGAAAAGGCTGCTGGAAGTTTGACTGTGGTAAACTGGTGGAAGCATAAACCCAACTTCATCTTATTAATGTTTAGAAGGACACTGAAGGAACTCAAGAAGTAACCGTAAGTTAAAAGAAAAAGGTTTTGTTTTGACTGCTGCATTTCATGATATAAACTGCATGTTATATTATAAAGCAGTTCTGTATAGTATTGACTCAGAGGTGTTTTAAATGTGAGGTTGGGGGGTTATCAGTAACTGCAGTATACGCAAGTGATGTTAAGGAAATAAAGTACTTCTTTCTTAATAGTAATGTACCTATATTTTAAACTGTGGCAAGATGAGAAAGGCTAGAAAGAAGCAAGTTGAAGTTGGTATATGCTGTGATTTTGGTAGCATTGTCACCTATACAGTATTTTTCCAGACTATCCAGAAATCAGAATGATAGTCTTTTAGTCCGGAAAGCAGTGTACAAACTCTGGTGTTCTGTTTGCATGGGCAAACAGAGTGCTGGCGTTTGTAAAAATACAGCCTTGGATTAACTTTATTAAAAGCATTACAAATTTGATGCATGCAGGTCCAAGACTACCTAAAACAGGGGAAAAAAAAGACAAAAAAGGCATTTAACCTTATACTGTCATACTTATTAATGGCATGAATGAGACAGTAGGCAGAGTGGGTAGGGAAGGGTCTATATTATAAGAACGGACGCTTAAAATGCCGCACACCAGTTTGTCGACAAGTTTTAAGCGAATGCTCTTATGAGTGAAAGCACCGAAGATCTAAAACGTTAAGTTTGAAATGTCATAGTTGGCCAACACACGCAAATGTAGCAGTGAAGTAAAGATGTGTACGTTATGAATTATGCATGTTTACCTTAATTTTAGTGTGATCTCGGAGTTGGTATATAGAATTAGCAGGGGATGTGGGGGGGCACAGCCCCCACATGGGAGGGGCAGGGGCGTACAGCCCCCCTGCAAAAATTAGAGAAAAAATACTGTATGTGTGTTAACTGGTTTGTGTTTCGGGAAAGTGCTGTTTTGGTCAAATGTCATTTTGGAGATTTACTATTGGCAATTGGTATGGTTACTTCATTTACTTTACAAACAGGAAGGATTGTAGCGTATATTTAGGGTGTTCATTGCAAGTGAAATTTACTGTGTTTGCAGTTCATCTTCAATGCGGCAGTGGGGGAAAATATTTAGAGTATGTCAGTTTCAACTTTGTCAGCTTTCGCTTATAAGAGCGTTCTCTTAAAATGTGTCAGCAAAGATGTGTTCAACATTTTAAGCATTCGTTCTTATAATATAGATGCGTAGGGAATGGTGGACAGTGGCAGGGCTATAGGTGGTACATGGATGTGGTTTCTCTCTCCAGGCTTCACCTCAGAGAAAGATCACACCCCTAGATATTGGACTGCATGAGGCAATATAAAAATGCATGGATCATATTGTATGTAGATTGAAAAGATAATTTCCCCTTGTTTTTTTTTTTTGATTTTTTTTTTTTTTTTGATTTTTAGAGAGGATAATGTTGAGACTAGTATTTTAAGTTTAAGGTATAGGCAAAAGCCTTAATAAAATTATAGTTATGAAAAGCATGAAAATGGTAGTTCTGTCTTATATTTACAAAACTATAAGGTGTTTACTTTTCCATTAATACCTGCTTTAGCTGAAGCATGGAACAAACAGTTGCAAGCACATAATCACAAAAAGTTGACCAGTGTGTTCTGAATGAAATCTACAATAGTTATTTTCTTATATTTTAAAGTTACCAGATGTTGAATGAAAATGCCATACTTGGATTTGGGATATCTAGAGGTGTGAATAGTACAGAGCCTTCGGTTCTTCACTCATTTTAAGTTGCATATCCTTTTATCCCCTCTCCTTTTTTCTTCACAGACAAACATATATTAACAGAAAAGAAAACCAACCATGCTAACATTTTTTTTTCTATTTACATACATTATACATTATATAATTTACTTTGTAACTGTCATCAGTCTAACATTACATACATTGTGGAATTCCTGCCTTACATTTTCTCTTCTTCTTAATATTATTCTGCATGTATTGTTCACACAATTTCGATTTATTTTCTATGTGATTTGCTCCTTCCATTTTCTAAAAATCCCTCTTCCAGTTGAGTTATCTCTTTTAAATTTTCAGCACTTCAAATATAGTTGGTTTAGATTTCCATTTTTTATTTGTAGCTTTTTTTGGCAGCTAACAGAATTCAACTTAAAATAGTATACTATGTCTAGGCAATTCAGATAATGTGTCCTGGCTCAAAAAAATAATTTCTTTAATTACAGCCATTTGTTAATTAATATATTTCTGACAAAGTACTATGTAGGGAAATCTGCCAACTCATATACTCTCAAAACATGTTTTCACAGTTACCTCTTTCTTCCCCATCACACCTCCACATTTGCTATCTGAGGAAAAACTCTTTATATTCTACTTAGGATATAAAAATACCTATGCAAACTCTTTCATAGGATTTATAGGAGCTTACTAGGCTAATAGCCCTGGGATCCTTACAAGACTAGCCAAGTGCAACGTTTTTTCCCAAGAATGTCAAGGCATAAAGCAGAACTAAGTCAGTATCTACTGCCCATGTCCTTGAGGGACACAGGTAAAACTCCTAGGGTGAATTTGCAGTTTCCCATACAGTCATCCAGATTATGCTTAAACAGGGTCAGCGAGGAACTCTGCTTCACCAGAATTGGAAGTTTGTTCCAGAGGAGAGAGAACCTCTGTGAGACATACCTGTCTCTCTAGCAAGTCCTGTTGATGTTAAATACTAGGTTGAGTTCCCTAATGTCAGTGCATCTTATACCATTTGATTTATGAATGCAGCATTTCTATTAGAGCAGGATCTCAGGTTGCTTTATACTCAAGGCAGAGGTCACCTCTCTGAGTAGTCTGTAAGACACAGAGAATAGTGACAGTGATTTCAGTCTGTCAATATATTGCATATGCTGAAGACCCTGAATTTTCTATGTAAGAAACCTTTGAGGTCATTCCAGTTGCTTCAGGTGCCTAGTAAGGTACATACCAAAGGTATCATTGTACTCTGTTATTAGCCTGATGAGTGAGGAGTACTGGGGGGGGGGGGCTTATAACCTCTTTTGTTTTGGATGCAATGTCCTTACTTATGAAGTGGGTGAGGTAGAAAGCCTTTCTTACCACTATGGAGATGTGGTCAAATGAAAGTTTGCTGTCAACCTGTATGCTCAAATCTCTCACCACTGATTGTATGCTTAGGGTGTTGTTATTAATGTAGTAATCCTCAGGAATGTCACCTTTGTTGAATGAGATGATGATGCTTTTTTCTGCATTAAGTTTTAGCCTATAACTTTGGCATAAGTCATTTGTCTGTGTAAGTCCCTCTTGTAGGATGTTGACATCATTTGGGGAATTGACTACACCCAGCTTGCAGTCATCAGCAAACTTTGTCAGCCATAGGCCTTTTGTTTTAGCCTGTACATCTGAGTAGTAGATTCCAAACAATAGGGGCCCCAGCAGATACCTGTGGAACA
This sequence comes from Protopterus annectens, assembly GCF_019279795.1. Classification (NCBI taxonomy): domain Eukaryota; kingdom Metazoa; phylum Chordata; order Ceratodontiformes; family Protopteridae; genus Protopterus; species Protopterus annectens. The sequence continues at coordinate 21,797,955 of NC_056738.1, read as the reverse complement.
CCACTGTTTACAGGTCTGCTGGTAGAGGTAGAGTCACTTATTTTGACTGTGTGTGTGTTCCATCAGTGAGCCAGTTTGCAACCCACCTGACAATATATGGGTTGATCTCCAGCTGGATGAGTTTGTCAATGATGCCTGCATGGGGAATAGTGTCAAAGGCCCTGGCTAGGTCCAGGTAGGCCATATGCACAGATTTGCCTTTGTCCAGTGCTTTAGTGACTGTCTCAAATAAATTCACTAAGTTCAGGAGGCAGGATCTCCCTTTAATGAAGCCAAACTGGGTTGAGTTGAGCTTTTGGAGGTGGTCTAGATCTTTGTTGATAAGGTCCATGATTATTCTTTCCATAGCCTTGCAGATTAGGCTGGTCAGGTTTATGGGCCTATAGATCCCAGGGTCTGTGGATGTGTCTCCTTTATGTAACGGGATGATGGTTGCTGTTTTCCATTCAGCAGGTATAAAAAACAGTGCTTAGACTGTGGTTAAAAAGAGCACTCAGCAGTGCAGCTACTCCTTGTTTCAATCCATTTAGAATGCACCCTGGGATATTATCAGGTCCCATAGAGGCTGTGTTTTTGACTTTGGAGAGAGCATTTACAATCTGCTCCTTGAGGTAATAGGTGGAGGGCAGGTGGTAGGGATGCTTTGGGGGATATGTGGCGGAGACTGGGAGGGGAGATGTTTTCACTGAACCTGTCATCTAGCAGGTTGGCTATTTCTGAGGGTTCAGTATATGTGGTGCTATTAACAACTATGTCTGCACAGATCTGGGTTTTTCCTTTAAGGTTTCTGACCTAGCTAAGGAAGGGCCTTATGGTTATCTTTAGTGAAGGAGGCTAATTTGGATTCATAGTTTGCTTTAGAGTGCCTTACAAGGTTTCTTGTTTGCTTGTTTAAGCTAAGGAAGGAATGCTTCAATTCTGGGACTGTTCCTTCCTGCTCTTGTACAGCAATTTCTTTCTCTTATTGTATAACCTGTTAATGGCGGATGTTCACCAGACTTGTTCTTTCATGAGAATATTGTTTTGATCCTGTCAGGTATGGCTGAATCAATACATTTGTATAGATACTTATACAAGGCATTGGGGTAAATCCCAGTATAGGTGTCCATGTATCAGTGAGAGAAGGGGCTGTGAACTATTAATGCCATCATTTATTCAGTTGTAATTGGCTTTTGAGATTTTTTTTAGTCTAGTTACTACTGTTACTGTTATTTCTAATGAGACTGATTTATGATCAGACTTCACTAGGGAGGGCCGCACACATGGGGTGGTGCAACAATCACCCATGTTATTGAGCACCAGATTCATAATGTTTAGGCCCCTTGTGGGGGTGTCAACCAACTGGTCCTGGGCATTGGAGTTGATGAAATCCAAGAATCTTTGGGCAAGTGTGTTAGTACACATACAATTTAGCCAGTCTATGGATAGGTAGTTAAAGTCACGTAAAAGATCTCAAACTTTCTGAACTTTGTTGCATACTTGGGAGCTGTACATATGTCCTTACATTGTTGTATTATAAATTACTTTTCCAGTTTCTCTTCCCAGTGTTTTGTAACCTCCTCTTATTGATTCTTGTAATTCTCATGCAGCATTTTAATTCCCTACTAAGTATTCCTTTTTAACAGCAGCATCTATTCTGATATTCTGGTGAATATCCATCCTGAAGGCCTTTTTGTGAGATTCATGTTAATTTATTTCCAAATGTGTCTCCTGCAACAATACTATTTGCACTCTGCATGTCTCAATTATAATTCAAAAGATTCCTTTTTGTCTGTACCTGTAAGGCCTTTACATTTGAAGGTAACATAGATTAGCAGAGCCATTATGATAAAAAGCTATTGTTCCCACCTATTATACATGGCAGTTTTTTTAATGTGTTTTCCATCTTTTGTGTTACATATACAACTGTTCGTTAAGCTGATCTTTTATACACTTGCTTCTTCTCATCTCCATTTGAACCTATGTCACATTCATTTTTCAAGACTTTTTGTTTCAATGAAAACTCAGACAAACAGAATACATTTTCAGAAAATCCTCTTTCCCTTTTAACTTAGTAGCAAATACACAAAGTTGTATACATCTTCAGAAATGGAAGTTTAACCCTCCAGGTAGAAACAATTGCTGTACATCGACAGCTGTACCCACAGGGATTTACTAACCTAAAAATAAGTTACCCATGCTAAAGTGCATGCTACAGCCCATGATTCCACTTACACTAATTGCTGTCTATGCTTTTCTTATATCTGTTCTCCTCCCAGATGTGAAAAACAGCTTGCAGGCTTTCAGAAAAAATAACTTATAGCCCTAAGAAAAAGTGCATAGGCTATATAAATTGTACACTTTCATTTAATGCATTAAAATATTAAGGCTGCTTGGGAGGCTGATATTTCTTATTCGCGTTCCGTAATTTCAAGCTTATTTTTCACTGAACTGCTTGCCATTGTACTTTAAAATTTTGCATTTTCTGCAGCAAAGAATGCTGTGAATTCTTAAGATTAATTGCTTTTACCTACATATAGCTTGTCTACATGTAAAAGTAGACAGCAATGAATCTTTTTAAATTTCACTCAGAACAGAATGTAAAACTGCCTTCAGCTATAGGCTTCTTCACTCTCACTGAACATTTGGTAATGAAAAAAATGCTGTGTTTCCAGATGTTAGAACTTTAGCAGTTTAGCATTTTTCATGGCTTTCATCATTTTTTCTAATTTTTTAAGCCTACTTGCTTATAAAGAATGGTTCCCAACTGAAATGTTGGCACTCAAAATGTAGAGTGCCGAAAAGCAGAAAAAAGTCTGAAAACCTGGAGAAGAGAGATTTTTGAAAATTGGTCTTCTCCTTAAAACTTGTATATAAATTCAGAGGGTGTGAGAGGATAGCCCTCTGCACCCCCATGTGGGGGTCAAGCCCCCAACATACACCCCAAAGTTTTACATATATATATATATATATATATATATATATATATATATATATATATATTTATATTTATATATATATATATGTAATGTGTGTGTGTATGTATGTATGAGTATGTATGAGTATATATATATATATATATATATATATATATATATATATATATATATATACACACACATACACCATTTCTGAGATTGCCATACCTTGGAAAAAATGGAATATTCCAAAAAATGTCATCTCGGACTTGGCATATAGAAGTCCGATCTTTCAACTGTTTTGTCTCCAAATTTCTGGACTTGCTGTAGTGGGTCCTAAAATTTCCAGTGGTTACATAAAAACACTTGTTTATAGATTTAGCCAAGGGCATTAATCAAGACATTCACCCTTGTAAAATAAGAGAAACTGCCTTAATTCTACATATTATATAATCAGTGTACTTTTATACCCATCAACCAGCCCAGCAGCTCAAGATCACAACAGTTGACATTAAACTTATTTTCTAAAGTATTTCCTCTTTTGTTATACTGTAAAGCCTATATTTGCATAACTGAATAAATACTTGTTTGCTTTAATGTCTTTAATAGATTCAACAGTCACTGAAAAGACTCCCCCCACATTTAAAATATCCCTGACTACACAACTGTACAAAACTGCATTACTATATATAGCATGCAGTTTATATTCTGAAATGTTTTATACTACTAAGAACAGACATTGTATACTCAGTTACTTTGGCCTTTTAGTATTCATCTAAACATTAATGACATAAAGTGGAATATATGTTTTACAGTCTACCCAAAGGTTTAACAAAGTCAGGAAAGGTTAAGTGTTTTTCAGCCACTTTTTCTTGCAAAGCTATAGTTCACAAATGTGTTTGATACTTTACAGTCTCCCACTTATTCACATTGGAAGAGGTTTCATTAGCAAAGTCTATCTGTTAACTTTATTGTGAGAAGAATGAGAAGCAGTAGCCTCTTCTGTTTGCTGGCTCACTTTTTTGTTGGAGAAACTTTTGTTTCCTCCTTAGCTTGTTTTGCATCCAAGAATGTATTTGACTCTCCAGGAGAAGACAGCTGGATACAGCAGCTTGAATCTCACACCCGCCTATTGACATTCCCTGATTGCTAGGATAAATTTGGTTTTCTTCTGTCTGGTATACAGTTAATCATTTTCCATGAAAACATTTTTAATACTTTTCCATTCTGCCTTATTTTTGCCAGGATCAGTATTTTCCTGGTATGATTGTGTCTTTGCTAATACAGTTTTTTTTAACAGGAAATATCTTTGTTAAATTATAACATATCACACAGGCAGTCTTACATTTATATAAATGAAAACAAACCATGGTGACACAATTCACTTGCAAACTATTATACATTACAAACAATGCTGGCACAACTTTAGCTGCAGACATTATATATCACTTATAATATATCCAGTCCTAGTCCATCAAACTTTACATAGCTCATTCAAATCCTGCCTTCTTTTAAACCTCATTCCTCCTCTGCATGTATTGATCCCACAAGTCCTATTTTTTCTATGTAATTTTCTACTATGTTTTTCTAAAGATCCCAATTCCAGTTGTTTATCTCTGTTACTATCTTTGCTACTTCTAGTAAAGTTGGTTTAGACTTTGATTTCCATTTCCTAGTAACTGCTTTTTTGCAGCCATCATAATTAGACTCAGCAAGGCCTTACCATGTCTAGGCAATTCTGATTCTGTATCACAGCTCAAAAAAATCATTTCCTTGGTTACATCAGTTTGCTCATCCAGTATCTTCCTATTGTTTCTTTGTGAATTGCTTATCCATTCTCTCTCCCCAATCCTTTCTAACCTCCTCTGATTGATTCTTGTAGTTATCATACAATATTTTATATGCTGTACTAATTATTCCTTTCTTAATGGCAACTTCTGCTCTAGATTCTACTAAAAATTCTACCAGGGCTAGTTTAGGGCCCCCTAGTTGTTTCTGTTTGCCTATATTCTGATATCAATCTTTGATAAGGGAAGGCAATCTCTAGCCTGCAGTCCAAATAAGTTCTTGGTGTCTTTCTGTTATATAACCTTACCCTGTCTAGTTATTTGCTCCCAGTACCTTGAAATCTTTGCCAGCTTGCTCCAATAAATCCCAGAGTCCTGTTGCATATTTGCAGTCATCCCTATTGGCAGAATCTCCTTTTTTCATTCCAATGTTGACTTAGTTCTTGGAATACATTCTGCTACTTTATGAATATAAATATTCTGTATGATTATTGCTGTTTTCCTTAAAGCTATGCATCCAAAATCCTAGTCTTGCCTTATTTTTGAGCTTTCCCCCTGTTTCATCACCATCTCTTTCCACTTTGAATTATAATTTTCTTCTTGTGCTATGTATAGCAACCTTAAGTGTCTTGCTCTGAAGTACCCCTTCAAATTGTGTAATCCCAATCCACCTTGTTCTATTGGAAGTATAAGCTTATCCCACTTGACTCTTGCCGTCTTCCCCTCCCAGATAAAATCCTTCAACTCTTTATTAATTGCTATCCACAATTTCTCCTCCAGTTGATAAAAATATGCCTGATCTGTGTATAGGTTCTAAAAACATTTTAACTGCTTGTATATTGCTATCTGTATACATATAACAGATTTTCCATTTGTATTATCTTTTGTTTATTCTCTTCCCACATATACTTAGTTGCCACACCAGAATCATTTTTAATCCATATTCCCAAATACTGTATTTTATCATGTTCCCATAAATATGGATATTGCTGAGCCAATTTGTGTGTGGGTACATAATTTAGCCCATTGTCTTTGTTTTAGCTTTATTAATTCTGTGTCCCAAAAAGATTTCAACCTGCCTCAGTATGTTCCACAACACTGTAATGTCCTTTTCTGGTTTTGTCAGGTATAGACTAACATCATCTGCAAACAGAACCATTTTTACTTGACTCCCATACCAATTATATCCTTGGAATTTCGAGTCCATTATTTTCATTGCCAATGTTTCTCAATATAATGCAAATAACAAAGGTGGGAGAGAAGAAGACACCTCTACCTGGTTCCTCTGCCCAAACAGAAATGGTCAGAGAGGACCCCACCCAGTTTAATTTTCACCTCGGATCCCTCATACAGTGGATGTAAAAAGTGTACACACCCCTGTTAAAATGCCAGGTTTTTGTGATATAAAATTGAGACCACAATAAATCATTTCAAAACTTTTCCCACCTTTAATGTGACCTCTAACCTCTACATTTCAATTGAAAAACATATAAAAAATAAAACATGTACAATAAGCTGGTTGCGTAAGTGTGCATACCCTTAAACTAATACTTTGTTGAAGCAAAGCACCTTTTAATTTAATTACAACATTCAGTCTTCTTGGGTAGGAGTCTTATCAGCATGGCACATCTTGACTTGGCAATATTTGCCCACTCTTCCTTGCAAAAGTGCTCCAAATCCTTCAGATTGCGAGGGCATCTCTTGTGCACAGCCCTCTTCAGGTCACCCCACATAATTTCTATTGGATTTAGGTCTGGGCTCTGGCTGGGCTATTCCAAAACTTTAATTTTCTACTGGTGAAGCCATTCTTTTGTTGATTTGGATATATGCTTGGGGTCATTGTTGTGTTGAGAGGTGAAATTCCTCTTCATCTTCATCGTTTTAGCAGATGCTTGAGGGTTGTGGGCCAAAAGTGAGTGGTATTTGAAATTGTTCATAGTTCCCACCACCTTGACTAAAGCCCCAGTTCTAGCTGAAGAAAAGCAACCCCAAACTGCCACCACTATGCTTCACCATGGGGATGGTGTTTTTATGGTGATGCAAAGTGTTGTTTTACGCCAAATGTACTTTTTGGAATTGAGGCCAAAAGATTCAACCTTGGTCTCATCAGACCACAACACATATTCCCACATGCATTTGGGAGACTTGATGTATTGTTTTGCAAATTTTAGCTGGGCCTGGATGTTCATCTGTGTCTTGCAACCCTACCCCATAGTTCAGACACATGGAGAATACAGGAGGTTGTTATCATATGTAGTACACAACCATTACTTGCCAGAAATTCCTGCAGCTCCTTCAGTATTGATGTAGGTCTCTTGGCAGCCCCCCTGACCAGTTTTCATCTAGTCTTTTCATCAATTTTGGAGGGACATCCAGTTCTTTGCAATGTCACTATTGTCCCATATTTACTCCATTTTTTGATGACTGTCTTCACTGTGTTCAATGGTGTATCCAATGGTGTGGAAATTTTTTGTACCCTTCTCCTGAGTGATACCTTTCAACAATGAGATTCCTTTGATGCTTTGTAAGTTCTCTGCGAACCGTAGCTTTTGCTGTAGCAGGCAACTGAGTAAATGTCAGGAAAATCCTACTAGGACAGCTGAACTTTATTTGGGGGTTAATCAGAGTCTCTTTAATTGATGGCAGGTGTGTACCCAAGAAGACAGAATGTTGTAATTAAATCAAAAGATGCTTCAACAAAGTATTAGTTTAAGGGTGTGCACACTTATGCAACCAGCTTATTATACTTTTTTTTTTCATATATATATATTTTTCCCCAACATATTTGTTTTTCAATTGACTTGCAGAGGTTATAGGTCACATTAAAGGTGGGAAAAGTTTTGAAATGATTTATTGTGGTCTCATTTTTTTATATCACAAAAACCTGGCATTTTAACAGGGGTGTGTACACTATTTATATCCACTGTATATCCTTTTAGTCAACCTTATAATTTTATCAGGGAATGCAACTGCTTCCACTACTGTGTTCTTAAAGTTCCAGCTTACTGTGTTATATGCTTTCTGTGTATCAAGACCCAACAACAGCAATGGTATTTTCTTGCATTCTGCTTCCATCTGGATCATCGGTGTTCTGTTAATATTGTCAGATGTTTGCCCACCCCCCAAAAAAAAACACATTGATCCATCACTTTTGCCATTCGTTTAGCCATTATAGACATAAAGACTTTATAATCATGGTTTAGTATTGAAATTGACCTGTATGAAGCTGCATCTGATGGATCTTTACCCTCTTTAGATATTACAGCTACCATCACTTTCTTCCAGCATGTTGGTACTTCCTCTCCTCTTAAAATACTGTTAAACAAAGCCTTCCAGATCTTTTGCCAGTTACTTTCCCTCCTAGCTTCCAAACTTCCACAGAAATACCATATATTCCTGGAGACATTCATTTAGATTGGTTATACATCACCATTTTTATCTCATCTCCTCCCATTTTAGGTGTTAGTATTTGAGCATCCTGTGCCTGTAACCTTTGCATATTTAATTCTTCCATAATCATTTCCATCATATTTCTCTGCTTTATACAGACTTTTATAGAATTTCGGAAATATTTTTAATACTTCTACAGGATCTTTTGTTATCTTCATTATTATAGGCTCACTAAGCTTGGAAATGGCCCTTTCTACTTTATATTGCCCGAGTCGTTATGCTAAATGTTTTTGTGCTCTAAAGTTATTATTAAAAAAGAGTTGGTTAACAGCTGTCTCTCTTAGCTCATGCATATTATCAAGCTAATCCCTTATTTTCTGTTTAACATTCTGCAGTTGCTCATCTTCTTGTTCTGTGAGATTCCCCCTGTTTTGCAATACTTTAACATTTGTCAGTGCCTCTAAATAATTCTTGCTACGTCTTAACCATCTCTCCCTTTCTTTTATTTCCACTCTATTTTTGAACTCCACCTTAATTTTATCACACTCCCTAGATGTATTTTCAGAAGGATTTTTTATATTCTCTAATAGCTCCTGAATAATTTCCACTATATATTCCTTAATTTCCTCTCCCTTCAGCAGATAGGTGGGAAAGTGCCACTGTCTCATTTTTATTTCATTACCCTGTGTTTTTATTTTAGTTATTATTGACACATGATCAGAAATAGTTATCGGGTATGTATCAAGACCTTCAATTAAATACACATGTTCCAGTGAAATGCAAATTATGTTGAGTCTAGCCTAATTTTTGTATCTTGGGGAATGCATGTAAATTCACCCTAAACTCCTATTACTGAATTCACAATTCCATGCCAAGTATTTTCATAAATTTCTTTAAAAATCCAACCTCCCTTGTTATATTTTCCCTAGAGGGCCCCACAGACATAGCTTCAGTGTGGTGAATCAAGTTACAGTCCCGATCTATAAATAATATTCCTTGCTGAAAGCTGGTTATTTCTCCCAGAATTTTTTAAGCTCCATTATAGCAGCTTTTGGTGTAATATAAATACATGCCAATGTAATCATCCTCCCTTGACAGTAGCCCCTTATTACTACAAATCTACCATTATTGTCTTTTTGTCCTCTTCTATCACTATTGGAGCCCCTCTTGCAATTAATGTAAGTATTTCTCTCATCCCCTGCTTCAGGTATTCTGCTGAATGACTGACCATCCTAAAATCCTTTTTTTATCAAATTTACATATTCACTTCTTTCCAAGTGAATCTCCTGTAGCATAGGTATTTGCACTCTACATTTTTAATATAGTTCAGTACTTTCGTTTTTGTATTTATATGCGAGACCATTAACATTTAGAGACAATACAGAAAACATCATATTCTTCAAAAATTATTTCCATCTTTTATGTGTAACAACTTTTTGTTTAATGTCTAGTTCCATCTTTTGTGTTAGTTGCATGTACTGTTTGGCATTTTAAACATTTATACAGTTGTTTCTTGTCATCTTCATTTGAGCCTATGTCACATCTTACAGAACTTTTTTTTTGAAAATCCTCAAACAAAAATACAATCCCCCCCAATACCCCCAAAACGTATTAACTTAATAATCATGCACAAAACTATGTACATCTTCAGATATGGAAGTTTTACCCTCCTAATATGAACAAATGTTCCAAATTGACAGACACACACACAGACTTGTGATAACCTTAAAGAAATATTATCCATGCTAAGATGCGTGGTACATCCTGTGGTTCTATGAAGAGCTGTCTGGCTTTGTCTTATCTTCATAGCTCTCTCAACTGAGAAAACACTTGAATGCTTTCAGAAAACATTTTCTCTAAGCCATTTCTCTTTTATCAGATTGTCTGCTAGAGACATGAGGACCAGAAACAAAACTGTTTACTAGAAAAAAGCCTTATAATATTCAATATTCTTTTTCATTTACTTGCTTTCTCTTAAAACTTTCTACTAGATTAAGCTAATGGCATTAACATATGAGTAAAATCACACATTTTTCTTTTGTCATGGTCTTTTATCCAGATCTTTTACTGTGCACTACCTACATTTCTTAAAAGTGAACAAGGAGAGAGAAAGAAGAAGGGAGAAAGAAAAAAAAACAGGAGCACCTGTTTACATTAGTTTCTCCATTACACTTAAAAATAACTGGGAAAAATTACTTTATAACATTCAAAGAAAATCATGCAATATTCAAATAGAGCTATTAAGAAAAAAACATTTGTTTTACATACAGTTAACTTTCTCCCACCTCTTCCCCTCTCCTGAGTATTTTTCTGAACATTAATGACATGAAGTAGGGCATATGCTTTAGAGTCCCCTGCAAGTTTAACAAAGTGAAAGAAAGTGAAATATTTCCAGATTTTCTTGTTCTATTCCTGTTCATTTCCATCTGCCAAACCCTGTATTTGCTTGATTTCCAACGCACTCTCATTTTTTTCTAGTAATCTCTTGTGCTTTTATCCCTCTCTCAAGCATTTTCTGTTGAAACACTGGAAAACTTTTCACTTGTACAGTCTGTCTGTGGTCTTTATTACCAGAAGAACAAGAAGTAGAATCTCCTTCTGTTTCACAGCTCACTTTTTGTTAGACAAACTTTTGTATTTCTTCCTTAGCATGTACTTCACCAAAAAATTATTTTGTTCCTCCAGGGAAAAATATTTTGAAGATACCTGGTTACAACAGTTTAAATTTCATGCTTGCTCCTTGACATTCCCTGAATAATGGAATAGATTTACTCCTCTTCTGCCTGGTGTACAATGAGTATTCATTCTCCACAAACACACTGCTGTCTCCCAGTTTTAGTACTTTCTCCTTCTGCCACAGTTTTGTCAGAATGAACTCCTTCTGCTTATAAGATTGCATCTTTACTATTAAAGGTTTAGGTTGTTTTCTCATAGCCAGGTTTGGAGCATACACATGATGTGCCTTTTCAATTAACAATTCATGTTGTGGAATACTGGTCCAGTTGCTTATTCGTGCATTTGTAAATTTAATAAGTCTATTCCTTCCAGCTTCTCAAGTACAGCAGAAAATCTCATGTTTCCCTATGTGCTGTGTCCTCTAATTCAATTATTTTTTGAAACATCTCTTCTTGTGCAGTCTCGCATTCAGCCAACCTTTTCTTCATTTCAACCTCTGAGTTTTGCAGCTTTATAACCCGATATGAAATCTGTTTACAGCTTCTTCCTTTTTTTTCCCAGCCTTTTATTGTTGAGTTGATATATTCCATCGGTGTTTCATTTTTTTAGTCAGGTCTGTGTGCATTTACCTTATACTTTCTTATAGGTTACTGGAAGTCATGTCTGGAGCTTGCACTGCTTTTTGCTGAACAGCTGCATTACCTTTTCCAGTCAGCGTTGTTTCATCACCTTTTGCAGCTGCTTTTCCTTCAGTTCCTATTTCTTTCTTTTTTCCTGGTGTCCAGGCAGTGCATTTACTAGCCAGTTACAGAAATTTACCCAGAAACCTAGGTCCACTGACTTTTTCTCTTAAGTTTCTGTTTTCACACTGGGAGAGCTAGAATTAATGTACAGCTATCTTGGAAGTCCCCTTGGTAATACAGGTCTTTGCTGCTTTTTCATGGCCAAGTTTGGAGCAAGTATTCTGTGTGCACTTTCGATTTAACAAATCCTGCTGTGGAATACCTGTTCAGTTGCTTATCTGTGCGTTCATAAAATTAATATTGTCTGTTCCCTCCACATTCTGTGGAACAGTAGAAAATCTCAAGTTTTCTCTATGCACTCTGTCTTCTAACATTACAATTTTTGAAAAGGCTGTTCTTGAGAAATCTCGTACTCAGCCAACCTTTTCCTCATTTCAACATCTGTTTTTTACAGTGTTAACAGTTCGTCTGAATAGGTAGTTAAAACTTCTTCTATTTTTTTCTAGCCTTTTATTATTCGAGTTGATATACTCCTTTAATGTTGTGTTTATTTTAATCATCTCTGAGTACATTTTATTTATTTTTTCCTCTAAATCACGCTAGCCATGTCGCTGAAACTTGAACTGATTTTTGCTGAACAGCTGCAGCATTCTTCCCAGACAGTGTTTTCTCTTCTCATCTTCTGGTTGATTTTCTTTCAGGGTCTCAATTTCTTCATTCCTGGCAGTGTACTTAATAACCAGTAACAGAATTTTACTGAAGCTGCCAATATCTCTTGCTCTTATTTCTCAGTTTCTTTTTTCACAAGGAGAAAACTGAAATTAAGATGTTGATCAGTGTACAGCCATCTTGGAACTATATCCTGTTATACTTTTGAAGAAAAGGCTGCCAGTGGGGCTTGCCTCAGATTTGCATATAGTTATAGAAAGCACCATGATCATGCGAAAAGTGATAAGAAAAATGCCTGCATATGTGCCAATGCAGAGTTGCACAGATTGGCTTTGTAGCTCTCAGAACTGGTTGGTTTTGTCAACATGATGTTAATAGCTGCTTACCTGTCAGAAGACTACAGTATATTGTTGAGTATGCTTTGTAGCTCTCAGAACTGGTTGGTTTTGTCAACATGATGTTAATAGCTGCTTACCTGTCAGAAGACTACAGTATATTGTTGAGTATGCTGAACTACTGCAAATATGTCCTGATTTGAAATAGCAACTCAGGTTCCCTACAGTTGTTCACAGTTTGTAGAGGGCAGTTCTACAGCAGGATCTGTTTGGCTCCTGTCTGATTGCAATTTTCTTATTTTTATCACTTAAGTACATGATACTTTTCTACAACATTGTAGTCTTCTTTGCACTTTCCCTCCAATATGTCTGTCTCATCCAGAGTTGTTTTGAAGGCAAGAAGTAAAAGGGTCAAGTTCTTTTGTCTTCTTTCTGGTCAAGACATACTTCTCAGTATATATTCAGATGACTTTCCAGTTTGTTTGTCTTCCTTTCAGAGAGAATCTGCTCCTTGAACAGCAGGATCAGGTATTTCATCTCTTCTTTCACATTATTGAGCTCATAGCCTGGAGGCTGGTGTGTTGATCAGGACATTTTATCTTATGATATCGATTTTGCAAAAAGACAACAAAGGTTACTATGAGGTTTACTTGTTTAAATTGTGTAGCCTTGCTTTTCTATTGCCTTAGTAGGCAGCTGTTCCTAAAGTTGCCTAACCTGTTCAGTTTTGGACTGTCTTATTCCTTGAAATATATGCTTTGCTCTGCTTTGTCAGCACTTTCCCCCTCCGTGTCCTACAATTGCTTCCCTGCCAACTGCTATGTTGTCATTGAAGGAATTTGATCACATTAAGCATTCAAGGTTTTAGGTTGTTTGTAGTACTAACAGCTAACAAAGCCTCCCACAAAGCCAGCTTTTTCAGTCTCTCTAAAGTGATTTTCCTGGAAAACAGCCATGCCATTGATCATTACTTTGGCCAGGAGAGTTAGAATGTTTGATGTGCAAGGAAGCTTGCACTATATTTTATAAGGCTAGAAATCTATTGTCACTGATGTGACTTAGTTATTGTTTTTAATCAAACATTTCATTTGTTAGACTCTCAAGATTTTGCTAAGATGACTTTAGCAGGGTACGAACTTTAGAAAAAAAAAAGGAACAACAACACCACTGATCCCGGGAACTATCAACCTATTAGCCTGACGAGCCTGATCTGCAAGGCCATGGAATGTATCATCATGGAACTCATAAACAAAGACATTGGTAACCTCCAAACTCTGGATCCCACCCAGTTCGGGTTTGTGAAAGGCAGATCATGCCTCCTGAACCTGATCGACTTCTTTGAGGCAGTCACCAAAGCCGTGGATGAGGGTAAGGTGGTTCACACAACCTATCTTGACCTCGCCAAGGCTTTGACACCATCCCCCATTCTGGAATTATAGCTAAACTCACTAAACTAGGTATAAATCCGTACATCACAAGATGGGTTGCCAACTGGCTCACTGACAGAACCCACACTGTAAAAGTTGCAGACTCCAAATCTGACCTCAAGGCAGTGACAAGTGGAATGCCACAGGGTTACTTCCTGGGACCTCTCTTGTTTGGTATCTACTTCTCTGAAGTACAGGCTAGCACAGCAGGTCTTTGGTTGATGAAGTTCGCAGATGACTGCAAACTAGGAGCCATAGTCAAGTCCCCAAATGATGTGGACATCCTACAGAAGGGCCTCACTGAGGCAGATGCCTGGTGTCAGAGCCATGGCCTTAAGCTCAATGGCAAAAAGTGCAGTGTCATCCCCTTTGGTAAAAACTCTGTACCCATGAACTACCACATAGGCAGCAATCTACTTAACACCGATTGTGTGATAAGAGTCCTTGGGACCCAGGTGGACAGTAGTCTCTCCTTTGATAGTCACATTGCCACAGTAGACAGGACATCCTTCTGCATGGCACACCTCATCATAAAAGGGTTCTCATCCAGGAAAAAAGAGGTCATTGTTCACCTCTACTCTTCACTCATTAGTCCCATTATAGAGTACAACGCCCCTTTTGGAATGTACCTCACAAGACATTTGCAGCAGCTGGAAAGGCCACAGAAGTACCTCACAAAGAGGATTACTGGCCTCAAACAAATGCCCTACACTGACCGCCTCAAAAAACTCCAGCTTTACTCTGTAGCATATCACCTACTCCAGGGTGATCTCTGCCTAAAATATAAAGCTATGTCAAACCCAGAGCTGTTGGACATGTTACACCTAAAGAAATCCCAATCTCTCCAAGCTACACGCTCTAGGGACCTAAACCTTGTCACCACAATAAACCAGACATGCTGGAGGGATAGATTCCTGTCCAAGAGACTTCCTATACTCTGGAACAAGCTACCCATCTACGTCAAGCAAAGTTCTTCATTAGCACTCTTCAAGAAAAATCTTGATGAGTGGATGGGAAATAGGAAATACACCCCGGGGATCACTTCTGTGTCTCTGCTGGACAGTGGCACAGGAAAATAACTTTCTTGGGTGGTGTAAGATATGGTACCTTGCTGGCTAGGCTTACGTAGGCCCTTGGGCTGATAGCCTAGTACCTACCTATGAACCTATTATTAAACAAGAATATCTTTAATTACATTAAATTTACTTAAAACTGTGTGTTACATTGGGTAAAATTATCATTTCCATTCGGTTATCCAACTGTATTCTTTTCTGACTTGATTAGCAGGTCCATTCCAAACCACATTAAAATTTATTCGGATAGAAGTACTGCAAGATCTCCATTCATTTTAAGGGACATCTTAGAAGCAGAGATCTGCAAGGCAGTGACTTGGGCTTCACTTTATACCTTTACCAAACATTACAGAATTGATTGCCATTTGAAAGAGCAAGCTGATTTTGATGCAACATTTATTCAAGGTGTGCTAGCACTGGACTTCAGTTACATTCTGATGCATAGCTTGATAGTCTAATGGTATGTTCTGCAGACCAGGAAGGAAAGAGATATTAGTTTTAATTTTGTGTGAGGTACTCACCATAACAGTGGACAATTAATTTTCTTGTTTTTTCAGTATTACTTCCACCTTCTGTCCCATTTTTCTCGGTATTTATTTTTGGTGTGCTTCATTTTGCCCTCATGCAGTGCTCTAAATGAAAATATTTGTGACCGCAGCATCTATGGTTAAGTGAATTACTGCATTTTGAACCTTATCTAGAAGAATGGAGGTGTGATATGGAAGTGTTATTGCAGGAAGTATTGAAGCATTTGTGTGGTTGTCATTCTGTTGAAACACAAAAAGGTGCCCATAGCTGCTACCTTTTATAAAATTACTTACATTATCTTGAAAGAAGTAACATATCCATGCTCTGTCAGGGACGTTAAGTGGTGGAGGAGGGTTGCAGTACTGACATGCTGTTCAGTTAGGATATGTAGTTGAGAGTTCACTCTCTGATTTTCTCGCATTCTAGATAATGTTCTCTGCCTTTACAGAAGTGGTAGTTTAAGGTCAATCAAACTGAGCTGGTGTGGAGTTTGGGTATAATACAGTGAGAGATACAAATAGACATCACAAAGTGAAAAGTTCTATACTGTAGGTAGGGGTGAGTCCCGCTGGTTGCCATGGATTCATGGCATGACCTACATGTTTTAAAGATTGAGAAAACAGGCAGGAAGTCATTTGTCTACCATCATGGTTAGTGCTTCACACCACTGTACTGTAAAGATGCACTAGACTTCTGTCCATGTAGTGTATTGATATTCTGAAGTGTTTGTGAGTTCTGCTTTTTGTAAAGTCTGAGTTCTGCAATGTTTTGTGCAAATTCTTACTGTGTTTGCTTTTGCTTAGGAGCCTTCTGCAGGTTGTTGAAGAAGCACTGCAGCAGAGGTGAGACAGTAAGCCGCAAGAACTTTCCACACTCATTTTCTCTGTACTTACTCCTTTTTTAAATTGGAACAGTTATAACAACTATCTAATCATTTTTTAGCTGTGGCCTAAAATACTTACAAAATGGGATGCCTGGAAGATGTTTGCCATTTTGTGAAAAAATGTAGTTACTTACGCTCATTAAAAAGCTGTATTCTTTGTGCTGTCCTCGGAAGAGCTGTACTGGAAAAAAAATGGCTAGGCTTCAAATGGCTGTTGGACCATATAGTGTAAAATGTTTGGGAGAGAAGATGCAACCCAATTTCCGACTGCATAGTACAGTACTTGTAGGAGGGATATCTGTAGGGTCTCACAATAGGACAATTATACATGAAAATGACTATTGCAGAAACTAAAATCTTCTTATTTAAGTATGAAACTTAACTCACATATCATAGGAGACGTGGTCACATTTTCTTCCCTGATGTCAGAGATTTGTTGTAAATAAAGCAATGAAATGGTGCGGGATATTATAGCACAATATGTCCTGCAGAGCTAATTCTACTGTTTGCAACTTGAACTCAGTATGGATAGTTGGTGTACATGAAAACATTGTCCTTGGATTCAGTCAGAAGTAGATTTTAGGACAGTTACATGTAACAAAACTTTGGCAAGTTGCTGTAGATTGAAGAGTTGGATGTTTTCTTTTTTTGAAATTATCTCTGTGCATAAAATGCGCTGTGAAAGTGAAACCTTCTTTTGCCTTAATGAAATCCTAGTAAAGTTCTGCCATTCATTACATAAAATTACAGTGTCCTGTGAGTACAGTCCTTAAAATGGCAAAACAGAATTGTTAAATTTGGATGGTGGCTGAAAAGTGTCTTTAGACCAGTCTACGTACCAATTTCCCAAACAGTAAATGAACAGATAAGTCTTAACATCTGTCATGACTACACTGCTGCTGTTACTATACAGTAAGATATACTTTTGGAGAGTATAGGGCATGCAGTTTGTCATGTTAGTCGTATGTTTTCTTTCTCATGTCCTTACAGTTTTATTAGTTTTTCAGTTTAAGTTTATTGTGCATTTTTGAAGCTAAACTCTTTAAAGATAGAGCAATATTTAAAAATTAAATATAAAAAAGAAAAGCACTTATTACAGGATATCTAAAAAGGACACAGAGTTAAAATGCACACACAAAAAATACAAGCAAGCTATGATAAAAGTAGAATAAATTTATTGTTGTAGAAGATGACCTTTAAGTTGCTTTAGTGAATACATCATAGGTAGGTACTAGGCTATCTGCCCGAGGGCATTTATAAGCCTAGCCAGAGTGTGTCGGCTTACGCAGCCCCATTGATTAATTAACTGAGCCTCTGTCAAGCAGACCCAATGAAGTGACCCCAGGGGTGTATTTTCTGTTACCCATCCACTCGTCAAGGCTTCTCTTGAAGAGTGTTAGTGAGGGGCTGTGCCTAATGTAGTTAGGAATTTTGTTCCAAAACATGGGGAGTCTCTGTGACAGGAATCTATCCCTCCAGCATGTTCTATTTATTGTTGTGGTGAGGTTTAGCTCACTAGAGCACGTGGCTCACAGTGACTTGGATTTCTTTAGGTGGAACATGTCCATCAGTTCTGAGTTGGACATGGCTTTGTAAGTCAAGCAGAGATCACTTCTGAGTAAGCGATATGTCACTGAGTACAGCCGGAGTTTTTTCAGTCGGGCTGAATAGGACATATGTTTGAGGCCAGTAATCCTCTTGGTGAGGTGCTTTTGTGGTCTTTCCAGCTGTTGGAAGTGTCTTGTGAGGTACATCCCAAATGGGGCATTGTACTCTATGATGAGTCTGATGAGTGACGAGTAGAGGGGCACTGCAACCTCTTTATTTCTAGATGCGAACCCCTTAGTAATTAGATGGGCCACATAGAAGGATTTCCTAACTACTTTGGCAATATGATTGTCAAAGGAGAGATTACTATCTACATGGGGTCCCCAAATCTCTTATTACCCCTTTTGTATTAAGGGGGCTGCCGCCTATGTGGTAATTCGTGAGTGGTTTGTTTTTCCCAAACAGAATGACTATGCATTTTTTTGCATTTAGCTTGAGGCCATGACTTTGACACTAGGTGTCTGTCTCAGTAAGGCCTTTTTGAAGGATGTCCGTGTCAGCCGGAGAGTCAATTATGGCTCCCAGTTTGCAGTCATCAGCGGACTTGGTTAGTCATAGTCCTCTTGTGTTTGCCTGTACTTCTGAGAAATATATGCCAAACAGTAGGGGGTCCCAGAACCGAGCCTTGCGGGACACCACTTGTGAGTGGTTTAGAGTCGGACCTGGAGCCCGCTATTCTTACCGTGTGAGTTCTGTCTGTAAGCCATTTGGCAACCCATCTTGTGAATTAGGGGTTTATGTTCAGGCCGGTGAGTTTTTCTATAATACCCGAGTGAGGAATGGTGTCGAATGCCTTGGCGAGATCAAGGTAGGCTGTGTGAACCACCTTCCCCTCATCTATGGCCTTGGTGACTGTCTCGAAGAAGTCAACCAGGTTTAGTAGGCATGATCTGCCTTAAAGCCAAACTGGGTCGGGTCAAGTGTTTGGAGGTTCCCAATGTCTTTGTTAATGATTTCCATGATGATGCGCTCCATAGCCTTGCAGACCAGGCTAGTCAGGCTTATGGGGCGATAGTTACCAGGGTCAGTTGTGGCCCCTCCTTTGTGGAGCGGAATAACCGTTGCTGTGTGCCATTCTATGGGCACGTAGCCTGTGGAGAGGCTGAGGTTGAACAGCATGTTTAGGTGGGGGATTAGTTCATTCTGGAGTTTGTGCAAGACGCAGCGTGGGACACAGTCTGGCCCCATTGATGCTGTGTTTTTTGCTTTTGAAAGGGCTGTTTTCACCTGTGCTTCTGTGATTTCCGGGACACTACTCTTTCGGTATTGTTGTTGGCCCTTTTGAAGGTGAGAGGGAGATGAAGTTTGCACTGAATCTATCTGCCAGGATGTTGGCAATATCAGTAGGTTCAGTATATTTTGTGATATTTTGCACTAGCTCAGAGCATATCTGCAAGTTGCCACTTAGATTCTTGACATAGCTAAAGAATGCTTTGTGGTTATCTTTTGAATCCTTGGCTATTTTTCTTTCGAAGTTAGTCTTGGATGATTTTATGAGGGACCTTAGTTTCTTAATGAAACTGATCAGGGATGTATTTCCTTCTTGGGATTTGCTTTTTTTCTGAACTAGTTTCCTCCTTTTGTTGTATAACCTGTTTATGGCAGGGGTCCACCAGACTGGTTTCCTTCTCTTAGGGGAGTGAGTCTTGGTTTTGCTAGGGATGGCACAATCCATGCATCGTTGTAGGTGCTCATAGAGTGCAATTGTAAAGGATTCTGCATCTTGGGAAGTGTTATCCTTTAGTGTGGGGGCTGTGAAACTTACCACCTCTGCCTTAAGTAAGGTGAAGTTTGCTTTAGGAAAGTTTTTCACTGTGGTTTCCTTGGTTGGTGGTGGTGGTGGGGTGTGGACATCCAGGGTGATTAGTTTATGGTCTGATCTAACCAGTGATGGGTTGACCTCCGGTACGGAACACCTGTCGCCCATGTTGGTGATGACCAGGTCCAATATGTTGTGGCCTCTGGTAGGGGATTTTACCAGCTGATCCAGGGCATTTGAGTTGATAAATTCCAGGAAACGCTGAGCCTGGGAGTTTGTACTCAATTCGTTTTCCCAGTTAATGGTAGGGTAATTGAAATCCCCCAATATCAGGGTGTTCGGTAGGACCTTCATGTTTTCCAGTGTCTTCAGAAAGGCAGAGTGGTGGTCCTGGGGTCATGGAGGGTGATCTGTAGCAGGCCACAATTTTCATTGCAGATTTGCCCAATGTTAGCTGCACATGGATGATCTCAGAGGTAGCATGCTGGGCCATTAACCTGGAGGTGTGGGTATCCTTAATGAATATGGATACACCCCCTCAGACACTGGATCCCCTTTGAATGACACCAGAAGCTTAGCCAATTGTTGAAATTGATCATTTTTTCTTTATACTGAGGTATCATTCTTGGTGAGAGCAGGATGCTACTCCGGGTCAGGGTCATACCTGCCTGAGCTACATGATCAGAGAGCTCTTCCATGTCTCTTTTCATCCAGGGAGGTACGTCTCAGGTCATTCACACCAGCATGAACAATGACAGAGTCATATTTATACTTGTTCTGGAGTGACCTGAGTGCTTGTATTATGTGGTGGATTCTGGCTCCCGACAGGCAGCTAACAGTAACCTTCTCCTTGTCCAGCCTAGTGAGTGGGGCGTCAGTGTGCCTGAATATTGAGTCACCTATTACTAGTGTGTTAGGTATGTTATTTCGCCTTAAGGGCTGTGATTGTGCGGCACATTGATTTTGTGTTTTATGTGTTGTCTGGTTTGTGACGGGAGGTGCAGGTTTTGTGATGTCTGCTTTGGAGCTCTCTGATGCTTTTGTAGGTTTTTATTTAGAGCCTCTGAGTATGATTTTGTGTATTTATGTGTATTTTTTGCCAGTGCTGGTTTAGTATGTCTATGTGAGGCTGGAGGTGTGGTGCAAGTGTTAACCTTCTCCTCATGACTGTCTGTTCCAGTCTTGGGTGGAGAGACTTTAGCCTCCAGTTTGGCTGTATAATTGCATCTCTTGCATATGTTAGTGTTTTGTGGTAGGAGGAGAGGGCTGTCTGTGTACATGAGGCAGTTGTAACATTGCCTGAGGATACCCAGATTCACCAGCTGGACTGGAGAGTACACCTGAAGTTGCCCTTTGGTCATGCCTGAATAGTAGGGTGAGCTGCTTAGTCGCTTGGTTGGTGAGGGGTGGATAAAGAGCCTTATTAGGCAATTATAGGAATCATACGATGCCTTCTAACCAATGACTTAGAAATAAGTGATATCTGTGTTTGGTTTCAGCTTTATATCACAGCTTCTTTATGGTCCCAGAAACCAGAATTAAGCTTATTTGTAGTAGCGTTAGCAAGTGATTCTTGCACCTACTAAATTCACTTTTTTTTCATACAAAAGTAATATTCCCAACCTTTCGCACTTAAAAAGCTGTACATTATTGCCAATGAGAGCTTGGGCCTTTGCCTTTTGGCATGGAGAAAAATTTTAGGAATATAGGAATAATACTAGGCAATCACAGGAACCATACGATGCCTGGCCATAATACATCTTTAAGTAGAGAAAACTTAAAAGTACTTGCCACCCTTTATGAGCAGTTAATAGTGCTCAACTTCCGAATCAAGTAGGACCATATATGATAACCCTTGTATAAATTTTCATCAGGATTGTTGATGGTAACTGTTCTGGAGGTGAGCTGGATAATCACTTGAGTGCCAACAGAAGAGAACAGCTGAAAGAGATTTTTTTTCTTTCTTTTTTTGTGGGGGTGCCACCCTTAGCCTGACTCATAGCAGCAGCTAGAAGTATGTTTCTGAGTAACATGAGCGTTAGGGAGGTTGAGTGGTAAATAGATGCATTCAAACTTCAAATTAATGCCTTTAAATCCATTTATTTAATATGCTCCTACCTTCCTCCTGGAAATAACATCGATACCCTCGAAAATATCCTTAGCTGGCTCTCTACTTACTTACCACAAGAAACCATAGTACTGGGTGACTTTAATATAGACTGGACTACTTGTAGTTCACCTGAGCCGACAACCCATATAAACATATATGTTTTTTCCCAAGTAATTACCTCCCCTACTAGAATCCATAAACCTAATAACAAAGAAAGCACCTTAGATTGGATCCTTGTTAACAACCATCCCTTGTCATATAAAGCAGGCACCCTTCCTGATGACATTAGTGACCATTCTCTAACCTATGTATTCAGACAAAAGATCAATATTCCCAATTCTAACTTGTTTAGAACTACTCGGTCCAACAAAAATTTTAATCTAGAAAGCTTCCAAACCGAACTAAAGGCATGTGACTGGTCACCTCTAAAACACCTCCAACTAGAGGAGGCAGTGTTATACTTTAACACCAAATTCTTACAAATCCTAGACTACCATGCCCCTATTCGCTCTATCAGAAATAGCATGAAAATTGCTCCATGGCTTACAAATGAAACTAGACAGAAAATCATACTTAGAAATAAAATTTGGGCCAAATAGAGAAGTACTAGAAACCCAACAGATCATCTAAAATTTAAACAGTTGAGGAACGCTACCAAAACATCTGTACTTCTTGACAAAAAACCTTTTACTTTCAACTCCAGCAAACCCACCAGCATAAACCACAAAAGTTCTGGTCAGGTATTAACAGACTCTTACACCCAGGTCACTCCAAAACACCAACCCCATCAGACTCCACTCACAACAGTTCTAAGCTTATTGCTGATGCCTTCAATACCTTCTTTACTGAGGCTGTCCAATCCCTAGCCAATTCTTTACCCCCTGTTACCACAAGTCTGTCACCCACTATAACTAGCTTATCTTCCTCATTTCATCTACAACCTGTACCAACATCCCTCATTTGCACCCTTCTCCAGAAACTTAAACCATGCACTCCCTCAGCAGACCTTCTACCAACTGAATGTCTACAGAAATCAGCAAAAGTCATAGCCTATCCCATTTCCATCCTTATAAACAGAACAGTTACCGAAGGAACCATCCCATCTGTCTGGAAAACCTCCCATATAACTCTACTGAACTCTCAAACTTTCGCCCAATAGCCCTACTCTCTCCATTAGCAAAAATAATGGAAAAATGCATCCACCGACAACTACTCAACCACCTTCTCCACAATAACTTACTTGCCAGCTGTCAGCATGGCTTTAGGCCTTTCCACAGCACCACCTCTGCCCTCTTATCCTTTTCTGACTGCATCAACAAAAATCGTAATAACAACACTCTATCTTCTGCACTCTTTATTGACCTCTCAAAAGCCTGAGATATGGTTAACCATCAGCTTCTTATGGATATACTTAAATCCCTCTCACTTGATACACAGGCACTACACTGGTTCAAGTCCTACTTAGAAAACAGACAACAAGCTGTGTTCTGGGACAATGAACTGTCCACACACCTTCCTGTTACCGTGGGGGGTTCCTCAGGGCTCTATTTTGGGCCCTCTCCTTTTCTCCATTTTTATTTATGATCTAAATCTAACAATTGTTCAAGCTGCCTGCATACAATATGCAGATGATTCAACATTAATATGCTCCGCTACTTCCTTACTTGAACTCCAATCCCTCACCCAAAATGTATTTAATAAAGTTGAAAACTGGTTCCTACAGAGCTGCCTTCTCCTGAACGCCAAAAAAATTAAATTATTGCTCTTTAATCCTGCAATAAAGTCCTCACAAATTGACTTTATAGTGACATCTAATAATGGCATTGTTATATCTCCTGAACTAACCACCAAACTCTTAGGTGTTACACTAGACCAGGGGTGTCCAACCTTTATTGAGTCAACAGAAATAGTCTGGCCGTGATGTAAAATATATCATGGTCTCCCAAGTAAACTGAAGAGCAAAGGTATATACAGACTAATACTATTCTAACTATTCTAACCGTTAGATTAGAATGACATCAGTAGCTGAGTCAAAATTAAAGTCAGCTTGTCTTTTGTTTGTGTTGAGGTATCTATCATTCATAGAGATGGTAAGATTCTACTCAGTACTGGTTTCACACCCATTTCAGATGCATAATCTGACCTCCATCATGTCCCTCTTCATCCAAGGAGGTGCATCTCAGCTCATGCACTTCTATATGTGCAATAATCTGGATCAGTTATATGTTTACCTAAGCTGAAGGGAACCTAGCACCTTAGTGACATTGTGGATCCTGGCCCCTGAGAGCAATGATGTTCTTGCTCACCCTACTAAGTGGAGCATCTCTGACCAGGAAACTGCCAGATGTGCACGGTTGGGCCTGCAGCCTTAAGGGGTCCTGCATGCTTATTGCCTGACGCCTTTTGTGGCTGTGTTTACTGTAGTGTCAGAATCTGTTTCATAATGATTTAGACATGTTGATGCTGGGCCACATGCAGGAGGTAGAGCGGAGTGTTTAATCTGATGCTTAGATTTTGGAGTTCTAGGAGGAATAGGTAGACCTTTTTTAACTACATTAGCATAAGACAATTCTGTGTTTATATTATGTGGGTGGGTAAGAGACAGTATTAAGGCTACTGGTTAAGAGAAGGATGCCACCAGTTTCATCAGATATTTACTCCTCTCACAGATATAGTACTTTGAGTTAAGTTGGAGATTGTTTTCAGTGAGTATGAGGAAGTTCTTTCACTGCCTTTGGTTACCATGTGTTATAAGGCTAGCAGTAGAAAGATCAGTCTGCTGTGTCCCCATGGTGATGAGTGTTGTCTTGTGATGAATGTTAACGAGGAAATTGTGAAGGGCAGGGCAGTGTGTAGGTAAGAGGAATGTGGAAATCTGTTTGTCAGCTGAAGACAGCTCACATCAGTATAGTTCTACACGACAGTGCAGCTCAGTGGAAGGTGGTTAGATAAAGCAGCAGTAGATAACTCACAGGAGTTAGATTAGAAAAATGTGCCTTCTCAGTACTACAAGAGGTGAGATTCTACTTGCACTCTACCCACTGTGTAAATATAACTACCACTGTGTTGTGCTCAGCACAGCTCTGCACAGCAGGTATTAACCAAGAAAACAAAAGAGGCAATGAAACATAAATAAAATCTGATCATTATTCAACTTAAGTGCAGATGCACAAGAAAAAGATTTTAAAATTCAGCAGTTACTCAAACAGTGAGTGATGCAGACCTCAGCAACCTTTTCAGAAAGTCAATGAAACAATGAAAAACAAGTGAAATCTGAAACCAAAGTGTACTAAGCTATGTTGCACCTATTGTAATTAGTTCTACTTTCACTTAAATCAAATCACTGCTTAAATCCAATTTGGCCACTACACCAGGCTAAACAGACTACTCATGGCAGAAAACAAATGCAGATTTACTTAAAGCTGAAAATATAATTTAGAAATAAATCAAAAATAGTACTAAATAGCTAGATTAGTAGGTTTATTCAGATGGATTATTTTTCTGACAGGGTTTATAAGTTTAATTTGTACTTAATGGGTTGAATTCGCGGGCCGCATGGAAGAGCTCTGAGGGTGCGTGCACCAAGGGGTCATGGGTTGGACACACTTGCACTAGACCATAACCTTACCTTTGACACATACACATCAATACTACAATTTAATCAGTTAACAAAGCTAGGCACCCTTTATAGAATTAAACACTACCTTACCCTTACAGCTAGAACTACTATTGCCCACACCCATCTTATCTCTACCCTCCTCTACGGCTCTCCCATTTATACTAATCCTTTTAAAAACAACCTCAGCAAACTGGCAGTCACCTATAATAACATTGCTAGATTTGCCACCAGCTTCCCATTTAGAACACACCATTGCCATAATCTAAAACAACTTGGATGGCTAGAACTCCAAAATCAACTACTATTTCACCAACTTATTATCACACACAAGATCCTCTATCATCCTAGTAATACTCCAATACTAACTAGTCTTATTACCCCCTATAAAAATCTCACAACCCTACCCTCAGCTAATAGATTACTAGTATATATACATAAATCCAGTAACAAGGCTGGGGGCTCACTGTTCTCCAACACTGCAGGGAAAACTTGGAACCTGCTCCCCAGGGAACTCTCATCTCTTTCCTCTACATTACTATTCAAAAAGCAACTTAAAGAATATCTTCTAACTCACTGGCTGTGCCCTTGCACCAATCCTGACTAAAAATCTCCCTCCTTCATATTTTATGTATACTTATCTTACTACTGTCTTATTTTGTCTACCTTTCATTAACCTCAGAGTATGTGCTGTCAGCTAACTAAAGTTGCTACTAACTTAGCCTTTCTTTGAAACTGCTGCAGAGCTTAACTTGCTTAGCAAGCTCTCTACTGTATAAACGTGTCTCTACCTTAGAAATACTTGTCACTATAGCCTGTAAATAGATGTCAATTATATTAGTACTAAGCTGCTATGTAAAAATCTTGTATTCTAGTCTTAAAAAATGTACTGTACCTCTAGTTGCTATTATTTGTAGTGGAGCTTTTCTCCCCGGGCCTGTACTGAAAATGGACATGTGCCCAGTTAGACTAGCCCAGTCAACAAATGTAAAATAAAATAATAAAATAAATAAATTCATACTAGATTGAAGACAAACCATCCACATACCAGCATGTTTATTCAGGAATTCAAAATGCTAATCATTTAATCCAGAACCTGAGAATAATTACCACCATGTGTTTTTCTAGTAGGCCCTTTAACTATTCTGCTTGAGTAATAAAATTATGATAGCTCATTCTGTTTACTTGCTGATGTGCTGTCTGCTTAAAACACTCCTCCTTCAGTATCGATTGTACTAACTTAAAATTAGTGGTATACCCCATAGTTACATATATCAGTAATTCAAAATATATGCCTTATATAAACATTAGTACTTGCCACATTTTGCTGTCAGTTACTAATTTCATTTTCCTTCTTCTATAGTTAAATAGGAACAGGATTGGTCTCTTCCAACTGTCTTCACAAAATAAACATGTTAGTCGCCTATGGTTCTGTTTTAGACTACAGTATTCTAATACACGCCTGATTATTGGAGTGTGCTAGGGCAACATCACCTCCTCCTCTCCTAATGTAGCGGTTATGTATTTCATGCCTGAATCTGTGAACTTTTGAAATTATTATGCATTAGTACTCTGTATGGTGTGAATTTTTAGAGTGTAGTAATACACATACCCTTCTCCATAGTTGCCACTTTTATTTTATCCTGATTAAGACAGTACTTGTAATTCTTATTTCTTATTCCGAAATGCATAGTTCAATGTTTCCTCAGCTTGAATTCCAAATGCTTTCGTTTTGTCCAAATATTTGGGTTGTTCTAACAAAGCACGTATGTTCAACTTTACACCAACAGTATGTTTAGCCTTCCAGATTTCTTTAACAGATGTCCATGAAAATGTTGTTTAGAACTGGTTGCAACATAGTCTTTATGTACCATTCAGCAATTATATTTGACACCTTTCAGCTTTACACTTACTTTCCTTTCTACTAAGAAATATTCTGCCTTAGCCAGCCCAGTGGCATAGAGCAAGAAGCCCTGACCTATGACCTAGGTTACCCCAGTTCATTTAGCAGGTTGGGCACTTGTAAAGGTGGTAGGGAAGATGCATGTGCCCATCCAAGGGAGTGAGAATGTGAGCTGGGTAGATCACTCAAGCCCAGGTGGAGGCCAGGACTAAGGGAAATAAACTGCATTGGAAAAGATGTGGCCCCACACAGACAGCACCTTATGACTTGCTGTTCCTAAGTGGATGTCATCAGCTCACAGGGGAAAGGATAGGGCTTATCAAGAAACACCTTGTCGTCAGCGTATGTGATTCTGTATGCTGCTAGTACCATGCATTTGCCCTAAACATTAATGATGGCCTGAACCAGGGGTATTACTGGTAAGAACCTCAATTTCCCCATTTTCTTCCCTTCTATCAGTGTATGAGGGGGAGGTGGGGGAGCCATGGGGAGCAGCCAAGCAACTGATGGCCATCAGAGTCAGAGGACCAAAAGAAAGAGAAAAGAATGAACTGTTCTGCCATGCATTATCATTTCTAGGCAAGATTATGTCAAGCTTTGTTAACAGGTTTTGGTTCACTGAGTAAGAAACTTTGTTGTATTGCATAAACAATATTTCTACCTGTAACCCCTGTCTCCTGTATATAAATCAGCCTAAAAAGATGTCTTACCTGAATAGCTTTTCCCTCTCCAAAAATGTGTTGTAGACTGGCTGTAGCCATGGTTTCAGTCAATTTTTTGTATACTTTACAGCTTGTAGTTTATAATAGCTAGTTTACTAAGGAAATGACAGTTTTAAGTCTGCATTTGGTCACTTTCTGTTATGAAAAGGAATGAGATTGGTCGTCCTCAGAGCTTTCACTGATGCTACAGATATTTTTGTGTAAGTGCTTGTCTTGACACCTTTAGTGTCCTTGATATTAATGCATTTTCTTCCCACCCCTCTGTGTTTTCCATTTTCCAGAAGGCCTCGCCTTAATTTCTTCCACCATATGTGTTTAGGCTATTCATGGCTAGTGGCAATGTTTTTTAATTTTTTTTATGGAGGGGATCAGGCTATAGCGAGGTCAAGCATATCCTTGAAAGGCTAAATAGGCAACTTTGGAAGTGATAATAAGGAAATCAGAAAGCATAATCACAAAAGAGAGAGAGATTTTTTTTCCACTTCCTGCACATTGCAATACTTAAAACTCTTTGGTATACTAATCTGACTGCACTAAACCTGTTTTCTGTTCAGATTACTAATTTTCAGTGCATTTCGGCAGTGAGATTTTATGCAGTACTAAGCTTAGGTGTATCCATCTTACCCAAGCCTTTTGTGTTGTTGCAGCATGAATCAGTGTAATATGTGCATATGCATCTTCAGAGTCTAAGAACTAAATATTAGAGTTAACATTTTGCAGCTGTAATCATTAAACATAACAGTAACTCACCACTACTAACATGAATGGGAACATTTTAAAATATTTTCTGTCTTGTTATTTAAGCGGAATGGCATGCATGTTGAAGTATTAATCCATCTTTCATATAGTATTCCCCTTGATAAAACTGCATGACCCATGATTCTTACAACTTTAAAATAACGCTGGTCTTTCCAATGAATTGCACTTTACAATATGGTATGTTGCATCTAGCACTACTATTTCCTTAGAGATGAGAATAATCTGAAGGAAATAGTAATGACAAGCAGCAGGAGCGGATGAACCCTAAAAATACGTGTACCCTAATTAGATACAGATCTCTTCAAAAAATAAGAATTGAAGAAAGAAATACAGAATGCATTACATTTGAAGCAAAATTATAATCTGTGATTATTTAGAGATTTCTCAGTGGCATCATTCGCTCTTTAACAAAAGTTGGAATGATTGTTTTATTTCCTTACAAAATATCAACTGATGAATGTTTTATTTTGTCTAGGTGCTTAACAATAAAACGGGCAACTCAAAATGAGGTAAGATAAGTTTCTGAGATTGACAGCAGGTATGTTATGGTAAATATAGACCTACAGTGTATTGAGTCAGGGGAATCATGTTATTTCAAATTAATTGGATTACAACTTCTGGTGCATTTCTAAATTGTTGTTATACCACAATCAAAGAACTATATATGCCACCGACATGCTGTAAAATGAGTCTGACAATTTCTTCTTTGTCACGTAGACCAAAAGAGTGTGATATGTTTGCCATATATGTGCGGACATGTATATATATATACATAGTCTTGTTAAGTATATCAGTGAACCAAATGGCAGTGTCGCTAACATCAATACACTAGCATCAACTACATATTGACACACTTCCTGGGAGTCTGGCCAACAGCATCCACTGGGGGAGGTCCTTTATGACCTACCCCATTACTTCAGTCTCTGTCTCTGTCATTATCCCAGTGGTATGCCTGAGGACCAGGTATGCAAAGGGGTGTGCAGCATTTTGAATGCTTCCTCGCAAGTTCAGCAATATCCCCCATCCTGTCCCTGTTAGACTGCACCTCCCAAATGTGATATCCCCAGCTTAAACCATGGATTGTCACAGAAGAGGCTCACAGAATTACCCCTTGCTGCTCGGGATGGTAATAGCCATCACTCCATGCTACTTCACCAGTTGCCATAGCTGCTAATTGAACGTGGGTTGCCTGAGCCATAAGCGGGGCTTTATTCCTGTGTGTCACTAGAGCAGCTAAAACAAAAATGTCTGTTGCTGAAGTTGCTGTAGTCATTGTCTTCATACAAGCTTCATCAGACAGCTCTGATTCTTAACCATAACACCTAGAGCCAGATTTCCAGGGTTAAGAATTGATAGCTGTTTTGCTCCTTCACAACAACTACTGGAAATATGGTTCTCACCTCCTAACACTCTTGTGGCTACCTCTCTTAACCATGGCATACCCTGTCTCTTGAATACCCTCCAGACTCCTACAGAGCATTCTTCTTGAGTCTGCCAGACTCAGCAAACTCTCCCATCATTAAGTTAGGCCTCTTAAGTATATAGCCTGGCCTGTGTGTTTGACAAGTGTAATCTTAAAGGGCCAGCTACCTCCCTTACCCCAACTACCCTAAAAAGCTTACTTGTCTGATAGGTTCATAGGTAGGTACTAGGCTATTGGCCCTAGGGCCTATATAAGCCTAGCCAAAAAGGTACCCTGGCTTTCGCCAGCCAAAAAAAATATTTTCCTGTGCCCCTATCGAGCAGAGCCACAGAAGTGATCCCCGGGGTGAATTTCTTATCTCCCATCCAGTCATCAAGATTTTTCTTGAAGAGTGCTAATGAGGAGCTTTGTTTGATATAGATAGGTAGTTTGTTCCAGAGTATGGGAAGTCTCTGAGACAGGAATCTATCCCTCCAGCATGTTCTGTTTATTGTGGTGACAAGGTTTAAGACCCTAGAGCGTGTAGCTCAGAGGGATTGGGATTTCTTTAAGTGGAGCATGTCCAACAGCTCTGAGTTTGACATAGCGTTGTATGTTAGGCAGAGATCGCCTCTGAGTAGGCGATATGCGACGGAGTAAAGCTGGAGTTTTTTGAGACGGTCTGCGTAGGGCATCTGTTTGAAGCCGGTAATCTTCTTTGTGAGGTATTTCTGTGGCCTTTCCATTTGTTGTAGATGTCTTGTGAGGTACATACCAAAAGGGGGACTGTATTGTATAATGGGTCTAATGAGTGAAGAGTAGAGGGGAACAATGACCTCTTTTTTCCTAGATGAGAAACCTTTTATGATGAGGTGTGCCATGTAGAAGGATTTCCTGTCTACTCTGGCGATGTGATGACCCCAAATCTCTCGCTATATATGTGTATGTGTGTCTCTGTGAGAAACAAAAGCCTGAAAATCAAAAACTGAAAACTGAAATCAAAAGCCTGAAAAAAAAGAAATGAAAAAAAGCCCAAAATCAAAAAAAAAAAAAAATGAAAAAACCAAAAAAAATCCTGAAAAAAAAAAAACATACTACAAAAAATGTGGATTTGCCATTGTTTGCTATGTGGTGTTATGTGGGGTCATTAGGGGTCTGTAAGTGAAAAGGTTGGTTTTTGTTGGTAGGTTTGGGTTTTAGGGTTAGGGGGTTTAAGGTTAGTAGAAGAAATGTATAGTGATGTATGCTGGGGTTACAGGCGCTTAGTAAGAGTTGTTGAGTTAGCTGGGGTAGAGTGAGTGGTGAGGACGAGGACCTTGACGGAGTTAGGGTCAGGAGGGTCAGGGGTAGATATTAGTGTCTTTATAGTGATTAGCATATTATATGTGTTTGTTTTTTTTTTTTTTTTGAGTTTTTTGTTGGTTCTTTTTTGGCTTTTCAGGATTTTTTTTTGTTTTTTCAGGATTTGAATTTTTTTTTGGTTTGTTTCAGGATTTTGATTTTCAGGCTTATGATGTTTCAGGCTTCTGAATGGGAACCGTCTCTGTATATACAGATAGAGAGATACCAATACACATACACACATGTGTAAATATTCTAACCTTAGACTTACACATCATGGTATGATAAAACATCTAGTAAATAGCTGATTGACTAAAACGAAGACAAAACTAGAATTATAAAAATGTATACAGTTTGCTTTTAAAAATAGACATAACTTCAGGAAGGTATGTTGAAACTCTTATTTAAAAATTAGAAATGGTGATGCTGTGGATGTTTGCTCAACTTAATTTCATACTACAAATTTGTTGAAAGCCTTATTTTTCTTCAAGTACGTTAAACACGCATAATGTCAGCATTTTTAGTATTTTCACACCAAGTTTTACACGTACTAGCTGAGTCACATCATGTTTTGCAAATTTCATTACAAAGTTGTCTGAACCATAATCTTAGTCAGTGCACGTAATGGCATTTCTGGACAGAAATGGGTGATTACAGTTGCATATATCATAAGGTTGGGGACTTACAGATTGCATTTTGAAAATTCAGTGTGAAAATATTTAGAAATGGTGACTTTACAAATCTATTTAACTTCATTATTTCTTAACATTTTGCATAAACTTTTCAGCATATCATCTGTGGATCCCCTCCTGTTGACCTTTGTAACTGTCATTGTACAATCTGGGTTGAAATTATAAGTTTGCATTCAGTTCGCAAAACAACATTTTTGACATAATTTTGCAAAGATATTTTGGATATTCATGACACATGGACATACTTAAAGATAGAATTTTGAATATCTGATATGAAAATGTTAAGAAATTATGATTTTTATCAGGGTTTGTCATCATAATCCATATTTAAAGCTAAGAAAGTGGGGCTTTTTTGGACTGCGGTGGTGGTGCTGCGGTAGCATCGCCTCACAGTTAGACATTGCCCGTTCGATTCTCAGTTAGAGCGTCTTCTGTGTGTCAACATGTGTGAATGGGCATTCCTTCGTTGAAGGTTGTGTGTTAGGCCCGGCAAGCCAGCACATAAAAATCTACTGCCAATCATTAGCGGACCGGAGTTCCGCTGTGGTGACCCCTAACCGGGAAAAGCAGAAAGACACAAACAAACCAACATATATATATAAACAGCCTATAAACCTAAGCATGAAAGTTTATGCATTTGTTCTGGGTGGTATTTATAGCCCTCATAATTCTAATATTTAAGGATGTCATTACATGAAGCACTTTAGAGCTAGTGAGACATATATTAAGTAGTGGATAGTCTCAATATTGAACAAAGGAATGCATAAGAAAAGAGAGCTCTGGTTTTGTAATAAACAGCATTAAGCTGCTGTTTGATAGGAGCATTGCTACAGTTGCATACATTGCCTACATGAAGGGCAGCACAGCTAAGACATGCTAGGGTGTCCAAGTCACTCTACAGTTATGCACACATTGTAGCAACATATAGTTTCATGTAGTGCCTGGCACATGGCACAGCTAAGGCATACTAGGGTGTCCAAGTCACTACATAGTTATGAACACAGTGTAGCAACATATAGTTTTATGTAATGCCTGGCACATAGTATGGCATCCAACAGAAAAAACAAGTGGATGTGTACAGCACAATGACAACCTTATTCAGCATATAAATTGGGAGAAAATTGATGTAATAGGAAAGCAGGGAAAGGAGAATGTTATTCAGAGATTAGCAAAGATGGGTAATCATAAGGTATGACAGGTGGGAAGAAAGGAAGGGTATGTGTGTTTGTAGTTGGGGAAGACTACCTTTTGTAAGTTATAAGTGAAGGTAGGTAGAGACGGTACTGAGAGAAGGCTATGAATGGATCAGAGGGAAGGAGGAGGTAGCAGGAGCAGACAGGAAAGCATAAAACACATACACAGACAGCCCAGGGGCAGTATACACATGAAAGTTAGGGAGGTGAATGAATGAACACATACCTACAGGGGCTGAACAAATGGGTATGGTGAAGCATGGATATCAAATAAGGAATTGGGAGTGACACTTGATGGAAGGAGCACACCAGGATACTCTGTAGTTCTGACATGGGTGGATGATGGTCTTGCCCAGAGGACAACAAGCCCAGACATTGCTTATTGTGGGAGCTAGTGGCATGGGCCAGTTGCTCTTCCAGAGGCCCAATGGCTGTGGAAGTCACATGACTCTACCAATCTTGTCAGAAGGTGCTTGATGTCACTTGTGTTGGCATGCAGCTGCTTGGACGTGACCAGTATCCACACATCATGCCTGGAGACCTCCTGTTCACATTCACCAGAGGAGCCTTCATCCTCTCCTAAGAGGCAGAAAATGAGGGTATCATTGCCTCCTCCAGGTTGCCTCCAGTTGAGGAGCCCACATCCTCCTGCTGAGCAGCAAACTGCAGAGCTAGATGCAGCAACTGGTAAAGGCTAAGGTGGTCTGGCCACTACTCTTCGTTCTTTTCCTCCTCCTCCTCTTCTACAGCTTGGCCTGCAGAAAGACAGCAGAATTTGAGAAAAAATCTTCAAGCACTCTTGTTTGAAAAACACCACCGCAAATGTTAACTAGAATGGCACAGAACCTTGCTGCCTAGAGATGAACTCCCACCTTCTGTGTCAGGCAGCTTACACTTACTCACTAGCAACAAAAAACCTTCCTAAGCCCAGAAAGCAAAAAATATTCTTCCTCCTAGAAAACTACATCCAAGTGTGTGAAAAAGATAACATAATAGCTAACCAAAATAAAAAAAGTAAGAACAAGGAAAACATAGGTAACCTTGCATCCCTACATGATGAGGATTCTTTATTAAAATAATTCCAATAGTACTCTTATGGGAAAAAATACAAAACTGGAAACTATTACAAACCTATGAAAACTTAAAAATATCTCAGGACACATAATTAAAAAAATGAATAAATATAATATGTGGTTCCTATGTGTTGGATGTGCATAACATGCTGTCAGGTATTGAATATCTTCAGCACTCATCACTAAAATTTGTTTCCTGCCCCTATAGTACAAGATATTAACCATATCTAATTGTTGACACCCCCACACATATTTCATACTTGTATGTGTCAGATGTGTGGCTTGTACAGAGAATGTTATTATTGTGAAGGTGATGGCTTCTCTAACTGTGCTGCATTCAGTCAGTGTTTTTTCACTTTCTGTATTTACTTTATAATGCATTTTCATATCATAACCGTGATATACAGTTTAGCTGTCTCTTATTTGCATTAGCTCTGTTGTCCATGCTTTGTAACTCTTTTTAACCAAATACCTTTATTCGCATGAAGAAAAGTACAAAATTACAGTCACTCACATAGCACAAGTGGCACACCTCTGTAACATTTATGTTTCAAAGTGTAAAATGCAAGCAAGCCAACTGCCAAAGGTGACCCACAAATCAAATATGAAATAGTAAAAAAAAAAAAAAATGTGAGTCAACCACCACGGTACAAGCCAAAAAAAACAGTGAAATAAAATAAAACTTTTATTAAAAAAAAGGTTAGCGCTTTTGCGGGGGTGCCGCTTGTGTCATCTAGATCCACTATCCATCAGACTAAACAGTCCAGAGGCACAAAGGATGGTTCTAGTTTTTTTTTTTTTTTTTTTTTTACATATTCCAGCAATGTTCAGCAATACTGCAGTGTTGTAAGAAAGAACTGGCCTATTTTCCTAGCTGACTGCAATACTGGGCAGATAGTTGGGTCACATCCTTCTTTTGCTTTTAGTAACAGTATGTCCATTAAGAGGCTTTTGTGCTATGGGCCTAGAAGTATCGAAGTAGAGACCACCTGTAAGAAAGGAACGTTTCCATGCCATAATTGCAAGGCTTTTCTTCCATTTCCTCTGATGTTTGTTTTATTCATCCAGGCACAGGACATCTTTTTTCCCCTAGATTTACAGACACTTGCATGAGCAGCAGTCTGGTATACTTGACTACCTGCAGCTCCTGCTCTGCCTTTTATATTGGTAAGACAACTAGACAGCTAAGAGAGCATATACTTGAACATTTGGGCCATATTGATAGGAATATATCAACCAATGCATTAGCTAATCATGCTATGTCCCATCTAGTTCATAATGTTTTTAGGTTTAAGGTGTTACAGCTACTTAGACCTAGTCTCAGAAGGGTTGACTTACATTGAAATGTGCAAGTTAAAATGGATTATTTCCTTACAAGCCCATTGGTTACCTGGTCTTAACTCTCTGGTTTCACTTCAACCTGCCCTGAATAGGAGGCAGTGACTTTGGTTGTTCATAATTGCTTTAATTGATGTAGACTGATGATTGGTTAGTTGTTGTTTGTCTTTTCGGCTTTTCCCAGTAAGGGGTCGTCACAGCGGAACTCCAGTCTGCTAATGATTGGCAGTAGATTTTTATGGTGCCGAGTTGCCAGCCCAATGCTCAACCTTCAGCGAAGGCAAGCCCATTGATGATTGGTTAGTAATTGTATTAAATAAAATGTTCTTTTTTGTTCTGTATGGTCTGATGAACCAGAACCCCACGAAAGCATTAACCTTTTGTTTTAATAAAAGTTTTGTTTTATTTCATTGTTTCTTTTTTGGCTTGTACAGTGGTGGTTGACTCACATTTTGTTTTTTTACTGTTTTTTTAACATTTTTCGGATAAGCAGTAAACATTAGTTTCTGCTGTATACAGTCTGTTCTTTACAACTGTTGTGTTTTTAAATAGATTCTAAAAGGGAAAAACACACCCAAATAATTGTCCCCGACCCCAGACACTCGAGCACATTTACTCTTCTCATACTACCCTACTCAAGAAGTGTAAGGGAAGAAGAGGGGCTTGAAACACCCCAAAATGTTTCTGAGCCACGGTCAAAACAAAACCAGCAGTCCTTTGTAGCATCCAGTAGTTCATTCCTAGTAACATCAAAGGGCTAAAATCTACTCAGGGTGCCATCATTGAGACATGGCTAAATGGAAATAGTTGACTGCCACCATATATAACATATAAAATGCCACTGTTATACTGACAGTAGACCAGGAAAAAGACCATAAAGTGGTACACTGACCCTTGTTAATAGGGAAGCCAAGGCTGTCTTCTACTTTTATTGCCAGGAGCAGTACCATCTCAGATCACAACCCCAACTGGACAATAGTACAGATATGCCTAAGAGGATGTACCAAAGCAGTAACAACACAGTCTACAGCAGCACTATCCTTTCTCACTGTTGTCTAAAATCTCTTACGTGAACAAAAATCACTATTCTGTGATCTTAGTACAGAGTGGGACAGAACCTTTAGAGTCCATGAAGTTAGATATGGACTTGTTAAAAAGGACCTTTTGATTTTTCAGCATCAATTGTATCCTATATGCAGTTGATATTATTGTGCACAAAACAAATTATACTTTATACAACTACAAGAAAGACCTTTCTGTCATGTGAAACTGGCTTGCATATAAGAAATTGTCTAACTATATACAAACATCTAGCATAGTGCTTTTGGACATAGCCAATGGAACACTATTAATAACTGACCCAGATGGGACCTTTCTGTCATTGTCTACATAACAGAAATATCTGGACGTTATGTTAGATTAAAGTTCACACACTGAACTGCAAACAGATAGTCCTAGCCTAACTAAAAGTATCATACAAAGTGTCCCACCTCCTGACATCAGAAGCAAGGAGTTTTAAATATCCTGCTGTCTCTAGGTTACAGTAATATCCTGTTATTATTTTGTAATCTCTTCAAAATATATTAGTAGTACAAGTTTCTGACGACCAAAAATATTAATCTATATTGCTGTAGTCTATAATGAAAAATATCACTGTGCCACTATACAAAGAGCTGAATGGCTTCCAGTAGAAGGGAGCACTGTTTCTTAAGCTGCATAAGAAAACAAATACTCCTGTAAAACAAACTTACACAGGACATGCAATCAAAAGTATAAGGAATCAGGAAGGAATTCAACTTCATAGCCATGCAGGGACATGCAGGGAAGGTTGGAAGCAAGTGGTTGATTCAGTATTACCCATTGTGGTGGATGGGTGGGAAGCAGTGGAACCTGCTGTGCCACTGACTTCAACAGGATTGTTATGGGATTGTTGGTACCACATATCACATCAGTATAGCTCATGATTCATGGCAAGCTTAGAGGGTGTTTCCAGGTGTGTGTCCCCGTGCACGCAGAGGCATGCTTGAGGAGTCTATAGG
This sequence comes from Protopterus annectens, assembly GCF_019279795.1. NCBI lineage: Eukaryota > Metazoa > Chordata > Ceratodontiformes > Protopteridae > Protopterus > Protopterus annectens. The sequence goes on along the minus strand of NC_056738.1, from coordinate 21,759,992 downwards.
TAGCAGTTTCAACAAAGACAAAAGAATCCACAGGAAGAGAGATTGGTGTTGAGTAATTGAGCCCCTCACACGATTGCTGGTTTGCTGATATCTGACTTACACCTCCAACAGAGAAGGAATAGCCTGATAAACTCTCACGCTGGTGAGAGAAATAGAGTCATGCGGTTCTCAGCTTGGCTAGAGAACAAATGGGACTGGCTTTGTCCTAGAAAGAGAAGTGAATGGAGCATTAGCGGGTTGGGTTGGAGAAGCCTGATTACTGGCAGTGAGGGTTGAAAAAACTGCTATTTATATTGATGGCAAAAGTATATTTAGAAGTGAGTCCTCACTAGAAAAGCCAAAGCAAGTTACTTGACTTCATGCTGCAGTCAGAGCTCCAACAACCCATTTCAGTTATCCTAGACCTGATTTTTGGATCCCACATAAAAATAAGTGACACCTTTTACATCCTTAAGAGAAGAGTTTCCATCAGAGGAAGTCACCCCTTGCACTGATGTGGAGCTTCACTGTCTTCAGAAATAAAGTTGCCACCATAAGTGCTACCATCTCCCTACTGAGATAGTCCCAGGTCTGAAAAAATTGCATCTGGTATGTAAAAGGTGTCATCCTTCTCCTGGATATATTGTGGAATAATCATTTTCAAACATTACTTTCATTTACCATTTGATCACAGTAAAGCAGTCCTCTGTTATTCCATATTGGAAAGACCCTATCTATGCCGTCTGCCTAAATGTCTTCAACTGTCTGATAGGTATCAGTTTTAGCCACCTGTGCTTACTGGTCCAACAAAATGCCAGGCAGATGTTATCCTATACCAATAGGGTAGAAGGCAAGACCTCCCTGGTGACACTGTTATTTCCCCTGATCCCTGAAATATCCCACTTCCCCAGGGTTACTAACTCCATTTCTTTTTGGGATGCCTTATAGTTTGGGGGTACCCACTAAAGTGCAGCCTACAAATTAGCTGTTGTGAGTTCACTACCATGGTTAGGGCAACCAGTCTTCAGTTTGGATTAAACATCTTAGAGGCACCAACCCAGAGCTGTTGCTACTTCACCTAGCACCCAGTGTACTTCCCTGACTTGGTGCCCCCTCAAATCTAAGTTGAGGAACAAAAAGATAGGGCTTTCTTTCCAAGTTGAAAACCACAAAAAAGGTACTCTCTGAGCTGAAGAGATACACAACTGTGAGACTCTGAGCAAGTCATTTAACCAGACATCGTGACGGATACCTAATTCAAGGTATACCCCATTTCCGGAATAGGCTGCCTTTACTTATCAAGTAGAGTACTTCCTAGCAACCTTTAACACCAGCCTGAGTGACTAGATGGATGATTGTAAATTTTCGCCAGAAATATGTGGAGAAAGTCTACTTAATGGGGTGTATTTCTAGTTTCCTTGTAAGCTGTAAACTTAGTAAGAATCTGTGAACCAGGTAGTGCTCATAGGCTGAGTCTGAAAATGGGTCATGTATATCAGTGCTGTATCCCACTTAAATAGAAATAAAGATACAAGTCTGTACATAGGCCTATACTATATAGTTATGTGGCTGCCCATTTATAAGTAACCATGGCTTTTTGGCTTTAGCCACCCCTTCAGTTAGAATAAAATCTATCCCTATCATTGCTGCTCAACAGCAGTATTGAAAGTCTCCCTCTGGTGGTATGGGGTATATCTACATCCCATTAGAGTCTCTTGCTCTGCCTCAGATGTTGTAGTGCTCTGCTCCAGCATCTGAGTCTCTATTTGTTCCTCGTGTCCTGAGTCTGATGAATCTGTCCTTTCCCATTCTGACCCTTCTAGATTTTGTCGTTAAGTCTCCCTCCTTTGTTGTGGTTCTGAGGGATCTAGATTTTTGTGAGGTGAAGCACATCTGGGTTTGACTCATGGAGACTGGTCCCATCTGAGTAGCAAGTGAGCCCGCTGAGTTGAGACTGATGAGACCTGAGTTCTTTCAGTCGGCAAGCCTTTTTGAGACCAAGAGCTTTTTTGCCTTGGGCTGGGGCTTTTGGGCCTTTCTTAGGTCTGGCTTTCAACATGCAGCACGTGCCATTGCAGCGGTGATCTAAGCAGCATGATGATGAGTACAGTTGTGAGTGACAATCTCAGGTGAGATGGTGGTGATGATGTTCAGGGGCGATTTATTCCCAAATATGAGACAACTAGGGCCTTATGATGAAGGTTCAACTTAACTGCTTTTCCAGATTTGTCAGGTACAGTCCCAAGGTTACTGTTGTCCTACAGTGTCAGATCCCTGATGACTTTCTGGTAGTCTTCTACCTTTTTCTCCAAGGAGGACTTCTGCTTTTTGGAGGTTTGCTTGTTATACATTTTACTGGCCTTTCTGGTTTATGCTCTCCAGGCCATGAGTCTGGAGGAGGATATGTGTGTATCAGGCCCCTTTTGATGATATTTTTGTATCTTCTTGTTTTGCAAACCTTTGTAGCACACTTGTGTCAGTTGTTTTACTGTACTTAAAGAAAGTAGATGCAGAACAAGACACGAAAGGAGATGCCCCCTGTGGGACACCCAGGACTGGCCTTGTGTCTGACATGGCTCCAGCAACTCTGACCCTCTGTGGGTTCCTGTGGGTAGCCAGTTTGTCCAGTTCTGTGTGGATGTATGGGTTTACATTCAAGCTGATGAGTTTTGATGATACCAGGAGTGGGGTATTGGCTGTATGGCCTTTGCCAGGTCGGTTTAGGAGGTGCCCTGGACTGCCTATTCCTCATCAATGGTATGGCCTTGGTGACTGTGAAAGTCAACTAAGGTTACAGGCAGGAAAGCCAAACTGGGTTAAAGCCAAATCTGGGTTGGATTTATTCCAATCTCTTTTTATTTATTAGTTCCATTATGATCCTCCCATGGCTTTGCAGGCTTGGGTTTGTAGGTCAAGCTAGCTAATTTTGGCATGGGGCCCCTTTTCAGGATCTCTCATGAAGTGGGAAGGGTGTGCCGCCAGCGCACCTTGCCACTCCGATCCTGGAGGTGAGGAGGTGAGGCTAAGATTAAACAGCTGTGTGGGTTTAATTCCTAATTCTCATTGACAGCAGCACACACACGGCCGTCCCATCCATCCGGTCCATGTTGCTGTGTTTTCCCGGCAGTGAGGGCAGTTCTCACCTGGAGGTTGGAGATGTTTGGGGGCTCCTCTGGGTCTCCTATATCTTTTTGGGGGGAGGGGAGAAGTTTGCACTGAACCTGTCAGCCAGTATGTTAGCAATGTGTGTGTGTAGGTTCAGTTATTTTTTTTTTCTAATTCTGAGCATATCTTCTTGTTTCCTCTCCTCCTATCCTAGGTTTCTAATAGAGGAAGGCCTTATGATTTGTGTGTTTTTCCTTTTTTTGGCAATTTGCCTTGGATGGATTGATGATTTACCTTTAGTTTTTACTTTTTACTTATAATGATCAAACTTCTCTCTTCTTTTTTTTTTCTCCTATCTTGGTAGCTCTTGTAGTAGCTTCCTCCTTTTTGCTTGTTTATCCTTTGGCTGGGGAGAGCCTTGACTTTGTTTGGTACTGAGTTTTAGTTAGTTTGTTTTGTTTTTGATGATCCCAAGTCCTAGTCCTGCCTTAGGTGCTGGTAGAAAGGCATTTGTAAGTGATTCAGAGAGTAATGTTTACCACTTACCACTGGGCCTTAAATTTCAAAGGAGTTAGTTAAGTTAGTGAGTGTTTTTGTGGCTTTTTTTCAGTTTTTCACTTTGGTCTTTTTTGTTTTCAGTGGGGACCTCCAGGGGACTTAGTTTATGATCTGATCTCACTGATCTGATCCCCCAGTAGGGGTATACTGGTGTTGTGTTATTTTTTGTTCCATTGATGATGATGAGACTTCATGTTTTTCTTCTCCTTTTGTGGTGATGGTGACTAGTTGTTCATTGCATTTTGTTTATGAACCCAGGAATCTTTGGGTAGTGTTGTTCGGGGGCTTGTTCCCAGTCTATATTAGGGTGGTAGTTGAAGTCACCTAGTATGATGGTGTTGGATACATTTATTCCCCTCAATGTTTTCAGTTTCAGGCCATGTGAGGAGAAGAGTTTGAAGGAGTGGCCTGCCAACTTGCAAATTGCAGCAGAGCAGTCTTGATGGTTAATATTGCACCTGGATGGTGTCTCCGCAGATGGGTCGTGCTGGTACCCTTGAGAGATGTGGGTGTCCTTTATGAATATGGACACCCCTGCTCTTTATTGTCATTTGGGGCCGGAATTGTTCTCAAATGTCCACCTGTGATCCTTTAGCTGCCTCGTAATACACTATGCCTATCATGCCTTCCTGTCTGGGCAAATATTCCAATTCTTGAATAGAATGTGTTAACCTAAGCTGTACAAACTTATAGTATGCCTCCAAGTCTGGTAGTTGTAAACTATCCTGTTTCTTTGTCAGAGTTATTTTTTGTTTCCCTTTGTAGTCTTTCTGGTTTATTATCACAAATAAACTCAATTTCATTTTTCATAGTTTTCCATGTTTGATCTCTTGGTTGATACATATAAACCTAATCTACATAAAGAAGCAGCGGGACCAAAAACATCGTAATCACATATATCTTATTATCAGCGTCCATAATAATCCAGTCTTTGTTAAAAATGTATTCCCATGTTTCTTTAGCTGCTTCCTCAGCATTGTATTTCAGCCATTTCCCAAGTATCTCATCTTGTCATGGCCTCACAAAAAGGGGGACGTTTTGTACCAACTCAATAATTCATTACTATAGCCTTTGTTTGTGTTGCATTTACTTTGTATCCTTCTCCACTGGTGAAACATTTGAGTTTATTATATACAAGTTTTATATCTTGTTCTGGACAGATGATTTTCTCATTAGAATTGTTCAATATATATCCAATTATATGTGTCTTATATTTCTGGATAATGACTCCAAATACAAAGCAAATAGTAGTGGTGAAAGTGTACCCCAGTCTAGTTCCTCTTAGCTTGAGCTTCTGTAGATATTAAACATTAATGTTAACCATATTTGTAGAAACCCAAATGACTCAAAAGATCTGTTAATAAATTCCGAAATAACTCTGCAAAATGATTTGTTGGTGTACTATCCTATTAACATTACTGTATTATTACTGTCCATTGTTTCCTTTTTAAGCATAAGGGTTATTTTATTGTTGTCAGATGTTTATCTACCTTCTGTACATCCATACCGATCCAGGTCTATTAATCTTTTCAATATTTTTGCTATTCTTTTTGCCAAAATTATCATAAAGACTTTGTAATCATGATTCACAATGAAAAATTGTTCTGTAAGACCATGCAAAAAAGAGGATCTTTCTCTTCCTTTAATGTAACTACCACTGCTGCATCTTTTGTTTTTCTTTTTTTTTAACCAAGAAACATCTTTATTAAATTATCACATATGGCATAGGCAATCAAATATTTATATAAATGAAAACAAACCATATTGATATAAGCGCAACAGCAAGTATTTTACATTACAAAAAATATCGACATAATCCTAGTTGAAAACATTATACCTCACTTATCTACCTAATTACTGTCAGTCAGACATTTTATAGTTCTTTCAAAGTCTGCCTTCTTTTAAACCTCATTCCTTCCCTGTATGTATTGTTCCCACAATTCCCATTTTTCTAATTTAATTTGCCCCTACCCTTTTTAAAAAATCCAATAACAGTTGTTTTATCACTGGTACTATAATCACTACTTCTACTACCAGTGTTTTAGACTTTGATTTCCATTTTCTAGTAATTGCCTTTTTTGGCAGCCACCATAATTAGACACAGCAAGGCCTTGCTATGTCTAGGCAATTCAATTCTGTATCATAGCTTAGAAAAATTATTTCCGTAGTTACACTAAGTTGCTCACCCAGTATCTCGACAGAAATCTTTAAAGTCTGACAACTCATTACATTCCCAGAAAATATGTTCCTAATTACGTCTTTCTTGCCCATTACACCTCTAATATTTGCTGTCTACCTGAGAAAAATGATATGGCGTCTACTTGGGGTATAAAAATATCTATGTAAACATTTTCAAGCAAAAATCCTAAATCTTCGAGATTTGATTACATATTTGGATGACAGAGATGTATCCTCCCATTGTTTTTGTGAATCTGTTATCCAGTCTCTCTTCCCAATCCTTGCTAACCTTCTCTGATTGATTCTTATAGTTGTGCAATATTTTATGTGCTCTACTAATTATTCTTTTTTTAATGGCAGCTTCTGTTTTAGATTCTACTAAAAACCCTACCAGTGCTGGTCTTTTGTTTAGGACCCCCCTATTTCTTTCTCTTTGCCTATACTCTGATATCAATCCTTGATGGGGAAGGCAATTTCTAACCTGCAATCCAAATAAATTCTTGGTGTCTTCCCATTCTATCATCTTTCCCTCTCTAGTTATTTCCTCCTAATACCTTGGTTCCTTTAGGGAAAGAAAAATGGTGTCCAGAAGTCGACAGTACAAACAAAATTTATTATAAAGAACTTTTCATTTGAGATACATTTCCAGACTTCTTCAGATACAATTACACTCATATAACACATTTGATAAGCATTTAGTACAGGTCATGTGTTTTAGTCCAACCAATCTGATGCTCATAGATCGTGGTGATTCCACCTATTAAGTGTTCACTACTACTAGCAGCAGCACCATCACAGAGACCAGTTTCTTCAGGAAGACCAATATCGACAGCACAGACATCAACCACCACACCAATACCAAAGCCAGCACCAGTACCAGAACAAGAACGACGACCACCACCAGAGCCCCAGAGCTTGTCCCTCTTACCAGGTCCCCCCATACCACAGCCACAGCGAGGAATACTACTACAAACCACCGAGATTCCAGAAAGCAGAGGAGGAATTCCACAGGTCTCATACTCTATCCACAAACTCCCAGGGAGACAGGAGAACTAAACAGTGGACAGGGGTGAGGGAAATACAATACCTGGGCAATCCCAACTGGAACCCCGACTACAACCCAGGTTCCAGGCTCAGACAGAGGAAACAGCCACAATAACAGGTACAATAACAACAACAACAGGTACCACAATAACAGGTGCTCCACTTATCTGGAACCACTCTGTTAAAGCACTGACTGAAGAGGAAAAAAGTGTGTTGTCCAAAGGACTTACTTTTGTACCAAGCTGCAGGAGTGAGGTTGCTCAAGTACTGATAGACCTTAAAATGTTTGTGAGGAAGCTCAACTTAAGGGTACAGTTTCATGGCAAAAGTAATGACACTGAAAATAAGCCTATTGACCACTATTGTCCACCACTACATCAAACACTAGCTGCTTTCGAAGTGAAATGTGAGATAGATATCAGGAAACTGCTTAAAAAACCTCCAAAGAAAAAACTTTATAACTTAACACGGGGAGAAAGAAAAGCATTGCTTGAGCTAGGCAATGATAAATCCAGGCGTGTAATGAAGGCAGACAAGGGAGGAGGTATACTTGTGACTGATACCACTAGCTACAACCAAAAGATAGAGAGAACATGCTGTAGGATAACAGATTTTATGAGTTATTTGCCATGGATGACATGAAAAGAGCATATGATTTATGGAACACTAATCTCACCACATTATGGGAAGAAAAACTTATCACTGAAAATCTTTATAATTATTTATGGAGCCCATGCCCACGTTTACCTTACTTTTTTGGAATACCAAAGCCACACAAGAACAGAGAAGACCCACCTTATAGACCGGTGGTAGCAAGTGGAGGTTCCTTACTGAAGCCACAGCCATTTACCTTGATTACTTGCTGAAACCTCTAGCAGAAAAGAATAAGTCATACATAAGAGATTCAATGGATTTTTTGAAGAAAATAAAAAACATTACAGTGGAAGCTGACATTATTTTGGTAACTATTGATGTGGAATCCTTGTACACAGTGTTCCCTTACTGTATAACAGCAGCTATAGAGTCTTTTAAGAAACATAATCAGGGTACCCAGGCACAACTGCAAAAGTTAAGCAAGCTCATTAATCTTGTACTGGACTTCAGTTTCTTTACTTTCAATGGCAAACACTACAAACAAAAAACTGGTATAGCAATGGGGGCTACCATGGCTCCCAGCATAGCTAACATAGCCCTGGGCAAATGGGAGGAGGACCTTGTGTTAAATAACACAGACTACATGTAGCATATCACATGCTATTTATGTTTTATTGACGATGTCTTTATTGTGTGGGAAGGTGACACCTTGCAGCTTGGAGATTTTATCACTTACCTCAATCAAACAACCCCCTTCCTGAAGTTTACCTCTTCCCATAGCCGTACTTCAACCACTTTCTTAGAGATGCAGATTTCCAAGGACACCAACAATAACAGAATCACCACTGATCTATTCAGAAAACCAACGAGGGTTAACTTATTACTCCACAGTAAAAGTCTACATCCTACAAAAAACAAGTATAATGTAGTGAAATCCCAAGGCTATAGATTAGCTCGAATTACCACAGAGAAGGAACCATTTTTGAGAAACCTGAACAACTTAGAGAATGATTTCCTAGTGAGAGGCTGTGAAAGTTAGATGGTAAAAAACATCCTGGAACCCATTATAGAACTGAAAAGGACTGAAGCACCTTCACTCAACCTCCCCAGTAGAAAATGTTAAGTAATCCCACAGAGAATAACAAATGCAAAAATAGCTGCATCCTGACATACACTTTGGATTATCACAGTATCAAAAATATCGAAGAAAACTGGGACATTGTCACAGGAAACCCTTTTCTGATTAACATCTTAGGTGAAGCCCCATCATTTGTTTATAGGAAGGCCAGGAATATTAGAAGTTTTGTTGAATTTTAAACCTAGACCATGTGAGGAAAAGCACTAAAAGATGTGAAACTAATTGTACATTTTGTATATTTATACAGCAAGGTGATAGTTTTTATTGCCCTTATTTAAAGAAGATCATTAAAACCAGTGCAGGGGGTGACTGTAACACTAAAAAAGTAATTTACAGGGCACAGTGCAATGAACGTGATGCATTCTATGTGGGCAAGACTGTAAATAAACTCAAGCGAAGGATTTCATGTCATCTGTCAGAAATCCGCTCTGGATGTAAAAATAATGCACTAGCCAAACACCTTTCTCTTCATAAAAGACACACATGTTTTAAGTTCCAGATCCTGGATCGCATAGACATGGGTGATCTTGAAGGAGACATCCCGAATATTCTGGAGAAACATGAACTCATGTGGCAATTAAAGCTGAACTCTTTTAGAAAGCCTGGACTATACTACTGTTCAATTAAAAGTGCACTGGAACTTAGAAAATTGCCACATTGTTTACATGACTAATTGTATTTTATTTTATTTTTTTCTACAAATTGGTTGTAAATACCATTTTAAATAATTTGAAATGTAAGTGTATATTTTGTTTCCATCATCATACATGTATATATATATATTTTTTTTCTGGTTCTCTTTTTTCCACTTTATTCAAAATGATGGTAATAACAATACTAACTAATTATACAATTATATAGGTTTTTAGGGTTCTTGTACACAGACCTGAAGAAGTCTAGAAGGACGAAAGCAATCTTTGTTAACAATAGGTTATGAAAAAAGAAACTGATTTTTACATGCAAAATGTATATATTTATATATAATTTTTGATCACAAAATGAACTAAGGTTGATATATTTCCAGCCATGTAGTATATTGCCTTGTATAAAATCACAGACATAATAATCTACTTAATAATTTGGTTAAATAAGATGTACCACTAAAGTACATTAGGGCTATATATATTATTATGACGGCTACTAGGTAGGGCAGGACCAGCTCGAATGTCACACTGATGGGGAAGGGATGTGAATTTAACATGTGTACCAATAACACTTTGTTTTACAGCACAATAAACCACTCCCATGCCTGATAAAAAGTATATATATATTTAGAAAGCTTGTGAGGAAATTATTACTCTATTTTTGTTTTACTTGGATCGCTTGTCTGTGTACTTAATAAAGGATTTTTGTCTGGAAACAGACTGCCTGCCTTGCTTGGATTACTTTCGAATACTTAGTAATGCTGTAGAATTATATATTTTCTATTATTACTTTTTGACTTGATGAGTTTACGTTCGCTACTTCTACTACTATTGTCTGATCTGATTAATATACAGTGATTAACTAGAAATATATGGACTGAAAATCTTCCACACAGAGAAGTTTCTTACACTGTTTTGTTTTTAGACCAACTACACTTTAGTGGGTTATTTTGAGACTTCGGGGATACCACGGAGATTACTTGTTAATTGTTTTTAAACACTGATTGGTTATTTGGATGTATTTAATATGCATTGTTTTTTAGTTTTTTGTCTGAAGAAGAGGTTTCCCGAACGCGTTTGTTGTTGTTGTGTCTTTCGGCTTTTCCCGGTTAGGGGTCGCCACAGCGGAACTCCTGTCCGCTAATGATTGGCAGTGGATTTTTACATGCTGAGTTGCTAGCCCTGACACACAACCTTCAATGAAGATACGCCCATTCACGCACATCTCCACACAGAAGACGCTCTAGCTGAGAATCGAACAGGACAATGTTTTACTGTGAGGCAACAACGCTACCGCAGCACCACCACCGCAGTAACGTTCAGTAATAGAGTTTATTTCTATAGCCTGGTGGACTACGTTGCTATATTTTTAAAAAATATATTTTTTGTTTTTGCTATCGTAGCTCTTTAGTTCCTGACTGGTTGGAGTTTTATAAAATCTATTTTCACACAAGGATAAGTAATTGAGTTTCAGCCATCAACCAAAGCTGTCATTGGTGGATTATTTAAATTTTTATGGACCTTAATTATCCAGGTATTAATTCCGAATAATATAGGTATTCTAGGAAATGGTATCATCATAAAATTAAACATCTCAACGTCTATTCTTGCTTCAATAAAAAGATCATTAATATAGCCTTGAATTCTTTGATAGGCTATATTCAGCTCGTTGAGTGAAGCTCGTTGGTAAGCTTCCCCTTCCAAGATCTTTTTCATCCTTTTAACATAGCCATTCTTATCCATGATGACTAATCCCCCTCCTTTGTCTGGCTTGGTCACTAATTTCTGATGACCTTAACAGATTTAATGCTTGCCATTCCAAATTGCTAACATTTTTGTTGTTGTTTTTGTTCTTATAAATGTCAGCTCTTTTGAATCTATTAGACTTTTTTAGTGCATTGCGTAGATCTAATTCGCACATGCATTCAAAAGTATTTAGCACTGCATGAATGGGGGGGGTATATGTGCTTGCAACTCAAAAGCCACTATCAGGAAAACAATTATTGTCACCCAGTACTAAAGTAAGATTTAGCTTCCTACTAAAACATATTACCCTGATGGTTCTAGCAATATTTATTTGTTGTGTTGGCACAAAGGTGAGACCTTTGCCTAAAAGTTCTACAGCAGTTGGGTCAACAAAGGCTGCTGAATAATTAAATATTTTAAAGTTACCTGACGTATTTGTAATAATGTCCAAAACACTAGCAGAGTCAGGTGTTACCTCCTGTGCTTGCTGAATTTGTGACTGTTCCTTGTGTTCTGGGTTCAATTCTGCTGCTTTGGAACAGCCCCTTCCGAGTTGGTCTTGTGAAAAATTTGTTGTTGTAAGTGATTTCCATTTGTATTTGGATAATTGTTTAAATATTGTAACCTTTCACTTCTTCTAACTTGGGTTAACTCCGCTCATTCGCTGATGTTTGGTGCACTCAAACTTGCTGATGGCACATCTGTGGTAACACTCATGCTATTCATGCCTCGGGTTGGTTCCTGGACTATGTGGATACGTAAAGGAGCCCATGTTTGAGACACTGGTGGATGTGGATAAGCGAGGCCATTATCGTACACGGTATGGTCTCACTGCAGTTTTTTTATTTTGGTATTCTTTAATTTCTCAAGGTATTGATCTATACTATCCCTAATGGAAGAGGTGGACCGCTATCTCTTAAATTGGAAGAATTAGAACTATATTGGCAAATCCACCAAAATTCGTACAATTATCCAGGTATTAATGATGCATGCTCAATATCTTGTCTACGTAAACTTGAGTTTACTTAGATAAGTTATGTATTTATATAAATATTAGTGCTCAAATACATGAGGTTGAGCATTTTATAAATTATTTATTTTTTACAGCTATGTATCTTCATTACTGGAATTTGCTTTTAATTTATTGTAACTTACATGTGGTTAAGTAGTCATTTTATGATGCGACATATATAGTAGTTATAATTGAAGTAGCGTAGCTATACAACGTAGCTATACAACGAATTAACTCACTGGTAACAATAGTATAAAAATGTAGTAGAGAAAAGAAGTACGAGTTTTCGCACTCGTACTTCTTTTCTCTACTATATATAGTAGTTAGTTTTATTGTTGTATTTTTTGCATTTATCACACACATTCATGCTTTGAGATGTGTAGTAGTAGTAGTGAACACTTGATAGGTGGAATCACCATGATCTAGTAGTGTCAGATTGATTGGACTAGAATTTATTGGAAAGGGAAATTAGAAATACGATAAAAGAACACAGTGTGTGTTCTAACCTTTCCAAGGAAGAAAATTGTCTTTTGAATGACCTGAAAAACAATAGGACCACAAGAATTATGCAGCCAGATAAAGGGGGAGGAACAGTACTTATGGACACTATTCTTTATGAATCTAAAATGAAAGACTCGTTATATGATATTTCTAAGTATTCCAGAGCCTCCATTAATGAGGTCAATATAGCTAAATCTAAAATTAATATTTTATTAAATGACCTATTGCTTGAAGGTTTTACAGATATTGAGACATTTAATTTTTTGTCAAAACAAAATTCCGAGGGTACCCTCCGTATTTGGTATTCCGAAGGTCCATAAGGACCCTTCTGACCCACCATTAGGACTCATTGTTGCCTCGGAAGGATCCATAACTACTCCCCTTGCTAAATATGTAAATGTAAAACTGAAAGAACTGTCAAACAAGGGAGATATAGTGTTAAAAGATTCTTGGGACTTTCTTAGGCAAGTGAAAACTAATTTGTTTAGTTCCAATATTATTTTTGTGACCTTGGATATTGTTGACCTATTTGAGTCCATACCACATGACACAGGTCTTTTATGGTTGGAGGAAAGCATGAGAGAGAGTGGGGCATTTCCCTCAGATGATTTCAGGACTTGTCTTTTGCTTATGGAGGTTATTCCCAAAACAATTATATGTATTTTGAAGGAGAGTTTTTTATACAGGAAAGAGGTGTAGCTATGGGGGCAAAATGTGCCCCCACATATGCTAATATTGTTTTATCCTGGTGGGAGAATTTATTTGTTAATAATTGTGAATTTGCCGGTTCTCAAGAAAGATTTTTTGATTTCTTGACATATATTAAAAGTACAACCAATTTTTTGGACTTTACATATAATCTGAATAGTCAGTAATTGATTTATTTGGACATTTCTCTGAGCAAGTTAAACAATGCCTTTTCTTCAAAAATACATAGGAAAAAAACTTTTTCTACCTCTTATTTGCATTTTACTAGTGGTCATCCATTCTTCCAAAAGAAGAACTTACTTAAAGGGCAATTGGTTAGGACCAGTCGCATGACTTCACACGATGAAGATTTTTTAAGACAGTGGCTTTGTCATGGATATGTTTAGGGAGAGAGGTTACCCAGACAATTAAATTTGTGAGACCATTTAGGAGGTTGTGGAAGGAAGAAAGGGGAGGTTTGCCCCCATTTTGGGTCAGGATGACCCTGTTAATTCTAATTTTACGGTCAACAAGAGCACCACAAACAGCTGGGAGCAAGCCTACATTATGGATTATACCAGTGATTCGGGTGTCAGTAAAAAAATTGTTACTAGGGAATGGGATAGATTTAGACTAATCTCCGACCTAGACTATATACACAGACAACCGTTAAAATTTACATACAGAAAGGATTTGACTTTTAAGAAATTATTTGAGTTTGGAGGGGGCTCTAATTTTAGAAATAGACCTGGAAGAGTGGGAACTTTTAAATGTGGTTCCTGTTCTCAATGTCAGCATATTGTGAATAGTACCAGTATCGACATACCTAGTAGAAACAGGCAGATCCAAAGTATCAATTTTTCCAATTGTAATACTAATGGGGTTGTTTATTTGGCTACTTGCTATTACTGTTATTCATTTTATGTAGGGAAGACCGAGAGGACGTTAAAGTCAAGAATTCATGAGCATTATTATGAAATTAAAAAACAGAATGTTAATAATGCATTATTTCGTCATACGTTACTATGTCCACAAGCTTCCTTTAACTTTTTTGTTTTGGAAATTGTCCCCAAGGAAGTTAGGGGTGGCATGTGGGAAACCAAGTTAGAATACAGGGAACTATATTGGCAGATCATTTTGGAGGCTACAAAAAGCCCTGGCCTGAATGATATAGTATCCCTTCTTCCTGTTCTCAAGTTGAGCTGCAAAGTTATAATTCCATTATATTACAATTCTAAGAATTTCCAGCAGATGGCAGCATTCATTACATATAACATATACACACACATATATTCATTTTTCTCTTAATGCAGTATGTTTATTAAAGAACTGATTTATATGCATTACTAAGATGTTTTTAATATACAATGTGAACATTTTAGGACTTTTTAAACTTGAATTTCCATTTATTCACAGTATATTTGCCTTTTTAATTGTTTATTTGTGTATGGTAACTTCCTTACAACAAGTATAGTTAGGCACACTAAAAATTTTTTTGAGTGTTTTTATTGAATAAGGGTTTTAATTGAGCAATGCTTTTATTGAAAAATGTTATTGAATAATGATTTTAATTGGTTTAGCACATCCTATATAAGAGATGTTATATTCATTTGTTATTTGGCTTCTGAAAAAGACATACGAAAACGCACTATATGTGTATAGCGTTCAAGTGTCTTGTTTGATTGTCTACAAATAAATCTTTGGACTATAAGTTTATTCGGTCTTGGACCCTTATTTGGTCTCTCCAGTGAATATTTGTCTTAGTTCAAGTTCAGTTTTTGTTCGCTTTCCTCTCTTCTGTTGGTTTCAATAAGAAGATCATTAATATAGCCTTGAATTCTTTGATAGGCTATATTCAGCTCGTTGAGTGAAGCTCGTTGGTAAGCTTCTCCTTCCAAGATTTTTTTCATCCTTTTAACATAGCCATTCTTATCCATGATGACTAATCCCCTCCTTTGTCTGGTTTGGTCACTAATTTATGATGACCTTAACAGATTTAATGCTTGCCATTCCAAATTGCTAACATTTTTGTTGTTGTTTTTGTTCTTATAAATGTCAGCTCTTTTGAATCTATTAGACTTTTTTAGTGCATTGCGTAGATCTAATTCGCACATGCATTCAAAAGTATTTAGCACTGCATGAATGGGGGGGGGGGTATATGTGCTTGCAACTCAAAAGCCACTATCAGGAAAACAATTATTGTCACCCAGTACTAAAGTAAGATTTAGCTTCCTACTAAAACATATTACCCTGATGGTTCTAGCAATATTTACTTGTTGTGTTAGCACAAAGGTGAGACCTTTGCCTAAAAGTTCTACAGCAGTTGGGTCAACAAAGGCTGCTGAATAATTAAATATTTTAAAGTTACCTGACGTATTTGTAATAATGTCCAAAACACTAGCAGAGTCAGGTATTACCTCCTGTGCTTGCTGAATTTGCGACTGTTTCTTTGTTCTGGGTTCGATTCTACTGCTTTGGGACAGCCCCTTTCGAGTTGGTCTTGTGAAAAATTTGTTGTTGTAAGTGATTTCCATTTGTATTTGGATAATTGTTGTTTAAATATTGTAACCTTTCACTTCTTCTAACTTGGGTTAACTCCTCTCATTCGTTGATATTTGGTGCACTCAAACTTGCTGATGGTACATCTGTGGTAACACTCATGCTATTCATGCCTCGGGTTGGTTCCTGGGCTGTGTGGATACATAAAGGAGCCCATGTTTGAGACACTGGTGGATGTGGATAAGTGAAGCCATTATCGTACACTGTATGGTCTCACTGCAGTTTTTTATTTTGGTATTCTTTAATTTCTCAAGGTATTGATCTATACTATCCCTAATGGAAGAGGTGGACCGCTATCTCTTAAATTGGAAGAATTAGAACTATATTGGCAAATCCACCAAAATGCCTACAATTATCCAGGTATTAATGATGCATGCTCAATATCTTGTCTACGTAAACTTGAGTTTACTTAGATAAGTTATGTATTTATATAAATATTAGTGCTCAAATACATGAGGTTGAGCATTTTATAAATTATTTATTTTTTACAGCTGTGTATCTTCATTACTGGAATTTGCTTTTAATTTATTGTAACTTATATGTGGTTAAGTAGTCATTTTATGATGCGACATATATAGTAGTTGGTTTTATTGTTGTATTTTTTGCATTTAGCACACACATTCATGCTTTGAGATGTGTAGTAGTAATGAACACTTGATAGGTGGAGTCACCACGATCTAGTAGTGTTAGGTTGATTGGACTAGAACACATGACCTGTGCTAAAAGCTTTTTAAATGTGTTATATGAATGTAATTGTATCTGAAGAAGTTTGGAAATTTATGTCAAATGAAAAGAACTTTATAATAAATTTTGTTTCTACTGTCGACCTCTGAACACCATTTTTGTTTACATACCCATTTTTTTATTTTTTGTATTAGTCTGAGGTACCTTGGTTTCTTTGCCAGATTTCTCCAATAAATTCCAGCCCTGTCTTGCCTATTGTCTATATCCCTAATTGCAGTCATCCCTATTGGCAGCATCTCCTTTCTCCATTCCTTTGTTGGCTTAGTTCTTAAGATATTTTATGCTACTTTATAGATATAATATTCTGTATGATTATTATTATTCTCCTTAAAGGCCTGCATCCAAAATACCAATTTCTCCTTATTTCTTGAGCTTCCCCCCATTTCAACATCATCCCTTTCCACTTTGAATTATAGTTTTCTGCTTGTGCTATGTATAGGAGGCTTAACTCTGTAGCTCTGAAATACCCATTCAAATTGGGTAAACAGAATCCATCCTGTTTTCCTGGAAGAATCAGCTTATCCCATTTGACACTTGCCATCTTCCCATCTTAGATAAAGTCCTTCAGCTCATTATTAATTGCTATCCACAACTTCACCGTGGGTTGATAAGAATATGTCTGACCTGTGTATAAGACTAATGGGACTAAAAACATTTTAACTGTTTATATCTTACTATTCATATCCATTTAATAAAGTTTCCAATTTCTTAGTTTTTGTATTATCTTTTGTTTAGTCTCTTCCCACATATCCTTAGCTTGCCACATCAGAATCATTTTTAATCCATACTCCTAAATATTTCATTTTATCATGTCCCCATAAATATGGATATTGCTTAACCAGTTCATATGTGGGTACATAATTTACCGCTTTTGCCTTTGTTTTAGCTTCATTAATTTTGTATCCCGAAAAGATTTGAAACTGTCTCAAAATATTCCACAACACTGTACTGTCTCTTTTTGGTTTTGTCAGGTATAAAATATCCTCTGCAAATAGAGTCAGTTTTTCTTGACTACCATACCAATTATATTCTTGAATGTCTGAGTCCCTTATTTTCTTTGTAAATTATTCTAAATATAATGCAAATAACAGAGGGGAAAGTGGACACTCCTACCTGATTATATTGCTCAAGCAGAAATTATCAGAGATGACCCTATAACTTAAATTTTCACCTCCAATCCCTCATATATCCTCATACTCAACCTTATCATTTTTTTTCAGGAAATGCAAATGCTTCCATTGCTCTGCTCATAAAGTCCCAGCTTACTCTGTCAAATGCTTTCTTTGCATCAAGACCCACCAACAGCAATGGTATTTTCTTACATTCTGCTTCCCTCTGGACCATCAGTGTTCTGTTAATGTTGTCAAATGTTTGTCTTCCCTCCACAAAACCACATTGATCCATATCTATCAATTTTGACAATACTTTTGCCATTCTTTTAGCCATTATAGACATTAACACTTTATAATCATGGTTTAGTATTGAAATGGGCCTGTATGAACCTGGATCTGATGGATCTTTACCCTCTTTAGGTATTACAGCTAGAACTGCTTTCTTCCAGGATGTTGGTACTTCTCCTTTTAAAATACTGTTAAACAAAACCTTCCATATTTTTATCATTTTTTTTTCCAAGTGTGTCTACTGTAACATAGCTATTTGCACTGTACATTTTTTTAATATAATTCTCTACTCTTTTTTTTTTTTTTGTATTTATCTGTGAAACCATTGACATTAAAAGACATTACAGAAAGCATAATTGTGTTAGAAAGTTATTATTTCCACATTTTTATGTATAACAACTTTTTTGTTAAATGTCCAGTTCCAGCTTTTGTGTTACATACCTACACTGTTTGGCATGTTGAACTTTTTTTTTTTACAGTTATTTCTTGTCATATCCATTTGAGCCTATGTCGCATCTTACAAAAACGTTTTGGTTTATTGAAAGCCCTCAAAGAACAAACACACCCACAATACCCCCTAACACCTATTAACTTAATACTAGCACACAAAAATATGTACATCTTCAAATATTGAAGTTTTACCTTCCTAATAGGAACAAATGTCCCAATCTGACAGCCACACTCGTAGACTTGAGTTAACTTAAAAGAAAGGTTATCCATGCTAAGATGCATGGTGCAGCCTGTGCTGCTTCTAAGTGCTGTCTGGTTTTGTCTTATCTTTATACATTTTCGTTTCTTAACTTCATCAGATGTGGGCTGGAACTAAAACCAGAAATTTAAGCCATTAGTAATTATCATAAACCAATCAAAATGTTTTAATTTACGTAGTAAATTTAACTTTTTGTAAAAGAAAAACATGATGTTCTTCTACCAATGGTTTACATTTCTGGTTTTAGTTCCAGCCCACATCTGATGAAGTTAAGAAACAAAAACGTATGGTTTGAGCGTTAATGTGTTTTGGTGAATTTAATAAAAGTGATTTTTTAAGTATTTTCATTTCCACGCTGTGTGACTACGCTGAGAATTAAGTAACTGAACAGTTTCTGCTAACTGGGAGCTTTATTGTACGTCCCTGGACTTAGTTTTTCTTGTGTGTTTACTGGTTTTTGTGGAGCCCTTGCACTTTCTTTGGGATGTTTCTGTAAATTCTTTACATTTTTAAGTTTTCTAGGTACCGTTTGTGACTATTATTCCATATCCCATATGCTTTTATCTTGGCCATTTGTAATCTTCAGTTAGTTATCTCAAGCTTTTGCAAGCACTTTACTACTTAGATTCAAATGTAATAACATTTCTGTTAAAGTTTGATCCACCAGTTTAGATTCAGATGTAATAACAGTTCCTTAAAGTTTGATTCACCAGTCATTAAGCAACTGCCTGTTCAGAAGAAGTACTGGAAATGGCAATGTTTGTCATAATAATCTTTTACTTCCTTACAAAACTTAGTTTGTGCAAGTGAATGATCTGATACCCAAGTCGATAGTAATCTCTCCTTTGATAATCAAATTGCCAAAGTGGTTAGAAAATCCTTCTATGTAGCCCACCTAACCACAAAAGGGTTCACATCCAGATCAAAAGAGGTCATTGTGCCCCTCTACTCATCACTCATCAGACTCATCATAAAGTACAATGCCCCATTTGGGATGTACCTTACAGGATACCTCTAACAGCTGGAAGGACCACAGAAGTACCTCACCAAGAGGATCACTGGCCTCAAACAGATGCCCTATGCAGCTCGACTGAAGAAACTCCAGCTGTACTTGGTTGCATACCGCCTACTCAGAGGTGATCTCTACGTGACATACAAGGCCATGTTCAACCCAGAATTGATGGACATGCTGCACCTAAAGAAAACCATATCCCCTTGAGCCACGAGCTCTAGGGATCTAAACTTCACCACAACAATAACTAGGACGTGCTGGAGGGATAGATTCCTGAACCAGAGACTTCCCATGCTTTGGAACAAGATTCCAGTCTACATTAAGCAGAGCTCCTCACTAACACTCTTCAAGAGAAACTTTGACGAGTGGATGAGAAACAGAAAGTTTACCCCGGGGATCACTTCAGTGGCTCTGCTGGACAGAAGCACAGGAAACTAATCTGTGGCGAAAGCCAACACATTCTGGCTAGGCTTATAAATGCCTTCGGGAAGATAGCCTAGTACCTAGCTATGAACCTATCTCTGGATGTGTTTTCTTGATTTGCACTAAGTTTGATATTCTTTCAATATGTAACATCTAATTTATTTTGCCCAAGAACCATATTTCCCCGAAAAATGTGTATATTTGAATTTATTCTGTCTTATATTCGCTGCATCGATTAGCCCAGATATATGAATATATTTCTGTACATACCCACCTTCAACTAGTGTTCTGTGGTGTCTTTTCCCCTCCCAAGGTGTCTTCCTTATTTCCTATAGGTTTTCCAGTTTCTAGCTACTACTGTACACCCTTGATGAAATGATATAACTTCTTAGCTTCATAGGTAATTATTAGGTTTGCAATTCATCAGACCATTGAGGAGTTTTAATCCTCTGTGATGAGTTCCAAATTGCAAACAGAGGCCTAGCCACACACAAAGTTCTTTATGTCTTGTCTCAACACTTTTGGTAGAATATGTACTGCCCATAATGTAATTCTTATGCCTTTTCGATAACCTTTTATTAATGTAAATCGTCCTTGCCTATCCTTAATTTGCTCCTTGATCTTTATTCTAGTACCTTTTAAATTTACTGTTAAAATACCCTTCTTTTCACTTTTTTACTGACTGTTCAAGTTCTTTATTGTTCAGATGTGTTTCTTGTAATGCTATGACCTGTACATTGCTATTGTAACTGTATGTCTACATCTTCTACTCTTTTTTTTTCTCCTGTCCACCACCCATTAATATTCCAGACTTAGTCAGTTTTCAACATAAAGCTTATATCTTATTCTACTTATGTGTATTAATTATCTTTCTGTTGCAAGCTGGTCCTTCAGAACATGTATCTATCATTTTTGTGCCACTTTTTATATTTTTTCTAATACTATCCCAACTAAGCCTGATATCTTTTATTTTCATTAGAACAAGACACATTTGAACCCCCCCCCCCAAAAAAAAAGCAACATATGAACTAGACACATATTTTCTCAAGTCAGTAGAGCTATCACTCACTAAAAATAGTAGTTTAAATATTTTATTCCTTAAGACACAGTCTCAAACGTTGATTTGCTCATTTGGGCTACAGAAGAACTGGTATAAATCATTAATCTGTTTGGTTCACTTGCCTACAGATAGCAATTTAATTGTCTTATTTCTGAAGCTGCTCCTCTGTCCTTGTTGTATACTTTCTTTCATTTAGTATATTTGTTCCTTTAAATAAATTCTATTTTGCATCCTGATCATTCATACTAGTGCACACTTACACACAAACCTACAGTTTGATATAAACTTTCATTTTAAAGTAACATTTAAAACATTATACTTTTATCTTGTATTTATATTGTTCAAATAGTTATTTACTTTCTGGTACTTACTGCTTGCAATGGCTGTAAAATATTATTCAGAGTGCAGCTCACATTTTAGTTACAGCAAACGTATGTGCCTGTAAAAACATATATCTGATTTAAATACGGCCCTCAAATAGTGTTCCAGTACATTATTTGTATGGAATCTCTAACGGTTTTTGAAAGCTCTTGTTTCATTCATCATTTCCTTTGGAAAAGAGAAAAGTGCTTCACAGAAAATTTCTCCCCTGAAGTGTCCATAATTATCTTTTCTGCATTTTTGACTGGTTATTTGTTCCTTTGTCCCATTGTCCCTCTTCCAATGTTTTTCATTTTGTCAGTTTATCTTGTGCCTGTTGTGGGTCTGTACGTTTTTTAATCCATGTGGGTAGAACATGTGAAGTAATGTAGAAAGAATAACCTGAAACAAAGTTTGATTTCTCTAAAGAGTCTTATGGAAAGAAGAAAAGCATTTCTTTTAGTTCATGTTTGCAGTGAAGAAAAGTCCTTATCAGTGTAGACCTTCGTGTTTCCAACTTTTAAGAGTGCTCCTTTCTGCCGTAAAATCAAAAACATGTCCTCATTTAACTGGTGTGTTTGCACTTTAATCAAAATAGGCTTTGGCTGCTTTCTCAGCCTCAAATTAGGAATTTTTACTTTTTTCAGCGGTTTCTGTTTTAATATGAGCCAATATACAGTGCATTCCAAGTCAGGGCTATGACTTAGAAGGATAAAGCTGTAATTATGGTCCAGGCAACTTGAGTTCAATTAGTAGCTTGGGCATATGCATATGAGGTGTTTGCATGAAGGGATAGGCATGGGGTTGAGGGTGGTCACCTTGATGTTCCCTACATTTGATCCCTGGTATAGGCTGAGGAGACGACATGGGCGGCGTGGTCCAAGGAGGGGAGTTTGGGAGGAATATTACTGAGCTGCTGCAGAGGTAGAGTGATACTCCAGCACATCTCCAGTGCACACCCACCTTTGACATCACAAGGGAACACAGAGGGAGGTTTAAAGTGAAATACTCTATGGCAGTTTGACACATGGTCCCGAGATGCTTTAAGCTCCTTGTCAGCACTGTCCCTATTGGTTTGAGTCAGGGCAAAAACAGAAAGGGCATGTAGACCTGATAAAGGAAGGATATACTCAGATGCGCTGATGGTCGGCTGTGTGGGAGAAAAAAAAATACGAGCAAAAAAATAGAGTCTAGTCAATGTGCTAAGCACTTCACAGAAAATGTCTCCCCTGAAGTGTCCATAGTTTCTCATAAAGTCTTTACAGTCCTTCTGTTTGACTTGTTCTGCTACTGCTGTAAACCTGAAGTTGTCTCTAAGTGACCTGTCCCCTCGTTCAGCCAATGCCTGTACCATTTTTTCAAATTTTAGTTGCTGTTCCATAATTTGTTTTCTTTTAACTCCTTTTCAGCAGTTTGCATACCAGTTTTTTCATGAATGCGTGGTTAAAAACATATTCTATTTTTGCTGTCTTGTGTTTGTTTATATTCCAACAGGTAGCTGCTTATCTTGAAAATCTCAGAATGTGTTTGGTCATTATAAGTTGACTGATATATATCCTCTTTCAGATGTCATTACTATTTGCTTTGCTGCCTCTGCTCCATACTGCTTTCTATCCCCCGAGAACTCTGTGTTTAGCTGCTTCCACTACTGCTGCTGTCTAGGAATCCTGAAACAATGAAGGCCTTATTAAATTTGTTCTATACCACCAGATTCTTCATATGTTTCCATCGTCAGTTAACTGGGAGAAGTTTCCCTAACTCTTCGTCAGTTGTCAGTCGTAAACTTTCTGAGATACTTTCATAATACCACCTCAGTACATTTCACAAAAGCCCTCCTTTCCCCTCCTGTAGTGAAGTATTTTCTAAGATTTGAGGGGTAAGCTCAGTCACTCTCATTTCTTGATCCTCTACACAGACTTGGTTCAGTGGCTATTTCTTTGGCATTCTCATCTCTTTCCTTAAGTAGCTGTGCTGGACTCTGCCATCAACATCTTTGGATTGTGTAGATGTTCTTCATTCCACATTGCTGCAGTCCTAACTATTGGGTAGTCCGCTGTCCAGTCGGCCCGAATACCAAAGTATATGGCTGACGTCGGTCAGGGCGCATTAGACTGGCGCCAGTCCGCCAGGGTACTAATGCGCATGACCGACGTCATATCCTCAGTCTTTTTTGCCGCATGGTCCGATGCAGAAGCAATTTTGCGAGTGCAGGTTGGCGTTCTGAAAGTTTCTGAAGTCAGAGTTTCAGACCGAATCAAAGTTGGCTAAGTACCCGTTGGGAATATTTTGGTTTTTCTTGCCTCAGTATTTAACCGGATGTCAGAAAAGTGAATAACTGTATTTCTTGTGGGAAACAGATACCTCATAGGGATTACCATACTTTGTGTATACCTTGTTTAGGGCCTGAGCACGACGTTGTTGGATGCCGCTCTTGTGCTAGATTTAACAAACGCACTATTAAGAGAAGGTTAGACTGTGCCAGGTTAGTGTTTGGGAAGCGTTGTAATTAAAAAATGCCGTCGGATGCTCCCGGCTTCGCTAAAAACGCAAAGATAAAGCAGCAAAGCCTAGGTGGAGGAACCGACAGTCCCAGACGTCGGTTCTTTGGAAGGCTCAGTGGAGCCGAGGTTTTGCCAGGTGTCTCTTTGAGTCTCAGGGAGAGACTTTACTGTTACAGGATGTATCCTCACAGGAAGTAGGCCAGGCTGAGGGGCTTCTCAGGTGGCTGTTCTTCCCTCTCTTCCTAAGGTGGTTAGAGCCTCCCCTTCAGTTTCCAAGGCTTCTTTGAGGGGCAGGCCAAGTTTAGCTTCTGTGGGGGTTTCTCCTAGTACTTCAGGATCTTTGCCTAAGAAACATATGCTTAAAATGGCAGAGGATTTGATTACTATGATTAGGGGTTCTATGCCCCCTCCTGATAAGAGGCCTAGGGTGGAACCTGAGTTTGAGAGTTTTGAGCAATGCTCGGAGGCTTGAGTCTTGGCTGAAGACTTGCAGGAGTACCCTCCTTATTCTGATTCTGATGTGGATGATTCTACTCCTTCTGCTTCTCCTCCTGAGGATTTTTCATTTTCAGAGACTCTGCATTCCATGAGGGAGCATTTTAAATGGGAAGGTCAAGATTTCTCTGATTCCAGGAAAAGGCTTAGGGAATTCTTGTTTTACCCCAGCATAGGCCTTTAGCTATACCTCCTGTTTTGAATGTGGTGGAAGATGTGTTTGCAGAGGCTTCCTGAATCCTGATTCTTTGCCTCCTGCCCCAGTTAAACCGGATAGGTATTATAGGGTGCCTGAAGCTCATAAGTATCTTTTAAGAGTCCTAGGGCAGACCCAGAAACTGTCTCTCAGGGGCCTAAAGGTGTGAAGGCCTCAGTTGTTAAAAATCCTGTCCCTCCTGATAAAGAGGCAAGGGCTTTGGATAGATGGGGAAAGAAAGTGTATACTTCTTCCACTTTAGCCATGAGGGCGTTGAATTGTCAGTTTCACATGTTAAAATATCAGAATTATCTTCTTTCACAGTTGAAATCTAAGGTGGATGCTCTGGCTGAAGGTATTGAGTGTAAAGAGTTGCAGGATTTAGTTCATGTGTCTGAACAGGTGGGTAAACATTCCTTGCAGTGTGGTTTTGATGCTGTTCAGGCCTCCTCCAGGGTGGCTGCCACTGGTTCTGTTCTTCGTAGGCACACCTGGCTGAGAGATCAGAATTTAGCTGAGCATGTTAAGACAAGGATTTTGGATGCTCCTTTACAGTCTGATGTGTTGTTTGGTTCGCCTGTGGAAGCAGTTTTGAAGAAAATGGAGGACAAGGCTAAGTCTATGCAAACTGTTAAAGATTTTTTGCAGGTGCAGCCTCCGAAGTTTAGTAGAAATTGGCCTACTAAGGGATGGACTTATCCTGCTTATGATTCCCAGTCTAGGGGTAGGTCTAGACGTGGTAGGGGCAGAGCTCAGGGTTCTTTTAGGCCTAGGACAGGAGTTCCCCTGCTCAGACTTCTGGTGAGGGCAGGGGTCAGTCCTTTCGTAAGCAGACCCAATGACCTACCTTTCAGCTGCCAGTACATTCTCGCCTGGCAGCACCTTTGGGAGGAAGGCTGTCTCTTTTCAAAGAAAATTGGGATTTAATTACCCAAGACAGATGGGTTCTGGATATTATTCACCACGGTTACAGGTTTTATTTCCATACCTTGCCTCCTTTCAAAGGCATGCCAGACATTCCTCCTCTTCAAAGGACAGAGGCTCACAAGCAAATTTCTCTGTTGCTCCAAATAGGGGCCATTCAGTCAGTTCCTGTGCCGGAAAGGGGCCTAGGATTTTATTCTCGCCTGTTCCTGGTACCAAAGAAGGGGAACACGTGGAGACCAATTCTGGATTTATCTATCCTCAACACTTATCTGGACATTCCCAAGTTCAAAATGTTGACGTTACAACAGCTTTTACCTCTGCTGGGCAAAGATCACTGGATGGTAACTTTAGATCTCAAGGAAGCTTACCTTCATGTGCCAATCAGACTAAGTTGCAGGAAGTATCTGCGTTTTCGAGCTGGAAATTCTCATTATCAGTTCTCTGCATTGCCCTTTGGCTTATCTACTGCGCCCAGAGTATTCAAAGGTTCTGGCTCCAGTGATAGCTTACTTCAGGCTAAAAGGAATCCAAATCTATCCTTACTTGGACGACTGCCTGATTCTGGCTCAAGAAAAAGAAGATCTTGTACAGCATCTGGAATATGTCATAGCAGTGCTAAGATGCCTAGGGTATTCTGTGAACGAAATAAAGTCCAGTCTAGTACCCTCTCAAGACATGTGCTTTCTGGGTGTGAGACTGAATACAGCAGCCCAGATGGCCTTTTTAACCCCGGACAAACAAAAGAATCTTTCCAGTTACTTCCATCATCTATCTCTTCAGTCCGGGCTGACTGCAAGGACAGTCCTTCAAGCCTTACGGTTCATGGCATCTTGTATTCTGGTGCTTCCCAATGCCAAACTGCATATGAGGAAGCTACAATGGTATCTCAAAAATCTGTGGACACAGCACTGCCAGGATTTGGACACTGTCATTCAAATAATACCTTGCATTCAAAAGGAATTTTTGTGGTGGGCTCAGGAATGTCACCTAAACAAGGGACTCTCTGTGACCGGGCCAGAGGCAAGTGAGATTCTAACGACACATGCCTCAGATATTGCTTGGGGAGCTCATCTAAATGGAAAGTGGATACAAGACAAGTGGCCTGCCAGACTACAGCATCTACATATCAACATGAAAGAGATGTTAGCAGTTCAGTTTGCATTAATTGCTTTCAAGGAGTTACTTCTTCCAGGGCAGGTGTTGATTCTAACAGACAACACAACTGTCATGTGGTATATCAACAAACAAGGGGGAACACATTCGTACCCATTGTGCAGACAAGCAATGATTTTATGGGAGACTGCGCCAGTCTGCAACTAACTCTTCAGGCAAGGTTTCTGCGGAGCACAGAACTCCTTAGCAGATGTATTAAGCAGACAAATCATGGATCCCCACAGTGGAAACTGGATCTTCATGTATTTCAAAAATTGACAGTGTCATGGGGAACTCCAGACATAGATCTGTTCGCTTCTCCACTAAACCACCAGCTGCCAAAGTTTTGCACAAAGGGATTTCATCACACAGCTTGGAAAGTGGATGCTCTTTCTTTCAGTTGGAAAAATCTTCATGTATATGCCTTTCCACCTCTGCCTCTTCTTCCAAAGGTGCTTCTAAAGGTCAGACAAGACAAGCCAAGGATGATTTTAATAGCTCCAGATTGGCCTCGGCAGCACTGGTACCCATTACTGAGGAGTCTGGTAAGGAAGCCTCCATGGCCTTTACCCTTGATTCCACACCTGTTGTCTCAGAGGGACGGTCATCTGCTCAATGTCAAGCTTCACTCTCTACATCTAACAGCCTGGCATATTCTGTTTTGAAGGCAGCAGGTCTCATCTTCCTCAACAAGTTTTAAATGTGATTATGGAAGCCAGAGGACCTAGTACAAGGAAAGTGTACGAGAAAAATGGAAGAGATTTTTGTTTTGGAGTGCAGCAAACAATTTGGAGATTACTGAGCCAAATTTGAGTGTGGCTCTTCAATATCTTACTGAGTTACTGGACAAAGGTTTGTCTTTCTCTTCCATTAAGATTCATGCTGCAGCAATTTCAGCTCACTATGATTGTGACCCACCATTGTTTTCGCATCCTTTGTTCAAGCAATTTCTTAGAGGGGCAAAGAATATAAGACCCCGAGCTCCTACTCCTGCTTGGGATCTCAATTTTGTGTTGGAGAAACTTACTCTACAACCTTTTGAGCCTGCGGCTACTGCTGACTTGAAATACTTGTCATGGAAGACTGCTTTTTTGTTGGCCATTACTTCTGCAAGAAGGGTTTCTGAGTTGCAGGCCCTTATGGCAGTGGAGCCTTTTTGATTTTTCATAAGGATAGGGTATCTTTACTAATCCTTCCTTTATGCCTAAGGTGGTTTCTAGTGTGGCTTTAAACCAAACTATTCATTTGCCTACCTTTTATGCAGATCCCCAAAATAAAGGGGAAAAGATTTTGCACACTTTAGATGTACACAGGCTATTGCGTTATTATTTGAGCAGGACTAAGGATTTTAGGCAGTCTCAGCAGTTGTTTGTTTCTTTTGCTTTGAGTTCAAAGGGCAAGCCTGTGTCAAAACAAACTATATCTAGGTGGATTGGGTGTTGCATTACATTTTGTTATTCCCATCATGGCAAGGAGATTACAGCTGGGATTAGGCCTCATTCCACTAGGGCTACTGCCACTTCCACAGCATTTCTAAGGGGGGTGGCAACTAAGGATATTTTGGAGGCAGCTACTTGGAGTTCAGTGCATACTTTCTCTAAGCATTATCACCTTCCTCTCTACTCTAAGTCTAGGGCTGGTTTTGCCACAGCTATTTTGCAAGGCATGTTGTCAGTTCCTGCTTCCTTATGATTTGCCAGCCTCCCTTACCTCTGCTTTGGGATTCTACCCAATAGTTAGGACTGCAGCAATGTGGAATGAAGAACATAGTACAGTTTTGTACCTACCATAAATGTAGATGTTCGAGGATCCACATTGCTGCAGTCCAATTACCCTCCCTCCTTCCCCTCTGTGTTTAGGGGTGGTTGTGTAGGTGAGGTTATATTCTGCTAATTGTGTATATATTGTATATATATTTTTGGTGCAGGTATTTTGGGAGTTTTGGTTTTGGCCTTATCTTTTCAGGGTCTTCTGACATCTGGGGCAAGAAAAGACTGAGGATATGACGTCGGTCATGCGCATTAGTACCCTGACGTACTGACGTCAGTCTAATGCGCCCTGACCGACGTCAGCCATATACTTTGGTATTCGGGCCGACTGGACAGCGGACTACCCAATAGTTAGGACTGCAGCAATGTGGATCCTCGAACATCTACATTTATGGTAGGTACAAAACTGTACTTTTTCTTCAAATGTATAAATGGACAGAGTGGTATCTGTCATTGCTGTAGTCTGTCTCTAAACCCATTCTGAATTGCAAATACTTATTTCATAAACGTTGCTATCAAGTACTAGAGAATAGTGGGTGTACAGCCTGGCATAGTGCCACTCACTCTTTTCTGGACAAGGATCAACCAGCCTCTTGTGAGTACTAATCTGATTAACAAATTTCTCCACTAAGTTAAAAATTCTTTGCAGTGGAGGAGGATGAATTTGTACAGCTTATCTGTATGGGTACCAATCACAGTTAAAAGGACCCACAATATCATGACATGAAGTTTCTTAAGTAGAATCACTCCCCCCTCAAGATACAGCATTCATGGAGGTAGTATATTTTAAAGTAATGGGTGTAATGGTTAATCCCCCGAATATGTGTGTGTGTGTGTGTGGGGGGGGGGGGGGGGTCAGAGCTCCTCTAAAAATTACTTTTGTTCTGTTTTGGGAATTTCAGACCATCATGATTTTGGTCCTCATAATTTCCGTGAGAAGCCATGGGGAGCCAGTTTCCACATGTACTGGGTACTGGCACAATGTAGCATGTCAGTCTTGCAGATGAACAGATTGTAGGCAGTTTCCATACATTATCCCTGTACAGCATGTGTCTGTCTGTGAATCCCAGTATAAGTTATGCTTTTTTAGGTCCTGTTTGAAAAAGATTGCAGAGAGCCTTTGCATTGTGTTTGTATCAAGCATTGATTGAACTCAGCAAAACTGTTAATGCATGTACAGAAGGCTGCACTTTAAATGTAATGAGAAACCGTTTATACAAAAAGATGAATATTACAGCCTTTTACGTAAAAAAAAAAAAAAACTCCCAGGAAAGTTTGTATGCACAGTGTTTACTGTTTATTTTTAAGACATGCTTAATATGTCAAGAAAGTATGTTTTAATTGAAGTATTTAAAGATTTTAATTTAATTTTTATAGCAATCTATGCTCCAGTATGTAAGTTGTGTGCAATTTTTTTTTTCATGTGGATGTTTAATCATGGTATCTTCACCACAGCAAGAATCAAGTGAAGATATGGATGAAGATGAGGATCAGTGTGGTACAATAAAGAGGTCTCCTGGACAGAGCCAAGCTGAAGTTAGTGTATCTGTATCATCAATCTCTCCTTCCATTTCAGCATATTTTGATGATTCTGACAGTAATGATAAAACATTGACTAGGAAAGGTGAGTATCAAAGCTGTTAAACTTTTGGAATACCAGTGATCAAGTCAGTTTATCACATTCCATTTCTCACAGAGTAATTCAAATGTAGAGGAAATGTAATTTAGCTTTTACAACATTTTAAAATATTCATGCCACAGCATATAACACAGTTCTGTTTTCTGACTTCAAGAATATTGCATTCCTGTAACAGTTCTTATTCATAGAACACTTTCTGTGCATTACTTTTCGGTGTGTATGACATTCATTTGGGCTTCCTAAAGTTAAAATATATGACTCACCACCTAGGATACTGAATTATATGGTTGATAGGAGTTTCAGATCAGGGAAGAACCAACTCACTGAGCAGTGGACAACTGGATGTGAATTTAACTGTAAGAAAAAAAATGAATTTTATTCAGGGGTGTATCTTTCTTTTTGCCCTCCATATGGGCCAAGCCCCTACACCACCTAAACTTATATATGCCAGCTCCACAGTCACACCAGCTTGAAGTGGAAGGAAATCTATGAAAACAAATTAGTCACTGCAGTTGCACACTTAAAGTGCAGCAGAAGTGACTTCCTGTGGAAAACAGCTTGGCAGTTCAGCACTGGTGAGTTGAACTCAGTTCATGTATTTATTTGCATGTGTGTATTGGATTAGTGGTCTGCTCCAGGTATCCTTTCAGCCACAATGCAGGTACACGGTAGTAAATACAACCAATGCAAAGTACAGCATTGAGACAGTTTTGTTGAACAGTTGCAGAAGTGAAATTTGATACAGAAAATAGCATGTCACATTTGTGATTATGGGCTGTGTTGGTGAAGAATTTTGATTGCAGGACTTATTGTTTTGAACATGCTTACTGTCTGATTTTTGTATTGACACTTGAAATTGAAGTGTGACCAGTAAAGCATCAGTTCTACTTTTTAAGGAATCATGTTGACAGTTTGACAGCTGACTTCTGAATGCCAGTACTTTAATATTAACTTGCTAAAACCACCTTCAGTGAACATCGGTGAAAGGTTTAGCTGTCTTCAACCCCCACACACCTTTTTTTTTGGGGGGGGGCACCCACACCCTCACCCTCAGACATGTGTATATACCTACTTTGTGGTCACCCAACAGTAGAGAAAAATGGAAGACTCCATTGTAAGTGAAAGTCGTTTCATTGAGGGTGGTTCTGGTGTAGCATTGCATGAATGAGCTGTGAGTGAGTCAAAATATGGAAATAGTGATTAATAAACCCCTGGTTATTATTTGCTAATAACTGTGTACGATTAGAAAGAATAAATCAGTTAAAAGTAAGAAACAGACCATCAATCTACTCCACAAGCT
The DNA here is from genome assembly GCF_019279795.1 of Protopterus annectens. Lineage (NCBI taxonomy): Eukaryota > Metazoa > Chordata > Ceratodontiformes > Protopteridae > Protopterus > Protopterus annectens. Next base: position 21,728,560 of record NC_056738.1, on the reverse strand, counting down.
GGCTGAAGAACTAAAGCAAAATTGCAAGACAGCAAACTGTGGCTATACCTCTAGATAGGGAAAGAAATGACAGAAATGTGTGAAAAGATAGGTAAACTTTATTCAGAAGTGGTTAGAATTACAGACTGTCTGCTGGACTATATTAAGAAGACTGAAAAAATTGCAGGCGATGGAAACAGCACTGTCAACACACTCCAGTGAACTGGAGTTGTTAAAAGGAGAAGATAAAATGGCATAAACAAGATTAACAGCATTACAGGCAGGAAAAAAATCCAGGAAATAGAAGATTAAGAAAGAAGAGAGAATTTCATATTTATAACTATCCCTAAGGGCTGGGAGGAAGAGACTGTAGACAATTTATAATATAACAGGTAAATAAATGGAGTAAATTAGCAAAAAAAGAAATACTCATTGACAGCACATCGTGTCTGTTATCCCTTTTTAGCTATGACTGGATTCCCATACCCATTAGTAATAAAATACAAAATTACTACTTGAAAGAGCAACTTCAGTGCTTACTATGGAGAAAAGGTAAGATTTTAACACTTGGGGAACTGTGTTTATGTTGATTGTGATTTTTCCATGGGTATGAGGATTAAAAGAAATAGATTCACCCCATACTTTAAACAATCCAAACACCAAACCTTTTCTCCATGGTACAAAAATTTCTTTGATTCAGACATGATACTGGAAGAAGTGGAAGGATGTAAGTGTCCAGGAGCTGACTGAAAATGACCTGAGAATGGGCCATGAACAAGGAACAAGAAGGTTATCTTAACTAGCAAGAACTTTAAAGCTGTTAAATTTAAGTAGTTAAATTAGTTGAGCATTGGAACTTCATGATGAGAGTTGAAGGGGTAGGTGCAAATAGTAAAGGATGTGTTTTAAGCTGAAATGTGTATAACTGCACATTTTTCTAGGTGATAGTGAGTTCAGTAATGTAGTTTACACAATACGGTGCATGGTTAACAAGAATTCACAACTGTTGATGTTATGTTGCCCTATCTCGCCTTCATTCTTTGCTGGTTGGGTTTCCCACTCGGCCTTTAATAAAGCTCGAGAGCTTCTACTGCCTCAAGGCTATACCCTATCCCATCATGCTTAGGGAAGAATATCCAGATCTCATTTGCTATTAAACTAGATCAGGTTGCTTCCTAATAGGCTCCAGGCTAATAGAAAACTTTCTTTGTTTTGACCAATAATTCTTGTTCGTTTTGCTATTGTTGAGAATATTTACTTTTACTTATAGTTGTCAAATTTGCTCATTTTTGCAGTGCTTTGAGTGTTGCCGGCCGTCATCTTTCGTTAGGCTGTTCTCCTACCCTATCTTGTGCCCAAACTCCCTTTCTATCACAGGGTTTGTGTGGATTTTATTGTTGTAATTTCTTCCTCTGATTTTGACAAGGAGTTCATTTAAGTTAGAGGACTCCTTGAATCAGCCCATTTCAGTTAGAGGGCTTCCCTTCACTTTTCTCATCTATTCCGCTTGTTGAGAGTTGTCATTTAAGTTAGAGACTTCCCCTCTTACCAGAGGAGATTGTTGTTTAAGTTAGAGACTTCTCCTCTGGTTCCCCTTTCTACTGTTGTGGTGTGTGTTCCCTTCAGTTGCTAGCTATTTAAAAAAAAAAAGGCTTGGTTTGTGCTTTAATGTAGTTGATCTTGTTATAGTTAAAACCATTAGTAAAATTTGTTTTTTTGTAGTTTAAGAAAATTGACAGTCATGTCTAAGGATGGTAAAGAACTGAAGCCTTCTGGCTTCAAGAAGTGTGACCAATGTAGGCAGAAAATGTATTTAGCGAATGGACACACCAGCTGTGTTTACTGTTTGGGTACTGTCCACCTACAGGAATCCTGTGCTATTTGTCATGGGTTTAGTTCTAGAGTTTTACATTAAAGAAAGGATAAACTCATTGTGAGGGGTCTGCTCAGAGTTCCTTTTTCTGAAGCTATTGAAGAAAAACAGATTAGTGGTCTGGTCCAGGTATCCTTTCAGCCACAATGCAGGTACACGGTAGTAAATACAACCAATGCAAAGTACAGCATTGAGACACTTTTGTTGAACAGTTGCAGAAGTGAAATTTGAATCAGAAAATAGCATGTCACATTTGTGATTATGGGCTGTGTTAGTGAAGAATTTTGATTGCAGGACTTATTGTTTTGAACATGCTTACTGTCTGATTTTTGTATTGACACTTGAAATTGAAGTGTGACCAGTAAAGCATCAGTTCTACTTTTTAAGGAATCATGTTGACAGTTTGACAGCTGACTTCTGAATGCCAGTACTTTAATATTAACTTGCTAAAACCACCTTCAGTGAACATCGGTGAAAGGTTTAGCTGTCTTCAACTCCCACACACCTTTTTTTGGGGGGGGGGAACCCACACCCTCACCCTCAGACATGTGTATATACCTACTTTGTGGTCACCCAACAGTAGAGAAAAATGGAAGACTCCATTGTAGGTGAAAGTCGTTTCATTGAGGGGGTTTCTGGTGTAGCATTGCATGAATGAGCTGTGAGTGAGTCAAAATATGGAAATAGTGATTAATAAACCCCTGGTTATTATTTGCTAATAACTGTGTACGATTAGAAAGAATAAATCAGTTAAAAGTAAGAAACAGACCATCAATCTACTCCACAAGCTGGCTGAAGAACTAAAGCAAAATGGCAAGACAGCAAACTGGCTATACCTCTAGATAGGGAAAGAAATGACAGAAATGTGTGAAAAGATAGGCAAACTTTATTCAGAAGTGGTTAGAATTACAGACGGTCTGCTGGACTATATTAAGAAGACTGAAAAAATTGCAGGCGATGGAAACAGCACTGTCAACACACTCCAGTGAACTGGAGTTGTTAAAAGGAGAAGATAAAATGGCATAAACAAGATTAACAGCATTACAGGCAGGAAAAAAATCCAGGAAATAGAAGATTAAGAAAGAAGAAAGAATTTGATATTTATAACTATCCCTAAGGGCTGGGTGGAAGAGACTGTAGACAATTTATAATAGAACAGGTAAATAAATGGAGTAAATTAGCAAAAAAAGAAATACTCATTGACAGCACATCGTGTCTGTTATCCCTTTTTAGCTATGACTGGATTCCCATGCCCATTAGTAATAAAATACAAAATTACTACTTGAAAGAGCAACTTCAGTGCTTACTATGGAGAAAAGGTAAGATTTTAACACTTGGGGAACAGTGTGTTTATGTTGATTGTGATTTTTCCATGGGTATGAGGATTAAAAGAAATAGATTCACCCCATACTTTAAACAATCCAAACACCAAACCTTTCCTCCATGGTACAAAAATGTCTTTGATTCAGACATGATACTGGAAAAAGTGAAAGGATGTAAGTGTCCAGAAGCTGACTGAAAATGACCTGAGAATGAGCCATGAGCAAGGAACAAGAAGGTTATCTTAACTAGCAAGAACTTTAAAGCTGTTAAATTTAAGTAGTTAAATTAGTTGAGCACTGGAACTTCATGATGAGAGTTGAAGGGGTAGGTGCAAATAGTAAAGGATGTGTTTTAAGCTGAAATGTGTATAACTGCAGATTTTTCTGGGTGATAATGAGTTCAGTAATGTAGTTTACACAATACGGTGCATGGTTAACAAGAATTCACAACTGTTGATGTTATGTTGCCCTATCTCGCCTTCATTCTTTGCTGGTTGGGTTTCCCACTCAGCCTTTAATAAAGCTCGAGAGCTTCCACTTCCTCAAGGCTATACCCTATCCCATCATGCTTAGGGAAGAATATACAGATCTCATTTGCTATTAAATTAGATCAGGTTGATTCCTAATAGGCTCCAGGCTAAGTAGAAAACTTTCTTTGTTTTGACCAATAATTCTTGTTCGTTTTGCTATTGTTGAGAATATTTACTTTTACTTATAGTTGTCAAATTTGCTCATTTTTGCAGTGCTTTGTGTGTTGCCGGCCATCATCTTTCGTTAGGCTGTTCTCCTACCCTATCTTGTGCCCAAACTCCCTTTCTATCACAGGGTTTGTGTGGATTTTATTGTTGTAATTTCTTCCTCTGATTTTGACAAGGAGTTCATTTAAGTTAGAGGACTCCTTGAATCAGCCCATTTCAGTTAGAGGGCTACCCTTCACTTTTCTCATCTATTCCGCTTGTTGGGAGTTGTCATTTAAGTTAGAGACTTCCCCTATTACGAGAGGAGATTGTTGTTTAAGTTAGAGACTTCTCCTCTGGTTCCCCTTTCTACTGTTGTGGTGTGTGTTCCCTTCAGTTGCTAGCTATTTAAAAAAAAAAGGCTTGGTTTGTGCTTTAATGTAGTTGATCTTGTTATAGTTAAAACCATTAGTAGAATTTGTTTTTTTGTAGTTTAAAAAAATTGACAGTCATGTCTAAGGATGGTAAAGAACTGAAGCCTTCTGGCTTCAAGAAGTGTGACCAGTGCACACAGAAAATGCCTTTAACGAATGGACACACCAGCTGTGTTTACTGTTTGGGTACTGTCCACCTACAGGAATCCTGTGCTGTTTGTCATGGGTTTAGTTCTAGAGATTTACAGTAAAGAAAGGATAAACTCATTGTGAGGGGTCTGCTCAGAGTTCCTTTTTCTGAAGCTATTGAAGGAAAACAGAGTTCTTCCTCTAAATCACCAATGTCAGACAAATCTTCAAAAAGACCTTCTTCCTCAGTGCCAGCATCTGAACCGGCGAAGAAGCAGGCAAAAGAATTGAACAAGGACCAGAAGGTTTCCGGGCCCAAGATATCTGTCTCTTCGGCTCCACTGATCCTTTCGTAACCAATAGAGAGTCGTAGTTAGAGATGGTCCCCTATATTGGACCCAGTCTCGTCAGTACTACATTCACCCATTTTGCAGTCAAACAGGTCCTCGGCTCCATCCTCTCAGTCTTCCAGGACCCTGTCCGACGACAACGTGGAGCGGGTGGTTAAGAGACTTCTACACACACCGCACTGGCCAAGATCCTGGTGAGCCCTCCCAGAATGGAGTTGGCTCTGACAACCATCACCACACCTGTGACAGTTCCTCCTCTGACCCAAGTTGCGGCTTCAGAGCTGGAGGGCTTGGATTTGATAGTAGTGGAATCCTCAGGACTGAGACTTGCTCCAGGATCTTCGGTCCCGATTTCTGCTCCGACTACCTTGGTGCCATCCTCGGGCGAGGAGTCTAGGGGCCGATGCTCCTCATCTGGTCCGGAGAGGAGGGTCAGGTCGGACAGCTGTCTGATCTGAATCTACTTTTTGGGGCATCGGCACGGGTCAGCTCGGCACCTACATCGGTCTTGGAGCCTACGGCTTTGGTTCGGGGGCAGTCACCTGGTTCTTCAGAGCCAGGGGCTCCCTCGGAATGGGATCGTGGTGCCTTCGAGGTCATGAGGAGTGTGCTGTCACCCCAATCAGCTCCACTCTCTGATCCAAGTTCTCTTCCCCTAAAAGTGCCAGGGTGTCTCTCTATCATCTCTCCCCCCAGATGTAGAGACCCAAAGTCCCAGGATGCCCCAGTGGGCAAAAACGTCTCTTCCGAAACCTCTCCAGAGTATCCCTCTGAAGAGGTCCCCTGGAAGAGAACATTTAAGACTAAACATCTAGACTCCCCTAAGGAGTCTGTCACTGACATGGACCTAGATGATTAAGAAGGGTCCCCACGGTCACCCTCTGAGGATGTCTCGTTTGCGGACATCCTAGAGATCCTTAAACAGAGAGGTGGCTGGAAACTCATCAAACCTTCTGAGGATGAGTCCTTGTACCTGGAGGCTTTCGGGTCTCACCACTCCACCTCTTGGGTGACCCCACCTTTCAACCATCTCCTTAACGTAGTCAGTTGAAAGGCATGGGGGGGCTCCAAAATCTGTGGAACCCATTCCGAGGATGCACAACAAGTTCATTACTGCCCCCTCTGACAAGGAATTTTTATCCAGAGGTGTCCCAGTTGATGCTATGGTGGTGGCGGCTGCCACCAAAAAGGAATTGTCTGAGACTTCCACATCTGTCCATCCACTGAATAAAGAATCTCGCACAATGGACAGATACGGAAAGCGTATGTTCTCATCAGCGACCTTTATAATCGAGTCGCTGAACTACTTGACTCATTTCACTGGACTGCAGAGGGATCTCCTGAAAGAGTTAGGTGATACCCTCCAAGGTTCTACAGCTGCTGGGGTTTCAGACAAGGTGACCACTTAGCTTGCTACCTTAAACTCTGTAGTTCACTCCTCCATGCGGCTTATATCTTATGTGGCTGACGGAGTAAGTAGGGAGGCGGGTACAGGAATTTCCCTAAGAAAGCATTCCTGGATGCACCTATGTGAGTTTGCAGAGCCCTTCAAGTCTTCCTTTGTCAACACCCCTTTCGATGGTTCATCTTTGTTCAGCCCAAAGGTGAAAGAAACACTGACCAGGTGCAAGCAGGAGGGTAAGACTATTTCTGCCATGGGAGTACGTTTTTTCCTCCCCACCAGGCCTTACCCCAAAGGCCAGAAGGGAGGAAAGATGTGGTTCCATAAGTCCCAAAGAGTTTTCCCAGATGAATGTGGTGAATCATCCCCCAGAGGCAGAGGGGGAAATAGTAACGGAAGACTCCGATCTTGCGGCAGAGAGGGTCTGCAAAAATGGGGTGACAGAGATACGTTCTCTGGTAGGCCCTTCCAGCAGTCCTGAAAGGAAGCCCACCTGTCCACCTCTGGAGGCAGTCGGGGTCGATTGTCACTGTACCAAAACGCCTGGCTAAATATTACACAAGGCAAATGGGTACAGATGATAATATCCAGTGGCTACAGCATTCCCTTCTCTTCCCCTCCGTTAGAAAAAAGATCAATCCCAGACGTTCCATCCAGCCAGAGGGATCAGGCAACCCTAGAAAATTCAAAGGTTGCTAAGAAAAATAGTCATCCAAGACATCCCGAGAGACGAAATTGGATCCGTAACTTACACAAGGTTCTTTTTAGTTCCAAAGAAGAAAGGGGACTGGAGGCCCATTTTGGATCTCAGCGGGGTGAACAAGTTTGTAAAAAAATCAAAGTTCCGGATGGTGACACTGCAGTCAATACTTCCCTTTTTGGGAAAAGACAATTGGATGTGCTCGATAGATCTCCAGGATGCGTAGTACCATATAAAAATGGGCAGGCAATCCAGGAATCACCTACGCTTTCAGCTGGGGGCCAGTCACTATCAGTTTAGAACCCTGCCCTTTGGTCTCACTACAGCCCCCAAAGAGTTCACCAAATGCATGGCAGTGGTCATGGCTCACATGAGACATTTGGGATTCTAAGTGTTTCCATATCTGGACGACTGGCTCCTAACTGCCACCACCGAGCATCTACTAATCAAAGCCAGAGACACCACTATTCACCTGTGTTCACAGCTGGGTATCATCATAAACTTCAAAAAATCTGCTTTGTTGCCATCACAACATATTACAGTCATAGGAGCAGACTTAAATACAAAAGACATGGTAGCAAAACATACTGAAGACAGGCTATAAACACATCATCATCAAGTGTTCAATCTGCTTGCAAAAAAGAAAGTACAGGCAAAGGTTGTCCTGAAGTTTCTGGGTACCATGGCAGCAGCAATTACTCTGGTACCTCTTGCACGTCTACACATGAGAGTACTCCAGTGGTTACTTTTTGCTCAGTGGTCCATGCAGGAGTTCCCCATGTCCACAAGATCATCATCACAGATTCCTGCAAGAAGGGCCTCAGTTGGTGGCTTCAATCCACCCAGGTAATTTTAGGCAGACCATTCAATCTCCCACAACCAGTAACTACAGTAACCATGGATGCTTACCAGATAGGGTGGGGGGGCATTATCTGGGAAAGAGAGTCCAAGGGACTTGGCAGGAATGTGAATATCACTTGCATATCAATGTCCTAGAGATGAGAGCAGTGCTCTTAGTATTGCAAGCATTCCAGAACTCCCTTTCACTAGGAACAATTGCAATTCAGACAGACAATATGTTGGTCGTGTGGTATATAAACAAACAAGGCAGAACCAGATCTTACCCCCTGTGTTGAAAGGCTCAGAGTATGGTAGTGGGCAGTCTCCTCCCAATGCTTTCTGATAGCAACACATACCCTGTGGAAATCCAACATAATAGCGAACAAGCTAAGCAGAGCTATCCTAATGCCTCACGAGTGGTCACTAAAACAGGAAATTTCAGAACAGAACTTTTGCAAGTGGGGCCAGCCTTGCTGCAAACTTTTTGCCACGTCCATGAATGCCAAATACAGCAGGCTATTTTGCTCTGATCCCCCCTCTGGGGGAGTCACCAAGGGATACACTTGTACACGATTGGCTCCTGGGTCTTCTTTATGCCTTTCCTCTGTTCCTGTTAATCCCCAAAGTACTCCAGAAATCTCTTTTGCTGAGAAGCAGGATAATACTCATAGCCCCATACTGGCCTCGTCAAATTTGGTTCCCCTTCCTTTGGTCCCATCTGCAACAGGAGCCATGGATTCTAGACCCAGTACCAGACCTCCTAATGCATCCGTCGGGAATGCTCCATCCTTCAATCCAAACCCTCAAATTGGCAGAGTGGCTGCTCCACTTCCAGTCTTAGCCAGGCTCCTGCACATATCCTTTGCTGTGAAACATATCCTGGTTTCATCCCATAAGGCCACAACTAGGAATGTTATGATGGCAAGTGGAAAAGATTTTCTCATTGGGCTTCCATCAATCATATTGATCCTTTTACAGCCCCAGTAATATCCATCTTAGACTTCTTGGTAGAACTTTTTAATGAAGGGGCAGCAGCATCTACCATTCAAGTTCAAATAGCCACCATATCCAACTATCACATGGGAGATATGGGATCAAAAATAATGTCTCACAGACTGTGCAAGGCCTTTCTGAGAGGTACCTTTTTGCAAAGGCCTCCAGTCTAGGAACCACCAGCTCCCTGTGACCTCAACCTAATATTATCCACCTTAATCCTTCTACCTTATGAACCAGCTTCCTCTTGTCATCTAAAGTTCCTAACGTGGCCATCACATCAGCTAGGAGGGTGTCAGAACTTCAAACATTATCCATATGCCCTCCCTACTTAGTTTTCCATAAAGATAGAGTCTCCCTTAGAACTAATCCATCCTTTTTTCCCAAAGATTGTTCTGAGAATAACTTGAATCAGTCCATTGACCTACCTGTTTTCTTCCCGATGGCAACGGGGCAGAATATAAACTTCAATTGGATGTGCACAGGCAGCTACATTTTTACCTACACAGAACAAAGGAAATCAGGAAGTCTGATCAATTATTTGTATCCTTCTGAGATAAAAAGAAGTGTGCTCCAATATCAAAGGTCACTCTGTCACAGGGGCCCAGGGAAGTAAATAGTGTGGGAAAAAATAGCCAGGGAATTGTTATGGCTAGGCTTGTATAGGCCCTAGGGCTGATAGCCTAGTACCAACCTATGGACCTAAAATGGCTTACGGATACTATTACCTATTCATACACTTCTCAAAATAGACAACTGCCTGGTAAAGTTAAGGGTCACTCAACAAGAGCTATTGCAACATTGACTGCTTTTCAGGCCTGGTTACCTATGGATTGAATTTGTGCTGCAGCAACATGGTTTAAACATCATACCTTTATCACTCATTACAAAGTAGATGTGACCTCCCAGAACAGGGCTTCCTTTGCATCCACTGTTCTGAAAAGTTTATTCCCTTGAGCCACCCAAGAAAGAAGGTGCTAGGTACGCTGTCCCAACCAGCAAAGAATGAAGGTGATAGGACAACATAACATAAAGAAGTTATGTACTCACTATAACGTTCCATGTTTGTTGTCCACCTCGCCTTCATTCTTGCTTCCCAACCTTCGCTCCTAGAGGATCGATAGCTCTTTACTGGATTTAGAACTCATGTTCTCTGATTTCCTTCCTTAGTCCTATATGGCACATGTGATGGGTGTATTAGTGTATATATATATATATATATATATATATATATATATATATATATATATATATATATATATATACATATTTTTCTTACTGATGTTTAGTAATTGCAAACAAGATCTGGGTATTCTTCCCTAAGCATGATGGGATTAGGGTATAGCCTCAAACTAGTAGCAGCTCTCGAGCTTTAGTAAAGGCAGAGTCAGAACCGATGCTCGGTTCCGAACCCCAACCAGCAAAGAATGAAGGCAAGATGGACAACAAACATGGACCATTATGGTGAGTACATAACTTTTTTTTCAGTCACATAGAACATTACGTTTACAAAATGTACATAACCAAATTAGTTGAATAGTTGAATTGTATGATGGGAGTTGAATGGGGTGGGGTGAAATAAATCTAACAGCACGTTTTTTAGTATACGTTACACAATATAGAACATGGTTGAGCTGACTAGCAATAAAGTTTTCATAGGGAGTTTTACAAGCATCGTCTAATGGGTTTGAAATAATATAATATGGGAGATCAACTGTATTTGTATTGACTGCTTGGCTGCAGAAGCAAAGAGGTGAGATTTTTTCCACTGTGGAGGGTGCAGCCACTTTGGGAGGAAGGAGTAACATTGAGTCAAATAATAATTGCAGCTCGGTTAGACCCTCCAGTAATAACTGCTGGGCTAAACTGGCAAAGAGAGCCAACAAGAAGGTTCGTAGTATAAGGGATATTATATGCCCATTTAACAAACTTTAGGAACAAGGGAAAATGGAAGATGAAAAACAGAAAACTGTGATTAAGTGGGGATGTGGTGTATCCTTGGGCGTATAGCTATGACCTCCCACCTAAGCTGATCTGGAAACTAGGAAATTGGAGGTTTAACTATCAATATCACTTGAATTGTGCTGCAGCACTATTAGAAACATGGCCAAAATGCTATTTGAGTAGGTGTATTCAGTAAAAGTGCATTGTCAAGAAGGAGAGTTGTTGGAGGGACATAGCTTTAAAAAACAAAAGAGGCTCATGGAGGGATTAGATTGTGGACTCGAAGTAACCACACAGTCTCACTTAGAAAGAAGTAGTTGAATTATTCATTGGGATGGATGAGAATCACTTGTAAAATTTAACAAAAAGAGGATTTAAAAGTGGGGGGTTGTGATATTAATAAATAAAGCTAACAGAAGAGATATAGGTGCAAGTTTAAATGTCAAAGATAAATAAATAGGCAATCTGTTTGAATTTAAGCTACTGTAGTACAGCCAGATATGCAAAGTACGAGAGAGAGAAAATCAAGGGAGGAGATAGAAGAGGACCCAAGTGCCAAGAATAGAGCATATGTTCTTTACCAAAGGGAAGCAAAGACAGAGTGAGGAGACATTTAGGTTAGTAAAACTGTATATAGTTTCCAGAGAAAGGTTAATTGGTATTCTTTTTGGAAAGCTGCTACAATTCAAAGGTTTAATGTTGAGGAGCCTTTTTGTAACAGGCATCAGAAGGAAAATAAGCATACTAGGTAATTGTGATCATGGGGATCTCAAAGAGCACCGGGTACATAAAAAAAAAGAGTTAGACCAGAGTAAAAATAGTAATATGGAATGTAAATGGCTTAATGAATGAAAAGAAGAAAAATTAAGCACTGAATTATATTGAAAAAATTAAACTGGATATAATAGTGTTACAAGAAACCCATTAATGAGAGAGGAAAATTAAATAGTAATACTACAATGCAGAGGGGAGGGCCATTACTTTCAAGCAATAGAAGGAAGAAAGCAGTAGGTAATAATGTTAATAAAAAAGAGGAGTTAATATAGAAATAGTAGGTAAATACATAGGACATTTGTCCTTCTTAGGGGTAACTGGGAAAATAAAAGAATAACACTGAGTAACATCTGCTCTCCCTAACTAAAAAGGAGGAAACCTGACAAGTCATTTGAGAAAGTAACAGACTTCCATCAAGGAATATTAATACTAGGTGGAGATTGGAACATGGTAACTGACAAAATGGATGTAAGTGGAGGACCCAGAAGAAGGATAGTAGCTAGTGAAGACAAGTTTTTCAAATTAGTGTGCTAAGTTAATGGCTGGTTAGCCCTAGGTAAGACTGATGGGAGAGAAAAATTACACATTCTTGTCAGATCATGTATCGGTAGAGTGCATCTTAAGGATTCCTCCTAGTGTCATGATAATAGACACTGAAGGGCTGAATGCAGTTAGTGGAAGAACCCGCAGAAAAGGATTTTGATGCTATGATAAAAGAGTGGGATAACATGCAGGAAGAGGTTTTGAACCTATGGCTCTAAAAGAAAACTGCAAACAACTTAATTTGACCAGGAAAAGAGAGATTGGAAAGAATGCCAATGGATTAGGAATTTAAAGTAGAAAGATTAAAATACTTGCAGCAGAGAAAAGAGAGGATAAGTAATGAAGAGCGAAATGAGTTTGAAGATCTAAAAGGAAGATTAGATAGACATATTGAAGATGGTCTAAGAAAACAGCCACAAATTAAAAATTCTTTGCAAATACCTCTACTGTGCAGAAATTACTCATGCAAAGATTGTACAAGCAGAAGGTTGCTAGACGGATTACAAAACTGAAATATCCCAACCCAGGAAAACTTACTAGTGTCCCAGAACAAGTGGAGAGCATATTTAGGAGCTATTTTGCAGAATTATATTCAGAGTAAACCGAACCAGGAGATTGGTTAGCTTTGTTTCAGGAATATTTGATGGAAGTAACATGGCATCACTGACAAGAAGAGGCAAGTTTAATTAAGCCTATTTCAGAACAAGAGATAAGGAGTAAATAAGAAAACAAAACAATGGTAAAATGCCTGAGAGGGATTGACTTCCAAATGAAATGTCGGGAGATGGAATAATGACATCTTGCAGATATGGAATGCCTTTTTAATAGTCTTTGAAGGAGGAAAGGTACTGTCTTCTTGGTGTGAAGCAGTAATCGCAGTAATAATAAAGAAAAGAAGAAACCCCCTCTAGCTCAGGCTCATATAGGTTGACTGCATTTTTAAACTTTGATTGTAAAACTTTTGCAGGTATGATAATAGCTACACTAGCAGAAATCTTTCCAGGAATAATAAATGTGGATCTGAGTGACATCATATAGGGTCATCAGATTTTTGATAACTTAGTGTTGGCTAACTTAAATAATGATGCAGAGAAAGCAGGAGAATCATTGGTGATGGCTGAACTTGATGCATTTGGAGTGAACTGGAGGTATTTATGGGGGACAATGGGATTCCTAGAGAAACTAATGCATATGTTTTAATGGCTTTAAATTGGCTCTAAAGCAAGGATTAAAGTAAATGGTAGGTTAACTGAAAAGAGTTTTTAGTACAGAGAGGGACAAAACATGGGTGCCTATTGTCCCCCATGCATTTTGCCATATATTTGCCATATATTTAGAACCATTAGCAATTAACTTAAGAAACTCTAGCATAAGGGGCTGGACAATGAAAACAAAGCAGAATTAACTGACAATTTTTACAGGTGATGTGATAGTACTTCAAGCAAACCCAGAAGAAGATATAGCCATATTGTTTGTATTATTAAGGTGGTTCACGAAAGTGTCAGGATATAAAATAAATGAAACAAAGACAAAAACAATTGGTGTGAATTTTACAGTATATTTTCAGTTAGTACAAGATTATTCTAATTTATTGGGACACAGTGGAATGAAATGCATAGGAGTATGGATAACGAGAAAAGCCTAGGAGTTCTTGCTAGAGACATGGAGAGAATTACAAAGAAAAATGCAGAGAGTGAGAGAGATGGGAAGTATCTAAGGTAGATATGGATAAAAAATTCAAGCAATAAAAATGTTTAGAGTCCCATTAATATTATATATGGGTAATGCGTTTATAAATTTCCCCGATCAGAATAGTTGGAAACATCTTGAAGGAGCAATTTCTAAATATATTTGGGGAGGTTGTAAGCGATGAGTAGAATAGGAGGCAGTGCTTAACTCTCATAAGGAGGAAGGCCTAGAGGTATCAAGCGTTAGGGAATATTATATTGTAACCCAGTTGAGACTAGCATATCTCTTACAAGACCATGATTGTGAATCCAACTGAAAAGAATGTTGCTGAATTCTGAAGCAACAGCCTGAAAAAAAAGTGAATAAATAAATATGTGGACAGGGCTTCAAGAGAACCAGTCAGAAAATATAAGTTGGGGAATAGTAAGCAAGACAACAGAAGGAAGGCTAAGTGGAAAACACACCCCCTAGCAGAATATAGAGTTAAGACCCATAGGACTAAGTAAGTAAGGTTTTAAGCTCAACATAAGTTTGATACAAGACTTGCATTTCAGAGAAGAAAAGGAAGTTTATTGGAACAGTTAAAAAGAGTAGGGAAGAGAATGGACTGGAGTGAAGTTGCTGAGAGATATAATTTAAAGAAAAAAAATAACTGGGTAAGATTTAAGGGCCTAGCGAGTATGCTAGAAAGTTTGATAAGGAGGCCTGAAGATGGGAGATAAAAAGGCCAATGTTAACAGAATTTTTTATTGAAACCAGAACAATGAAAGCAAAAAAAAAAGAAAAGCAGGTTAGCAGAATAGCAAAGCTCTGAGGGGATAGCAGCTCATGTAAAGGTATAAATGAATTAATTAAAAGACAAGAGAAAATACTAGCTATAGCAGGATTGGAAGAAAGGTGGGAAAAATAAGGGCAGTTCCAAATTAAGTTACCAAACCCAAGAAAGTTTCAGATCTTTTCATGGAAGTATTTACATAATTTTTTTCTACACACTACACAGGGTAATCAAAATATTCCCAGGGAACAATAACAGGTGTTAGAGATGTGAACAAATGAGGTTGGAACTTGGAGGCATATATTTTAGGGGTGTAGCAAACTGGTTAAGTTTCATTTAGAATCAAGTCATTTGGTAGGTAAAGTGTTAAAGAATGTCCTTCCATATCACTGTTGCAGTATTCTTCACTTTAGGGATCTCATGTCTAGAATGGCCCAGTGTCCGACCAGTATGCCAAAGCCTTCAGCCCTTATAGGTGCCGTTGCTTCCCACACATGATGTATGGCATAAAGGTGACACAACATTGCAAGCAGTCAGAATTTCTTTGCTGCCAGTCTGAACGCCATTAGCAAACATAGATCTGAATGCCCTTCTGCTGTGCTGGTTACCAAGCAGTTTTTTTTTTCAGTTAAGTTCCCCTTGGGGTTTCTTCTCTTCCTTTTCTTATTGTTTATTGTGTTCATGTCATCCAGAAAGGGGAAATGTCAGCGTGGGATGCAGATTCCACATAAAGACCATCATGACCAGTGTTATTTTCATTTGGGTGCTTCCCGCAATCATAAGCAATGTTCTATCTACTAGGTGTTTGTGCCTAAGACCCTAAGTAGATGCCTCTCCTCTTTATTAATATACCTAGAGAACCAGTGTCTTAAGTTATCTCAGGGTACTGTGGTGGAATGCTACCATGCCAAGGGCTAGCCATCTGCCAAGAAAAAGGCACAAAAAGTTAGGCATGATTTGACTGCTGTCCAGCCTCTCCCAGACATCTCTCTAGAGGCTGGTGAAAGCCCTGAAGAATATCTGGTGCTTGCTTCAGGTTCTTGTTAGAGGCCGGCATGAATCCAGATTCTTGCATGTCCTGTGAGGATTTTCAGATGACTGTACCTGACATTGAGGGGGAACCTTGGCAGATAATATACAAGGGACAAAGGGAATTCCTCAGATTTTAGTGAGGGAGGAGATTCTTATAACTATTATAGAGTCACGTCAGGGGTCTGAACCCTCTGAGGGTGTTTCAAGCGGATGTCCCACAGAAGAAGAAACAAAGACAAAAGCATATTTCCCCTGTTGTGAAGGATCCCCAGTGTGAATGGCAGAATTTCACTTTAGGTTTATTTAATGCTTTGATGTCCTTGAAGATACCTCATAGGATCTCGGTTCTTGCTTCTGCTGGTCTTCCATTCCAGTCAGGGAATTGGATTCCTCAGATGAGGATCTGGACTCAGGAGAAGAATGCCTTGCTTATTCTTCCCATATCCCTTCTTTCTTGGACTACTGTTCAAAGGAGGAGGATTCTTTAAGTCCTGACTCCCCTATGGAAGAGCTCTTCTTTGGGGATACCATTGTCTGCATTATGGACTGTTTTAAGTGTCATTGTTCCTAGGTCTCTGATATTCAAAAAGGTGTCATGAACTCCTACAGATGGAGTCTCCCAAACCATCTGCTATTCCTCCTGTTGTGCCGACCCTTTTAGATACCTTTTCTGCAGCTTCTATAGCCCAAGACATTCAGCTTTCCCCACCAAAAAAGCTGGATAGGTTCTATAAGGTAATTCACAAACAATACAACTCAAAAAGTTCAGTTACCCAACAATGGCAAACAGAAAGGCAAAAGACAAAGTTGTTCACTCCATAGATTTTACTAAGATATAAAATACTCGATAAACATAAACATGAAGCGCTTTTCGTCTTGTTAAATACAAAGACTTCCTCAGATGTAATAAAAGCTGTCTTAAAACATTTTTAAATAGTTGTAATGAGTTATCATGTGATCCCAATCCACCCAGTAATAACAAAGTAACAATTGATACAGGGTTTGTACTAATCTACACTTAAAGTACAAACTCTCTTTTCTTTGATGTTGTTGCTACTTTCTCCTATAAAAGTAGTAATAGATGTACTCTGTCCACTAAGCTTACTGTTCTATACGTTTACCAATAAATGTCCTTTAGCAACCCTACTTACTTAAAATCATAATGAATCAAATACATTGAAAAACATGTTATTTACAATATAAAATTACATAATATAACATTAGACTCTCCTGAAATGTCAGTCATCTAAATGGTAGCCTCCATGTCCTTCCCCTTTAGTCCCACCTCTTATGTAATTCATTCTAATTTACCTGTCCAAGGTTTTGAGTTTTAAAATACTAAAAATGGTACACATTTCATTCAACCCTTTTATTTTTTATTTTAGCTTTTATTACATCTGAAGAAGTCTTTGTATTTAACAAGACAAAAAGCGCTTCATGTTTATGTTTATCGAGTATTTTTTATCTTAGTAAAATCTACGGAGTGAATGACTTTTGCCTTTTGCCTTTCTGTTTGCCATTGTTGGGAAATTGAAGGTTCTACAAGGTGCCTGAGAAGTGCGAATTTCTTTAAAAATAGCCTCCATGTCCTTCCCCTTTAGTCCCACCTCTTATGTAATTCATTCTAATTTACCTGTCCAAGGTTTTGAGTTTTAAAATACTAAAAATGGTACACATTTCATTCAACCCTTTTTTTTTTTATTATTTTAGCTTTTATTACATCTGAAGAAGTCTTTGTATTTAACAAGACAAAAAGCGCGTCATGTTTATCGAGTATTTTTTATCTTAGTAAAATCTACGGAGTGAATGACTTTGCCTTTTGCCTTTCTGTTTGCCATTGTTGGGAAATTGAAGGTTCTACAAGATGCCTGAGAAGTGCAAATTTCTTTAAAAATGTCCTGCTGCTGACCATTCTGTAGTGTCAGTCTCTTCTGACAAGCCGTCCAAGTTGTCCTTCACCAGTTGCTGCCTTCTGATAAGGATAGCTGGGCCATGGAAAGGTTAAGCATGAAAGTTTACACTGCTGCCACCTTATCCTTTAAGGCCATTAACTACCAAAGTCATATGGCCAGATATGTTTTGGCTCTTCTTTCTCATGTTTAAAAAAGTGGTTTCTGACCTTCCTGACTCTGAGGGGAAGGATTTGGCCCTTTCCCTTCTGGGCTGCACTTTAAAAGTTGTTTTCCATTCAGTCAAATGCAGTTGATGCCTCTTCCATGGCTGCTGCCTTTCGTTCTGTTATAAGGTGTTATTCTTGGGCTTATCTTCAGGCTTTGCCTGATGACATCAAGGCCAAACTTTCGGATGCTACTTTGGATAACAAAATTATTTTTGGATCTGCTGCTGCTACTGCCTCCTGACCTTTTTAAGTCCATGCAGGGCAAAGCAAAACATTGTAAGAGCTAAAACATACTTTTGTTTTTCCTATTCCTAAGTTTCAGAGGAACTAACCTTCCAAACCTGCCTTTGTTCATACACAGTCTCGCCGTTCTAATGGTAAGAAGGGTTCAAGGTGTGTTCCTTATACTAACTCTACTTAGATTCCTGCATGCCAGAAACCTTCTTTTCAGGACAAGCCTGATACTGTTTGATGGTTTGCTTCCCCGTCCCCTTGGCCAGGTTCCCTTGTCTCTCTACATTTCCGTCTCTTCCAAATTGGCTATGAATCACCCTGGACTCTTAGGCTCTGTCCATTATCCATCAAGGATATTTCATGGTTTGGAAGTCCCTGCCTCCCTTTCCAGGCATTCCTCAACCTCCCCGGGAACAGCTTTTTCACTTCCCAGAAGTTCTTCACTCTCTTTTGGAACAGAGCACCATTCAAACTGTGCCTCCTACCCAAGTAGTGAAAGGATTTTATTTCAGAATGTTTTTGGTCCCATGACAGGGAGAGTACCGGGAGACCATTTCTGGATTTCTGCTAAACACCTTTTTCAAGATTCCTTCCTTTTGGATGTTACCCCTTAAGACATTGTTTCCTCTTCTACTTCCCTTAGGGCTTTCTGAAATCTGTGGCAGTCAAGGATGCATACCCTCATATCCCCATCCATCCTCTTTTCAGGATATTTTTATGTTTCACTGTCTGTTCCTTACATTTTCAGTTTTCTGGTTTGCCCTTTGGCCTCTTTACTGCCCCAAGGGTATTCACCAAATGCCTTGATCCTGTCATTGCTTTTTGCAGGATTCAAGGTATTCAGTTTTTCCCTATCTAGACAATCTGCTTATTCAAGCTGTTTCTCCCAGCAGTCTGCTCCAGGGTCTTTGATTTACTACTTGCCTATTACACAGACTGGGGCTCACCATAAACATCCAGAAATCAGTTTGGATGCCTTCCCAGGATCATATTTTCCTTGGATGCTGGCTTCAAACTGTTCCCATGTTGCATTCTGTGCCTGCCCCCAAGGGTTTGTCTGTGATAACCATTTTCTAAGCTCTTCTTCCTCTGGCTTCTGTAATGGCAAGGCAATTTCTCAAGGTCCTGGGCTTCATGGCTTTCACCATTCCCATGCTTCCTCTGTCCAGGTTGCATATGAGAAAACTTCAGTGATATGTCAGATCAGTGTGGGCTCAACATTGCCACCCCCCTGAAGTTCCCATTGCCTTTTTTCCTGTCTCAATCTTGAGCTTCAGTGGCTGATTCATCAGCTTTCTGTTAGTCCGGTGCTTTCCTTTCAAGCTCCATTTCCCAACTAGGAGTTTTTACAGGTGCCTCAGATAGGAAGTGGGGTGCTTCCTGTGGTCCCCCTGAAGTTTCAGGGTCTCTGACCTCGTCATCAGAGGTCAGAACTTATCAATATAAAAGAGATGGGGGCTCTGCAAGTTTTTTATTCTCTCTCATCCCAGGCCCCTCAAGAATTTCACAGACAATACCATAGTGATGTGTTATATCAACAGTTAGGGGGACACAAGATCTTATCTTTTTTGCAGACTAGCTATTCGGGTTTGGAATGTAGCTGTCCAGTATCAAGTGACTGTTCAGGCTGTTTACATTCCCTCAGAGCACATATAGGGGCAGACTCTATGAGCAGGTCCAGCAAACAAGCTCACAAATGGATGCTTCACACAGATGTGCTCCTGAACATTGCCCATTGGTGGGGTATTCCTCAGACAGATCTTTTTACCCCCCTCCCCCCCAACAGTCAACTTCCTCTATTCTGCTCCAGAGTCCCAAGTCCTCTGGCTTGGAAAGTGAACACCCTATCCTTTCCATGGAAAGGGATGTTACTGCATGGGTCCCTCGCTCCTTCCTCTGTTACCATGAGTTCTGCACAAGATCAGGCAAGACTCTCACAAAATCTTGCTGGTGACTCCCTTTTGGCACAGACAACATTGGTTTCCCTTTCTTTCTCACTTGGCTAAGAGCAGTCACCACAAGTTACCTCACCAGGTGAAACTTCTCACACAAGACAATGGGTGTCTCATCCATCCTCACCTGTCCACTCTTTAAATGATGCTGTGGGTGATAGGGTATTGATCCCTTTTAGGTACCTCTTTTCTGAGGATGCGCTTCAGGTTCTGCAGGAAGCCAGGAAACCCACTACCAGAAAATCAAATATGTCTAAAATGGGAAAGATTTTCTGTCTGGTGCCCCCTCATCATCAGGGTCACCTATCTGTGGAGTTTCCTCTGGATCTGAAGTAGTTTACTTCATTTGGTTTTCAACCTGTGGGATACCGGATGCATATCTGATCCGAGCCGGCAATCTCACTAGCATCTGCTCCGAGCTCCAAGCTCCTCCCCTTACCCATAATACACCTCCTCTACCTTCCAACCCCCAGATCTCATTTGCCGCGACTAGCTAAAGCATCGTGATCTCCAGAGCTCCGAGGAGTAAGTGGGTTTGAAAGCTTTTAGAAAGTCTCTTTTTCTCTCTAACTTTTAGGATAGTAGTTAGCATAGGTTCCCCTTCTCTTCCCCTCACTTGGTGCGTCATGTAATTAGACCTTACTGTTGTTTAGCTTAGTTGGTTAGTGTACTTGCTTCCCCTTAGTGTGTTTTTTGTGTGTCTGTGGGGGGGGGGGAGTGGTTTTCAGTGGGAAGACAATTTTCTTTTTCTTACTTGTTTTCCCTCTTTGTCTGAATGGCTGATAAGCCTGTATTTAAAAGGTGCACTGAGTGTGGCCATAAGTTGTCTCCAGCAGATTGCCACATTCTTTGCATGATGTGCTTGGGGGTTGCCCATCTAAATACAGACTGCTGTATATGTGCGGGTTTTAACCCATGTGCAGTCAAGGACAGGAAGACTAAGTTGGCCCTAAAAGGCCTTCTTCCCTCTTCTGAGGCGGTTGCCTCATCCTCAGCTTTGGTAACAGTGGCTGCTGTGGCATCCTCTCCTTCCTCTCTTGCCCTTGCTTCTTCTCCCTCCCAGGCTGGGACTCAACCTCCCATTTCAAAGCCTGTAGAAGTGGTGCGGAAAAGGAGCAGAGAGAATGAGAGAGAGCCTAAATCCAGGACTGAGAAATGCAAGAGGTCCCCGCACCTCTCTTCACCTGCTAAGAGTTATAGGATCTGTGACTCCCCTTGGCTCCGATCTCTGAGATTTTCCCCGGAGCCGGAGGAGACGCACTGTACATCTAGGGCCTCGATTCCCTGACCCGCAAGGTCAGAGTCCGAGGCCTTGTCGCGGTCCATGCGGTCCTTATCGGAAGTTGACATGGATAAAATGATGAGGTTCATTTGTATTCAGATCCAGATGGGGGTCTTGCCAGCCCCCTTTCCCTCAGGAGAGGGGGGGAGCTCGCTTCCCTTTTTTACACCAATTTCTCCTTCTCCGATCCATCCACCTTGTTCGGAGTACTTTGATCCAAGGATGGCTTTAGTCAGGGGGTTGACGCTGACTGTACCTGCTGCCTCAATGCAGTCAGCTGCCTGGAGCATGTCAGATCTGACCAGTTCGGATCTGAGCTGCTCTCGGAGACGGAGCTTGTGTGTCTGATTTGAGGGAGCGGAACTTTTTTCATTGGCTCCGGCTTTATCGGGCTAAGTCCACTCCCTCAGAGCTCCGTCCAGTTCGGGCCCGACTCCGATTCTCTCATTGAACCTGGGGAGACCAGCTTCCTTACTGGTTCCCCAGGAGGTTCATTCTCCCTCGGCATTCAACATGGTAGAAAGGGTTCTCTCCGCTGGATCGAGACCCCTGACTATCCCATCGGACTCCACCCCGACACCCTCGGCTTTTTCTACGAATCCCATCATTTTACCAGAGAGACAGCCCATGCTCGAGGACCCTGAGACGGTTTCCCCTGAAGAACAAGTGGCTTGCAAGTTTCCCCCGCAGAGCCCCACCAGAGATGTGCCTGGCAAGCATACATGTAAGAGGAGGCACTTGGACTCCCCCTGAGTCAATCACTGAGGATACGGATTTGGATGACAGGGAAGGTTCCCCGGGTCACCTCCCAAGGATGTCTCCTTTGGAGACATCATGGAAATCCTTCGCCAGCGGGGAGGTTGGTCCACCCCAAAACCTTCTTCTGATGAGTCAGTGTTCCTGGAGGCTTTCAGCACGGGCCCATCTACTTCCTGGGTGTCTGCTCCTGCAGATCCCTTGGTGGATCTGGTAACCTCATGGACTTGGAAGGAGCAGAACACCATGGAACCAATCCCCAAAAGGCCTCACAAGATTTTGAGTCCACCTTCAGAGAGGCCAGCATGGAACAAGGGCTCCCCGTAGATGCTATGGTGGTAGCAGCAGCCACAAAGAAGGAACTAGCCCAGGAGAGTTCCTCGGTTCATCCTCCTGACCGGGAGTCATGGATGATGGACCGATTAGGGAAGCGGGTTTACGCTTCAGCTACCTTTTCTATTAGGGTACTTAACTACCTGGCCCATGTCACGACACTCCAACGCGACCTCGTCAAGGAGCTGGCGGAGTCTCCCCCTAAGTCCAAGTCGCAGGAGGACAGGGACTCGTTCTCCGCGAGGATGGCCACTTTGAAAGCAGTCTCCAATACGTCCATGCGACTCCTTTCACATGCTACTCAAGGAGCGGCTAGGACAGCTGGGTCTGGTGTGTCCATGAGGTGCAATGCCTGGCTCAGGCTATGTCCATTTTCGGAACCTTTCAAGGCATCCTTTGCCAATGCCCCTTATGACGGCTCTACTCTCTTTGGTAAGACTGTCAAAGAGACTTTAGTCCAGAGTGAGAAGGATGGGAAGACACACTGTCTGCTGTCAGAATCTGCTTCTCGAACCCTCAAAGGTCCTTTTCCTGGAATCAGAGAGGGCAAAAGAAGATGTGGTCCCGGAAGTTATAGTATTCCTGGGACACTCTGGGCTCTTCTTCTTCCCCGAGAGGCAGAGGGGAACAAAATGGATACTGGCCCAGAGGCAGAGGGGGTCTGGGGAATTTTGGGTCTCGAGAACCTTTCTCAGACAGGCCTGGACAGCAACCCTGAGGGGTGGCCCGACTGCTCTACTCTGGAGGCAGTTGGGGGACAATTATCCTTGCACCTGCTGGCACGGGAGTCCGTAACATCACACTGCTGGGTGATTCAGATCATATCCAGAGGATACTCTATCCACTTTGTGGGACCTCCCAAATCTCCCAAACATCTCCTGGACGTACCATCCACACAAAGGGAGACAGCAGCACAGGAAATTTCCAAGCTGCTAGGAAAACAAGCCATCAAAACCGTTCCCCAGATCAGTCTGGATCGGGCTTCTACTCAAGGTTCTTTTTGGTGCCAAAGAAGACGGGGGACTTTTCTGGACCTATCTATCCTAAATGTGTTAGTTGCCAAAAAGAAATTCCGGATGGTCATACTACAGTCCGTTATGCCGTATCTGCAAGAGAGCGACTGGATGTGCTCGTTAGACCTCCAGGATGCTTACCATCACATAAAGATGCACAGAAGCTCCAGGAGGTTCCTCTGCTTCCAGCTAGGAGTCAATCATTACCAATTTTTAGACCTACCCTTTGGACTTACCACAGTCCCCAGGGTGTTCACCAAAGTGATGGTGGTAGCGCCTCTCCTGAGGCTTCAAGGGATTCAGGTCTATCCATACCTGGACGATTGGCTCCTCACTGCTCCCACCAGGCATCTACTCTCTCAAACCAGGGATTATTTCTTAAACCTTGCCCTGCATTTGGGGATCACAATCAATGCAGCCAAATTGCTTCTAAATCCTGTCTAGGTGATAGACTACATTGGGGTAAGGATAGATACATTACAATGCAAAATCTTCCTGAACTTGGAGACAGTACAAAACTTGAAGATGCATGTCTCTCTGATCTACCATTCTCATCTTCCATTGGCGGAATCAGTATTGAGGGCCTTAGGCTCAATGGCGACAACCATAACGCTTCTCCCATGTGCCCGGTTACATATGAGAATACTGCAGTGGACAATAGCTGTACACTGGTCCATGTTAGAACTTCCATTGTCGTATCCAATACAACTCAGTTGAGTCTGTTGGTCATCCCTTCTATGGTGTGTGCGCTGTCTGGACATTTTGGAGGGACAACCCTTTGTTCCAGCCCCTGTCCAAGCTACAGTGACCAAAGATGACTCCCAACTCGGGTAGTGGGGGCATTGTTTGGGCAGGTCAGTCCAAGGCCTGTGGTCCCCTATAGAGGCCAGCTTGCACATAAATGTTCTAGAGATGAGGGTGGTCCTTTTAGCGTTGCAGGCCCTTCATGCCTTTCTTCCTCTGGGAACCATTGCAGTTCAGTCAGACAACATGTCAGTGGTCTGGTGTATCAGCAAACAGGGAGGGACCAGGTCTTACCCACTTTGTCACGAGGCCATTTGAATTTGGGAATGGGCGATCTCCACCGGTCATTTTCTCATCTCAGTGCACATTCTGGGATGGTCCAGCATTCTAGCAGACAGGTTAAGTCAGACTATTCTGATGCCTTACAAGTGGTCTTTGAATCTTTCGGTAGTGGAGCAGATCTTCCTGGAGTGGGGTCAGCCTTGCTGCGATCTCTTTGCATCTCCTTCCAATGCGAAGTGCAACGAGTTTTTTGCTCTGAACCCCCTGCCGAGTGAGTCTTCCAGAGATGCTCTAGAGTCTAGTCCATGCTTGGCCTCCCGGTTTTCTGTATGCTTACCCTCCAGTATCTCTTATTCCGAGATTTCTACAGAACGCTCATCAACTGGGGAGCAAACTGATCCTTATTGCCCCAATTTGGCCTCACCAGGTATGGTTTCCCTTCCTTTGGTCTCACCTTCTGGCTCCGCCCTGGATTTTAGATCCCATTCAGTATCTGATTTCACACCCATCGGTGGTTCCTCATCCGAACCTTGGCAGTTTGAGGCTCACAGCTTGGCTGCTCCAGTTCCCATGATCGCTAGGATTCCTGGATTATCCTCTTCAGTTAAGTCTATTCTGGTGGATGCTCATAAGTCTCCAACCAAGAAGGTTTATCACAGTAAATGGAAACGTTTTTTCTTTTGTGCTACTCAAAGGAAGTTTAGACCCCTTCACGGCTCCTATTTCTGCCATTCTTGATTTTCTAGCTGGTATTTTTCAACAAGGAGCTAGTTCTTCTACAGTCAAGGTTCAGTGCTTGATATATTTGTTTCTCATAACAATGGTCCAACAATGTATAACTGCTATTGCCATTCTATTAATTTGTCATTTCATTGCTTACTTAGAGTGTTTCACTAATTTCTAGTTTTTCATTACTATGTT
Organism: Protopterus annectens; assembly: GCF_019279795.1. Classification (NCBI taxonomy): domain Eukaryota; kingdom Metazoa; phylum Chordata; order Ceratodontiformes; family Protopteridae; genus Protopterus; species Protopterus annectens. The sequence continues at coordinate 21,703,468 of NC_056738.1, read as the reverse complement.
CGCCGTATATGTTGTAATCAGTTTGCTACATTTTATTTGTTGTATTTTTATTTGCTATATTGTTTATGTTGAACTCAATACTGGAGCTTTTCTCCCCTAGCCTCCACTGTAAATGGACCTGGTCCAGTCGGAATTTTCCGGTTAACAAATGTAAAATAAAAATAAATAAAAATAAAATTGGCTGTCATTTCTCATTTTCATGTAGGTGAGAATTCTGCCTCTTTAGCCTCCTCCAGACTATGTAAAGCCTTTATCAAAGGGACTTTTCTGTTACGCCCCCCCCCCCCGTCAAGGATCCTGTTCCTCCATGGGACCTTACTATGGTTCTTCAAGCTCTGGTCACTCCGCCTTTTGAATCTGCTGCAACCACAGATCTAAAATTCTTATTTTGGAAAACAGTATTTCTGATAACTATTACCTCTACCAAAAGGATTTCAGAACTGCAGGCCTTGTCCATCAAAGTTCCTTATATGATTTTCCACAAAGATAGAGTTTCCCTTCGGACCAATCCATCCTTTCTTCCCAAGGTGACATCACCAGTTAATGTCAATCACATCATCAATTTAGCAGTTTTCTTTCCTAATTTTGCTAACAAAATGGAATACAAACTCCACTTGCTGGATGCTCATAGACAGTTATGATTTTATTTACACAGAACAAAAACTTTCCGTAGATCCATAAACCCTTTTTGGGGAAACCTGTCTCCAAGGTCATTATTTCTAGGTGGATTTCTTCATGCATCCTTCAGGTCTATAAGGACAGAGGCATGTCTCTTCCGGGTCAGGTGAAAGCTCATTCCACTAGGTCCATGGCTACTTCTGCGGCCTTTGGTCTAGGGTCTCATTGGATGATATTTGTTCTGCAGCTACTTGGTCCTCATCTCATACATTTATTTCTCATTACAAATTGGATTTGACTTCCAGAAGAAGAGCATCCTTTGGTTCCGCGGTGCTCCGGAATATCCTTCCATGAGGGCCACCCAGGAGTTTTTAGTAGCTGGGGACTCTCCCACAGGTTGAAGATCAAATGAAGTAAACTACTTCAGATAAAGCAGTTATGCGCTCACCATAATGTTCCATCTGAGTAGTTCTACTTTATTTGTCTTCAACCGTCTACTCCTCCTTCCCCCAGACCTTGTCATGTGAACAGCCTGCGGGCTGCAGTTATAGGTCATAAGTATTTTTCAGGTCAGGTTATCACTATAAGGATCAGCAAACTCGATTTAGGGGTTGGAAGGTAGAGGAGGTGTGTTATGGGTAAAGGGAGGAGCTTGGAGCAGATGCTAGGGAGATTGCCGGCTCGGATCCGATACAGATCCGGTATCCGTCAGATTGAAGACAAATGAAGTAGAACTACTCAGATGGAACATTATGGTGAGTACATAACTTTTTTTTTCTCTTATTTATGTGATGTGCTCCATGCTGGGTTGGCATATTCTTCAGTTAAAGCTCACCTGTTAGCAATTTCTGCTTGTCTGCGTTTGAATCCTGCTTCAGCCTCTAGGTTTGAGATCAAGCAATTCCGTAAAGGCATCTTTCATATCAGGCCTCCTAGGAGCCTGTTCTGCCTTCTTGGAACTTCAGTGTTGTACTTGAAAAATTGACCCAGGCTCCTTTTGGGCCTGATTTTTCAGCTTCCTTACAACATTGCACTTGGAAGACCGTTCTTCTACTTTAGCCAAGAGAGTGTCTGAACCCCAGGCTCTCATGGCTACTCCTTCTTTTTCAGTTTTTCATAGAGAGGGTGTCTGTTCATACTAATCCTTCTTTCATGCTAAAGGTAGTCAGTGAGTCTTTCCTTAATCAGTCTATTAATTTTTCTTTTTTTTTTCTTCTCCACAGTCTGCCAGTGAGAAAGTTCCTCACACCTTGGATTTGCATAGATAGCTCAGATATTATTTAGACGGAACTAAAATTATTTGCAAATCTGAGCAAATTTTTGTTTTATTTTTTCACCCCAGAACTAGGGTTGCCACCTTTTCAAATCCCCAAAGTGGGACATTTTTTGTAGAAATGTCAGATTTTGCAGGACAAAACATACCCATGACCAGTACGAAGGAAGAACTTCACCTTTTTGCCAAAATAAAAGCCTATTATTGTAGCATTTGAGTTGCTTATGCTATTTCATATAACATTTAGGTGTTTCAGATAAAAAATAAGTGTTTTATGCAACTGTTTAAAAAAACTTAGGAAATATTTTTGTCCTAAAATCTCAGGACATTTGCCATTTTTTTGATTTTTTTCACAGGACACAACTGCCCAAAGAGGGACTGTCCCTCACAAAGTGGAACAGGTGGCAACCCTACCCAGAACTTTGGATTTGTCTGTTTCTAAGCAAACCATCTCCTCCTGGATTTCTAAGACCATTTCTTTTTGTTATTCTTTTCATGGCGGATGTCTCTCCTCATCTGTAAAGGCACATTCAACGAGGGCAGTTGCCTCCTCTGGTGCCTTTTTAAAGAGTTTGGATACCAATTCTATCATTAAGGCCATTACTTGATCCTCTGTTCATACTTTCAATAAACATAACAAGTTGGATGCTATTTCCATGGCCAGAGCAGGTTTTGCCAGGGCTGTTATGCATGGGGTTTACAAAGAGTTCCTTTATGCCTTCCTCTTCCTCCAAGGCTTCTTCTTGGGCTCTTGTACTCTCAATAAGGTGAAGAATACTGCAACAGTCATGTGGAAGGACATTTATTAATTTATTCATTCATTCATTCATTTATTTATTTATTGGCATTTGTTCACCAGCATAGTCCACTGGGCTGTTAAAAGCCCATTTTTAGTGGATGCCCAGGGAGAAAAGCTCCAAAAATATATTACATGCAAAAAATAAGAGCAATTAGTATGAATTAAACAATCTAAGTAGAGGAATTAAACAAATTAACTTTAAAGAAGTCAGTATACAGATGGCTGTATATACATGCATACAAGGCTAACATAGATGAAATAATAAAGAAACTTAGAAAACTTCTAATAATACATTTAGTGTATGGATATTAACAACTGCTAGGAATTAAAGGTAGAGATACAGGGAAATTGTAACTTGCAAGGTAAAACTTAAAATGTGGTATGGTGATGAAGCTTCAGAAAAAAGTAGTCAGGCATATGTTACAAACTGAAGAAAATAGAATGACTGAGTAATGATTATAAGAATGTGAGAAGAACAGTGGGAGTAGAAGAGGTTAGGATTTAAAACTAGGAGGTGTGAAGCAGTTACAGCTCCATATGGAACAAAAGTAGTTGCAATGAGTTTTTAAAAGATGCAAGGTTTTGGTTGGATGTAACTGTTACTGGAAGAGCACTACAGTTACTGGCAAATGAATAAGAGTATAGCAGTTGGCCTGCAGGTAGTTTTGGTTTGTGCATCTGTAGTAGATATTGATTTTTGAATCTAAGTGATCTTTTGGGAAGGTAATTGCTGAAAAGAGAGGAGAGGGTGGGACAAATGGAAGATTTGTATACTAGCTTGTGTCCTGTTGATAGTTGCAGGTAGGAGAGAGAGTGTGGCACTTTGAGCCAATTAAGAAAGTGTAAGGCTATACAGTGGTGGGTGGAATAAGATGCATTAGTAGTGAATTTAGTGGCATTATTGAAACAAATTTAAAGTTTTTATTTTATGGTAAGTAGTAAGTTGGTGAGTAAAGGAGCACCATAAGTCAGAGAGGATAGTAGATATGTGATAGCAAGTTTTTTTTTTTTTTTTTAGTAGAAGGGCTGAGAAAGTATTTGTGTCTGTACAGTATGCCAAGGTTTTGGTGAGTTTTGTTGATATGCTGAACATGTAGATCAAATTTTAGGTGTTCATCTATTATTACCCCTAATAACTTAGTGTGGGAGAATAGTTCGGTTGGTGTTTTGCAGTAGGGGAGTGTAGTAAATTGGTCTCTGTTTAAGAGGGAGTATTTCTTGGGGGTAAAGACAATTTTCTTGGGTTTGTTTGGGTTGAGTAGCAGGTGATTTTTAACATGCCAGTTTTCTATGTAGGAGAAGGCCTACTGAGTGTAATATTGTAGTTTGGGAGTGGAGTCAGCTGAGCATTTGATGGTTGAATTGTCTGTGTTTTGAATAAGTGAGACATGAGTGAGTGCTGAGTGTAATTTATTGATAAAGATGATAAATAGGAGGAGCCCTGTTATGGATCCCTGGGGCACACCAGTAGAGTTAGAGAGATAAGAAGAGAAGGAGGAATTCCATCTAATTGCTTGTCGTCTGTTTGATAGGTCACTGGTAAACCAATTAAGTGAAGAGGAGAGTCCAGTTTGAGAGAACTGATTTAAAAGTAGTGGATGAGAAACTGTATTGAATGATTTAGAAAGGTTCAAGAATAGGGACGAGACAAATTTGCGAGAGTCTTTAACCTTGTTGATTATGTCCGTGAAAGAGATTAAGCCAGTCACTGTGCTGTGACCCAGTCTAAAGCTATGTTGTAGGTGAAAGAATGTGATTGTTGGTGGGAAAGTCAGTGAGTTGAGTTTGCTTACATTTTTTTCAAGAATCTTGGAGATGTGGAAAGAATAGCAGTAGGGCAGTAATTAGAGAGATCTCTCCCTCCCTCCTTCCCTCTCTGTTCTGCCTTCTGCCCTGGTTTATTTTTCCTTCTGGATGCATATGTTTCTTCTTGTCCTTGTGGGTATTCTGTTCCTCTTGGTGCTTTGTAACTTCTGGTTCTGAGTCAGACCCACTGTATAATATGGGCAGAAGGATTGATTCTTTTTATCAATACCAAACAACTTCTTAGAGAAACCACTATAGTCCACCATTTTCTGTTTCACCAAATCCAAAAAAGCCAGTCCTTCTTATCATTTTGGACCTACAGTTAATCTTTTATTCTTTTAGCGTTGTATTCCAAACTCACCAAATGCTACTAAATATGCTCCATTTGAGTGTACACTTCAGTTGACTTATCATTGTCACATAGACAAAATGGACTAAGCAGATCAGATACAACTCATGGAGGATAACTTCAGTGGATATAACCAGCATCCTTCACGCAGTTCTCAGAAATATTACTTTTCTCAGCAGTCACTTATTCAGCAAGTCCAGTGTTCAAATATACAATTCCACTTAAATGAGTGCCTTATATGCAAACCAGTGCATTCCATTTCACAACAGATGCCCAAAACAAAGGTCTTAAAACTTTAACTTTTGACATAGAATCAGAACTAATGACTTTCCATCCATCTTCAGTGGGTTCTTGTCACACAGTTGAACTTCTGCCACCACAAATTGCTATTTTCAGCTATCTCCAGAATGTTTCAAGGCAAGCACTTCATGATTTCAGGACTCGAACATTGTTACAAGTTGCACTGTTAACAAATCTACTTAAAAAATAAAACACGAGCATATAAAGTGGAGTAACTGTAGAAGATCAACATTCTGAAGCAACACATGCTCTCCCATTCAGGTGCAATCCCACATGTAATCGTCTGTTATTACACTGGACATAATGCTCTGAAAGACAGATCTAATAAAGGAACAGAGAATCATCTTCTTATTGTATTTACAATATTGTTAAGTAAAGACAAGTAAAGATTTACACAAAGCACTGTTCCATTGATGTCCAGGTCAAGACAGATGTCAGGGTTGGTAAAATTTTCTTTAATTTCTTTGCAGATTAGCTGCACTGTTATCCATTTAAAAAGGTGGAGCTTTCACTTTGCCAAAACTCTCATGATTTGTCTTTTCTCAGGTGCATGATCCTCCTTCCTTACTGAAATAAGAGCGTATCAGAAGACATTTCAGTTCCACTGTAGTAAAATTAGTGTTAATAACCAAGTTTTGCTAATTCATATGCCCCCATGTACGTATTCCCCGGATAACCTTATAACTTAATCCAAAAACCTAATCTGATTGACAGAACCTATTATTATGCTGTAAAGGGTCAGTTTTCTTTTTTTTTTCAAAAATATGAATAACTTTTTTTTTGTTCACAAGTTCAAACTCATTTTAATTGAAGTATAATCCATGAGAAGCCCAGTTGCAAAACAAAGGCAACTGACAAAAATCACTTCAACTGCATGTAATAACAACAAAATGGTACTGCTTCAGTATTTTCAGCACCTCTAGGGGATGAAATGCAACTGAAGAAAATTCATATTTTATTATTAAATTTCATTCTCCTACCTAATACCCAAGAATAAAGCATAAAAATTAAGCAAAGTATATTAACAGTACTTGTGAAAGTGTGAGGAATGTGCGTGCATCCTAACCTGAACAGATGAATGCATCTGCACTTCTGACAGTTTAAAAAAAACTTGTAGGTACTTGTATAGATGTACACCTTCTCAGTACATCTATAAGCAATCCCCAAACATTGTAGTTGGCAAGAAGAAATGAAACACAGATTGAAGTTTTTTAAACTTCACTGCTGTCACCTTTTGCAGTCAGTGTTTTTAATGCGAGGATCCTAGGCATTAAACACATGTCCTACATGAACAGACTCAAAAGACTCGAACTATTCTCTGTCTGATATCGCCTACTTAGAGGTGATCTCTG